>NW_027205093.1:740000-1134436 GCF_024711535.1 Dipodomys merriami | reverse complement strand
AGAGAAGAGAAAGGAAAGAAAGAAAGAAAGAAGAGAAGAGGAAAGAAGAAAGAAAGAAAGAAAGAAAGAAAGAAAGAGAGAAAGAGAGAGAGAGAGAGAGAGAGGTCAGAATTGGGGGAATGAAAGACTCACACCTGGTCCAAGGACAGGTGACATCTGGCTGTCAAAGGGTGTCTGAGCCACCATCACTCCTGGAGAACTACACATCCAGGCTCCCTACTCTCACACCAACGTCATGCTGGAGGCTGAGGATAACTGCTTCATGGGGTTGCCCAAGCTGCGTACTGCAAAGATTCAGGACATGATGTTCGTGTACACCATGATGCAAATGCCCCCTCCCCCACTTAAGAGGGACAATAAGACAACTTGCCTAAAGTCACCAGGAAGCTTCGTATAAGTGAGAGAAGTCCGCTGGATGGTGGTGACCTCAGGGACCCTTCACAAGCTCAGCTATCTGATGAACAAGGTGAGGTCCCCAGGTAGGGGCTGTGCACCACTGCTTCTGTGAAAGTAGTACAAGGCTCTCTCATTGCTGGGGAGTTTTGAGGATGGGGGATTTATGGATGGAAAGTCCCTGGAAGGAGCGGGCCAGAGGCGGGTGAGGAGTGATGGGAGTAAAAATTAAAAAGCTGCCCTTGCTGGAAGCCTGAAAATCATGAGATTTTGGGGACAGAGAGATGTCTGGCTCGTGTGCCTTTGCTGCGAGCCTCTTGTTCTGAGTCTCTGGTTTCTCTTGATGCTCCACAAGCCATCAAAACCCCTGAAATCTCCAGCCCCTAGCCTCACCTCTGGGGCAGGGAGAGAGCCCCGAGGAGGAGGAACCAACCTTCATCCTCACCAACCAGCAAGTCTCAGCTCCAGACCTGGCCACAGCTGGCCTGGGATCCCTCCCAGGAAGAGTGCACTGCCTACACCTCAGCCATTAAACCCCACTGAGCTTCTTTTAGAGCGTTACAGTTGAACAAAATATTGCCCTGTTCCCAGCTACGTTAAAAGGGCCTAGTAAAGAATAATGGCAAAGATGCTCACAGCCAAAAGCTGCTCTTGATGGCCCTTTAAGCGAGATTTACAGCCGGCATTTAGCAATGTCCCTGGAATCCTTGCTGGCACCGATCGCTGGGAAGTGTGTGCGTGGCGCCTCCTGGGGCTGGCAGGAGAGGCTGTCCTTCATTCCAGACAGTTCTGCCTGATCCTGGTGCTGTGCTGGCTCCCCACACACACCGGGGCCTTCTCCCAAGTCCATTAAGCCCCCTCCCCAGACTGCCCACTAATAATCCCTGCTGTCAGGTGCCTCCAGAGAGGGCCGGCAAAGGGCCTGGGCGGGGAGACCTTGAAGTGTGTGGGATTTGAGAAACTGAGGCAGGGCATAGATAAAAACATAAAACACCAGAGCTGGTGAGATGTCCCTGGCTAAGGGCCCTGCTAACTTTTCATTCAACGTGCATTCTGGAACCTCTATAAATGCGTACCAGTTGGGCTGAGAGATACACAAAACAGGTGCCTTTGTCCTGTGCTTTTGTAAAACATTATCCAGAGGGGATTAAAACAGTAAACATCCCAATAATAAAACATAATAAGTGTTTTGATCAAGGGAACACATCAGTCCAGACTTAGGGGCATCTCTGAGGATGGAACTTCCTGTACCATCGAGTATGATCACCACAAGCCACGCGAGGCTACAGAGCTTGTCGTGTGGCCTGTGCAAATGTAAGTGAGATAAAAGTATAAAATAGACACCCCATTTCAAAGCCTTAGCACACTAATGAAAGACAAGGTAGGCTAGCTAGGTGATTGTTTTTGTACCAGTATTGAGGCTTGAACTCAAAGACTGGGTACTGTTCCTTAGCTTTTTCACTCAAAGTTGGTGCTCTATTATCTGGGCCCCTGGCTCCATTTCTGGCTTTTTGCTGGCTAATTGGAGATGAAGTGTCTCACAGACTTTCCTGTCCAGTCTGGCTTCAAACTACAATACTCATTATCTCAACCTCCTGAGTAGCTAGGATTACAGGTGTGAGCTAGCCACCCAGATAGTTCAGAGATTTTTTTACATAGGTTACATATCGAAATCTAAGATTTGAGATATATGAGGCTAAGTGTACCATCAAAATTAACAACTTGCTTCTCGGCCAGCTGTTGGTGGTTCATGACTGTAATCCTAACTGCTCAAGATGCTGAAATCTGAGGATTGAGGTTCAAAGCTATCCCAGGCAGGGAAGCCTATGAAACTCTTATCTCCAATTAACCACCAAAAAGCTACAAGTGGAGCTTGGACGTAAGTGGCAGAGCACCAGCCTTGAGCGAAAAGACTTAGGGACAGTACATAGATCCTGAGTTCAAGCCCCAGGACTGGTACCAAAAGAAATAATTTGTTTCTTCTTACTTTTTTGTAACATGACTGCTAGAACATTTTAAAGTACACAGATGACTCTCGTTTATGGCTAGCTTCATGTCTGTTGCACAGGACAGAAATTTGCCAGGTGAAGGAGATAGAACATAGGCCTTTCCTAATGATTCAGCAATAAAAACCTGCCCAAGCCCTCATAGATACACTGGGCTCCAAGCACAGAAGCTGAGGTAAAAGCTGCTCTGTCACCTGTGCAAATGCATTGGACACCTGGGGCAGGATGACACGCGGGAATGGCTGGCACTTGAAGCCCATCCTGAGGCAATGAGTGTGTGGCTGGACAACTCACGCCTGGTCCCAGGTAAGGATTCTGCCTCAGTTTCCTCCTCCCTTCGGCTCCAGCATCCTATGAGATACTGGCTGATTCCCGTGTGGAATCAGATGAGCTCTTCTACTTAATGCAAACCACAGAAATTCAAGGCTGAGACCTGTAGAAAGAAAATTAGCTGGGAAGAGTTCTTTTATGACCAAGGGGCTAGGGATGAATTTGGCTCCCTAAGCTATTCAAATTTAGAGAAAGCTAACCAAAGATATAAGAACACCCCCTGAGACATTCAACAGAAGTGAAGGGGTTCTTGTTGTAGCTAGGTAGCTAGGTCAGAGCAAGGATGAATGTCCTAGAGTAGAAGGAACCAGTGATGTGTTTGAAGATAACTTTGTTCTGAAAAGCTCTCTTTATCCCTCTCATATCCAACTTGAATCTGAGTACCATGCCGCATCTTCATGGTACAATGGCACGTAGTTTGAGGAGACAGAGGGATAAGAATACTAGGATGGATAGACTTACCACCATTCTGTAGCAACTCCATGTAGGTGAGAGGAAGAAGAACCTAAGTAAAAGGCAGTTCACATGCACATTAGCAACATCCACTGCAAACAACAGGCTATGGGGCTTCAAAACTCTGACTCAGTCACCAAGACAGTGGAGAGTAAAGTAATAAGAGGAGCAGGACCCTTCCCCGAAACCTAGAATCTCAGGATTTTCAAAACCATAGGATCCCATATAGTCCACCTTAAAGACTTACAGAAATCTTTATACTGGTATTCTGTACCCCAAACTACTGGTACAATAGCCAGAGACCACTGATTGAAAGGCACAGCTTAAAACAAGCTGAAAGGGCTGAAGACAACAGAGAGAAACATCAGTTTCACCAAGGAACAGTTAAAATGGAGTTCTATCTGGAGTCAGATTCCCTGACTTACTAACTTTCAATGCATCACAATCACATGAGCACTTGAGGCTGACAGATTCCCAATCTCTTTTCTGAGCTGGTCCATGGACAGCCATCATAGATGACCTGGGAATATGCACATGCTCTCAAGTATACTGGGGAAAAGAAACACTTCTTAGCTCTAATCTCTGTCTGATTAAGGGGAGAGAGAGAGAGAGAGAGAGAGAGAGAGAGAGAGAGAGAGAGAGAGAGAGAGAGAGAGAGAGAGAGAGAGAGAGAGAGAGAGAGAGGTCAGCACCCTGGACAGAGGCAACTGCCACCAGTATCCCCTGGGACTAGCTTTTGGCTTCAAAAAATGTCCAGGGTTAGATGAGAAACAACTAGAAAACTGGGGCAATTGATTCACAGTGGATAGAAAGAGGGTTTGGAGTACTTCAGAGTGAAAAACTAGGGTCAAGGAGTAGAATGTAAAGCCAGATGCTAGTGATTCAGGCCTGTAATCCTACTCAGTAGGCTGAGAGCTGAGAATTATGGTTTAAAGCCAGCCCAGGCAGGAAAGTCCCTGCGACTCTTATCTCCAATTAAGCACCAAAACAAAAACAAAAAATAAAATGGAAGTAGAGCTATAGCTCAAGTGATAGAATGCTACTATTGAGCAAAAAGGCTCAGGGAGAGCATCCAGGCACAAAAAAAAAAAAAAAAAAAAAAAAAGTTCTCCAAGGAAGAGAAGACCTAGTGAGGAAAAATCTAAGAAAACCCAAGCAATTATAACTAGAAAAAAATAGAAATTCTTCCTTCCACAGATATTTAAGTGAATAATGTATATCTCCTAAACTCTGAGGGATCATGAACTTCATAAAGTTGACATCTAGACCAAAATAGTAATGTTCATGACTTCTATGCCAACAATTCCCCTTCCTGTACCCCTGACAGACATTACTAATCAACCCTACCACCTTTCCACTGAGCCCCAGATTGCCAGCAAAATCTTTTTCAGGTGATTATGGCCAGCCCATTGAAGGACTCGTGTAGAATGAGGACTTTGTCGTCCTGGATCTGGGTTGCACAAAGGTTCCGTGAGGACGTTCCACATACACACATTCTAGATATTGGTAAATGTGATCTGATGTCATAAATGAAGAGATCAAGTCCAGGGAGTGCTGTAATGACCAGGTCTGCTGTTGGGAGCCCTTCATCAGCACTCACAGTACAGGTGCAGCAGTTGTTAAGAGAATGTCAGCGTTCCATGGGGGAGAAATTCCCCACTCGTGGGGCTCCGTGGAGGCAGAAATCCACTGCTTCTGTGCTGTGCTGTGCTTCCTTCACCTTGCAGGTTACCTACCTGGCCCCTGCCCTGAGTTCCTGTTCATGTGGCTCAGTGCCCTTCTGAGCATCCTCAGGAGCCCTAAGATGATCCATGTCTCTGGATCACTCAGCCGGCCTTTGGCTCCCTGCCTTCCACCAAACCTACCATCCCTAGAGCCGTGGTCTCCAACTGTGCCACATCTGAGGGGCACCTGGGAACTTTGACAACTCCACGGCCCGGCCCCCATCCCACACCAATTACTCAGCCTCTGCCCGAGGTGGACAAAGCTGCCAAAAACTTGCTCAGAGTCGAGTCAGCGCTGTGAGGTGACGTCCAAGGCGGAGACAGGCGGCCGGCTTGCCAGCTGCTTGCCCTCCAACCCCCATCCTCTGCCGGGCTCAGCACTGAGCCCTGCCAGGACCGCTCCCCAAGGCGCCGGGTCCTCCAAATAAAAACAGGCGGCCAGAGTTCAGGGCCCGCTGGCGTTCTCCCAGTAAGCACCTTTTGTTCCCGGCTCAGAGCTGTTAATTAAAGAGCCGTGATTAATGAGGAAGCGCTCACAGTCCCCATCTAGGCTGAGAGGTCCTGGGGATGCTGACTTTGCTGGAGGGATCTGCAGTCAGATTCCAAATGGAGCTATTTATAGGAGGGTTGGGAAGAAGGTGCCTCTCCTCCCACCTCCCCCTCCTCCCCCTCCTCCTCCTCTTCTCCCCCTCCCCCCATCACCACCACATCACCATGGAACATGGAAGTGGCGAAATCTATTGTAGCAGATTTTTAAAGGAGTACAGATTAGCAAGCATGCATTTACATCAAGTCACCCATGCACTCATTCCTTTGACACATATATATGGAATGCCTACTAGGCTCCAGGCCAGTGGTCGGGGTTGCAGCCCTGGTTAAGAGCAGCATGGCCCTGTTCCGGCAGGGTTCACACTCCAAGGGGGGTGTCACTTCCAAAGGATGTGACAGTCTATGGACAATGGCAAACAGGGGGCCAGGAGTCTGCAAAAGAGGACCAGGGCGCCAAGGCTCTGCTGAAGAAAGGACTTAATAGGGCTAGGAATGTGGCTTAGTGGTAGAGTGCTTGCCTAGCACACATGAAGCCCCAATAAACAGAAAAGGCTGGAAGTAGCAAAAGAAGCTCAGGGACAGTGCCCAGGCCCTGAGTTCAAGCCCCAGAGAAGAAGAAGGAAGGAAAAGAAGAAGGAAGAAGAGAAGGAGAAAGGGGAGGAGGAAGAAAAGGAGGAGGAGGAGGACAGGACTCAATAAACCCTGCCCACAGCACTGACCGCTGGCCCTGTGGTTCCCTTGTCCCACCTTTCACAAGGAAACCCAGGCTCAGCTGTGTTCAGGGAACTGAGGTCTCGTAGATAGGGGCAGACTCTGGGATTGAAAAGCCCAGTGTTGCAGAGACTGCTAAATCTTTCCAAACCCATTTCCTCTTATTCCTGTGCACGTGGCTTCCACACTCTTTTAGGCTACACAGACCAGCCAAGTTCCAGAACACTGGAACAAAAGGAGTGATGTCACCACTCCCTCAGGTGACTCCCCGCTCCCCAACTGCACTGTCCTGGCTCCAGATGCTTGACCTTGGGAGCCCTGGGTTGAAGGCACCTAGGTCCCAGCACCCTGGCTTCCTGTGGGGATCTTGTGCAGCAGAAGACCTTCACCTGACTCTGCTAGCAAGCACACTTTGTGTGAGCAAGAAATAAACTGACCCAGCACTCAGGAAGCTGAGGCAGGAGGATCCCTAGTTTAAGGCCAGCCTAAGCTACATAGCAAGACCTTGCCAATAAAAAGAAAGGGCAAATGATCACAAACAAGACCATACTAAAGCTACCAGCACGACTATGTTTATTGCAGCCTTATTTACCATAGCTTATTTACCATACCCACATGCCCCTCGGTAGATGAATGGATCAAGAAAATGTGGTATATATACACAATGGAATTCTATGCCTCCATCAAAAAGAATAACATTGCCCCATTTGTTAGGAAATGGAAAGACTTGGAAAAAATTTTATTAAGTGAAGTAAGCCAGGCCCAAACAAACATAGGTCCCATGGTTTCCCTTATTTGCAATAACTAGTATATGTCCGAGACAAGCAGAAAAAATCAGATAAGTTGATGTTAGGGGAATGAACCCCAAGATAAGGACTCAAATGGTTTTTCTTTCTTTCGATTGTTTCTAACATATTTATAAGATGATTTCTTTGTTGCTTTGTATGTCCCTCCCCCACGGTATAACTCCTGCTTTCATTGTATTTGATATTGGTATAATTTGTGGAGGGGAAGGGGGAAAAAAATTGTTTAACTAGGGATACAGGTGGACCTGTTGCAACAATGAGATGTACAAGTCGTTATGTCAAAAAACGAACTTTACAACTTGGGGGGGCGGGGAGGTTCTACGGCCATGATGGGAAGGGATAGGAAGGGGAAACAAAGGAGGAGGCAACAATGCTTGATACGAAATGTACTCATTATCTTGCCCATGTAATTGTAACCCCTCTGTATGGTATTTCACACATAAAATTTTTTTTAAAAAAAGAAAGGGAAGAGAGGAAGGGAAAGGGAGGGAAGAGTAGAAGGAGAGGAAGGGAGAGGGGGGGGGGAGGGGGGAGGAGAGGGGAGGGAGGTCATTGTGTTAAGTCCCAGAGATGGCATGTTTACTTGTTATAACAGCTATTCATGCCTACTGTTTGCAGATCTGCCTGTTCTAAGCCCAGGTTTTATCTATTCCTGTTCTCTAAAGCCCTTGAGGATAAGAGTCCCCTGAAATAAAAGGATTTGTTAATTCATTATAGAAACTATAAGCTGGAAATGGGGAGAACCAGATCCTGGGACATGGTTGAGCTGGAAGGCAGCAGGGCTAGAGAGGATCTAGGATTCTGTCTACTGAACCTGAGAGGTAGCAGCTTTTGAAAGGAAATATGGGGAAGTGAGGTAGGTGTTGTTCATACTGAGTTCACATTGTGTATTGATGGCGGGAAGGATAATCTGCAGTAGGTGTGATCATTAATCTTGGTCATCAACTTGATTAACACTGAAAGACACCTAGGAAATTAGTAAAGCACACTTCAGGTATCCTTGTAAGTGCATTTCCTGAGAAGAGTGGCATCTGGATCCTCCCACTGAGAGAAAGACACGCCCTGAGATTGGGGAGCACTGTCCAGTAGCCCAAATGGCACCAAACACAGAAGGAGGAAGCTCATTGGCTCTTCCTACTCCATTCTCAGTGGGCGTGGCTTCACGGCCCTGTCACCCATGGACTCAGACCTCTTCAGCCTTTCATCATGGACCCACACAGTGACTACAGAGTCATTCAAGGGGCTCCAGGCCCTCAGCCTGGGACCAGGGCTGCATCATTGGGCTCTCATGCTTTGGTCTCATGCTTCCAGCCGTTTACTAGGTTCTCTGACTTTCCAGAGCAAAGAAGGGATGATCAGCCCCTGTAAACCAATCCAATGAATCCTCTTAGATTTATCACATATATATATACACACACACACACACACACACACACACACACACACACACACACACACACACACACACACACACACACACATATGCATATATATGTAGTGCTCTTCTAGGAGACCTTAATTAACATAAGGAGAAAAGTTTGCGAATAGATGGACAGTCCTAGCATACACGATTAGTGCTCTGGGACTGATTGAGGCGAATAGTTGAGAAGGTTCTTCGGTAGGCCGAGTACCAACAACACCAGATGTTCAGTGAGCTGTGGTCTGAGCCAGATTTTCAACACACATTCCTAACACGGCACTACCGTCACCTCCCCTGCCCATCCTCCATCCCGCCCTTGTGGATTTAATGCAGGACATCTCAAGTGATTTTTCTCCTGTCACTCCTGACATTCTTCTGTCACCATTGGGGATGAGAGGCAACAACATCTGATACTGATATCCTTCCCAAATGTCTTCACACTCAGGCTTTGCTCACACACCCTCCACCACACACACACACACGCACACACACACACACACACACACACACACACACACACACACACACACACACACACCCTGCAGTCCTGGTCCTTCTTATAGCTAGAACCAACCTATAGTAGGAGATCCAGGGAAAGAAGGCAGTACAGATGTTATTCTGGAACTAGCTCAGATTGTGGCAGAAGATGACTGTGGAAATGATACACAGAGGCACACAGAGATCCTGGAGGCAGACTGAGGAGACTTGGCTCCATCCTGGGTCCCAGCCCCCTCCTCCATAAAGTGGGTGCATGAAGGCATCATGGCACACATGCAACATATGGAGACAAGGTGCTTCAAACATATGTGCACACGGGGAGATTCTCAGAGTGGGAAGGGCATGAAGAAGGATGGAAAGACCCTGAGTTACTGCAAGGTTGTTGAGCTGGTGAATCAGCCAGGCCCAGAACCACCTTATACCCAAATGTGTCAATATCCATAAATTACCCTCATTAAGACAATTTTGAGCTTTTCATTACTGCTAACAAAAGCATTCTGATTTGTCTATAAGGCAAAAGACATCACATCTCTGTTTCTCAGATGCAAAAACATCATTCTTTTTTTCAGAGATGATTTAGCTAATGGGACAATCATAATAATCAGAGTTTCGTGAGTGCTAGAGGAGCTGGCCTTTTCAGGAGCTATTCAAAGGGCTCAAGAAGAGCAATTTGCAAAGCTGCTTCTCTACTTACAGAGCTAGTGGTGTACTTAGAGTTCATTTTATTCAAGTGGTTCTTAACATCTTTTGGAAACATCAAACTCTCTGTGTAAATGTTACTCAGAAGGCCTGTGTCCAGTGTGAATATAAGATGAGGATAATTTTGCTGTTTCTAAGCATGCAAACTGTACACACAAACTGTGCACACTCACACTGCACATGCATGCAGTGTGCACACACAAACATACTGAGCATATGCACACATGCACACTGAACACATGTATATAAACCTGATGCACATACTGTATGAAAGCACATACTTCATACATAATATATGTATGTGCACACACGTACATGCATAAGCTGCATGTGAACATGAATGTGCAAACAATACTCTGAACATAAGTACACATACATTTTGTGCACACATATATACACACTGTGTGCTTGCACACACATTGTACATATGCACACATGATGCATTTACACACACCTACTACACATGTGCACACAATGTGACATGTACACATAACTTTGCACATACATATACAGACTGTATGCATGCACACAGTATGCACATACACATGTATACACACATGGCAACAGTGTGAACATAGAAATACTGTGCACATACACTGCGAATGCACACATAAACTTCATTCATACATTAAATCTGTGCGTAGACATTCTGAACATTCACATGCATGTTCTGTGCATGTGTATACAGTATTACACACACAGAAGGTACACATATACACTATGCACAATGCACTGCACATGCACACGTTAGACATAGCACATACTGTGTCCATGGACACACAGGTGCACATGGACATGCATGCGTTGAACATGCACACAGTGCCCATGCAGTTGTGGTGCCAACACACACTGTGCATGCAAACACTGCACATGTACACCTTGCACATACACACTATGAATGTGCATAGTATGCACATGGACACAAATGAATACACATGTACAATATGTGAGCTGCATGTGAACACACATACACTGTATATGTGTACCCAGTGTGAACATGAACACATAGTGTATAAATCCACACACATAAAATTCACACGCACACAAAGTACATGTGCATGCATTGCACACATGCACATACTGTCCCTATGTGCACAGTGTGTATGCACCATGTACCAGGCACACATACACATCACAGGCACACACTGTGCATGTGTGTGCACTGTACATTCACACACTTACACTGCACATACACAAATACTCCTATACTGTGTGGAACTGTACATGCATTGTACAGAGGCTACACACACATATACTGAACACACATGCAGGCTATGGACACCCACCTAGACATTCATACATACACATCCATATTCCACATGCTCTTGAAGCCCCAATGAAGAGGGAGTCCTGCTGCACACCAGCTGGGCAGCTGCAGACTTTCCAGTAGACCAGAGTAATTAGTGCTTTAATTAAAGTCCTCTCATTGCTCGGTGGCCACAAGGACCTGCACACCGATACCTGGCTTGGATCCTCGGCCTCTTGGAAACTACAGATGAGCCAGGCCAGTGTCGCTCAGGAGCTCAGTGCAGGTGGTAATTAGGGACAGGGATTTAGCTGAAGAACTGAAGCCAACCTGCCATTTCCTCTCTCTTCCAGGAAAGAAGGTCCTGCCAGCTCCCAGATTCTGCTGCTCCTCTGTTTCATTATACCTTGGCTCTGGCTCTCCACCTTCCCCGCCTCACCTGCATCCCAACACACACACACACACACACACACACACACACACACACACACACACAGATGCCAGCGGAGGTGGGGTGAGCTACATTCCCAACACCAAGTTTAACCTTTGTATAAGGATTAGGGCTACCTGAAGAACCTTTTCACTTGATTGCCTCTGTAAAGACCTTATCTCCAAACATGTTTATCTTTGGGGATCCTGGAGGTTAAGACTACCAAACTCTGGGAAAGAGGACCACAGTTCAGGCCTGAAAACACCAACTTTGACACACCCTGGGGAGTGAAAGGTGATTGAGTGACTGCACAGCATAGGGAACCAGAAGGAGCCCCTCCTGGTGCAAGAAACAGGTGAGCCAATCCCTGAGGTCCCCAGAGTAAGTGGGGCCGGTGGGACTTACGGTAATCCCTAAGGTCCCCAGAGTAAGTGGGGCCTGTGGGACTTACGGGTTGGTCAAGAACTGGATCATGATGGGCCGTGCCAGTCCCAATACGGAGATGGGATTTTTATCCTAAGAGCAGAGTGAGTCACAGTCACCCTACTTATTGAGTCCTGGCTTCCCTGTGGAGGGTGCATTGGAAGGGGCCCAGTTGGAAATTACAAGGACACAGTGGTTTTATAGGATTCAGTACTTCAAAGAGGCTGAACCCACCTGCACAGGCCTCGTGTGTCCTGGTAAGATTGTGCTCCCTAACAAGAACCCACCATGGGTGCTCACATGAATATATTCCAAAGTCCATCGCTTGGAATGCTACTCTGCGTTCATCCCTGCACCTCTAAGTGGTGGATTGAGCTCAGCACTGAGTGTTTGTCAGGCCCTGGCTTTTCATTCAGACCTGCCTTAGTCACCAAGATGCAAGAGTTCCACAATGAAGATTTAGATCAAGCAAATTGCTCTGCCAGCTCCAGCCTGGTGCCGGAGAAGATGGGGTTGGCCTCACCTGCCTGCAAGGAGGCAGCAGACAAGTGCACTTCCCAGAACACAGCCTGGTGCCTTTGCACTCATTTTTCTTACAGCCACGCTCTCTCTCTCATTGGCTGCTTTCCGTCTCCCCCTTCATGCTTTTACCATTGTCAGCTGCCCGGACAGTTTTCCCTGTCACCTGTTAAAGGGTGGTCCTCTCTGTCCTCCCTTCCAGCAGCCTGCAGAGCATTTGTCATCATTATTCACTGCTTTATACCTATATTGTCTGAGATTCCCCACTCAATACAAATTCCCTAAGGGCTAGCTATATATCTATCTTGTTTAAGAGGGAGGGAAGAGAAAGGAAAGAAAGGTGGATGGAGGAAGAAAGGGAGAAAGCGGGAAGGATGGGTCTTTTGATGGTGACTATTTTATGATCTAAGATAGTTCCCCAATCTCTGCTCTATTGACATTCTGAGCCAGGTAATTCTCTGATGTGGGACTTCCCAGTACCTTGTAAGGGTGAACAACATCCAGGCATGCTCTCCGCACTCTCTCTCACTCTCTTTCCCCTCCCCCTCTCTTTCTCTCTCTGTCCTAATACCCATCTCCCCTAGTTGTGACAATCAAATCAAAACTGTCTGTGGACATTGTCTGATGTCCTCTTCCCAGAAGCAAAACAATTACCTCTGGTGAGAACCTCTGATCTAGTGGTTTTCCATCCATTATCGATAATTAATCTCTTATTTCAGAAGTAATTTGAAAAAGAAGCCCAGTGCAGGAAGCCCACAGTGGTGGCCTGTGATGGCATTTCCTTGGGCTGTATTTGTCAGCTCCAGCTACAACAGACCCTCCAAGTGAGCCAACAACAAGGAGCACTTGATCTGGTGCTCCGGGTCTGTCGTTGAACTTGGCTCTGCTCATGGAGGCTGGATCGAGGGGATGACTCTGCTTCGAGGCAAACGGCAGTGGATGTGATTCCAGGCTACACATTGGGTTTGGGTCTGCTGCAGGCATGTTTGTACTGAGGCTAGCTTGGACATGGTTGTCAGGATGGCACATTACCAGTGTGTATGCAGGAGAGCAAAAGCCAGACCCTGCAGGCCTGTTCACAGCTTCTTCTTGTCTCATCTGCTAATTTCGCCTTGTCCAAAACAAGTTATAGGGGCATGCCTAGGATCCACGGGGCAGGGACATGTGATTCCTACCAGCCAAGAGGATGTGAGAATTTCTGACAATGATCCAACTGTGCCAAGCCTGAGAACACACTGATCGACACAGTTGGAACTTGTGGAATAGTGTAAACTAGGAGCCTTTGCTTGCCTCTCTCCACATACTGTTTTTGTATGCCTATGACTGAATACCTGAGGATGGGTAACTTACAGAGAGAAGATGCTCTCTGTAAGGCATGAGCCTCTGCCTAATTTGCAGCAGAAGACCTTATTCAGCCTCAACTCATGGCAGAAAAGCAGGGAGAATGCAGGCATGTGTAGAAGAGGCATAGATGTAATGGGGTCCGTACCAGGCTTGGCTTTTAACAAACTTCTCTCTCTCACCTGAGAGAATGAACCCAATCTCTCAAGAAAGACTCAGTCTCCCTTAAAGGCCCCAGTGCCTCCTCACAGGCTAGCAAACACCAACATGAGTTTTGGTGGAAACGAACCACATTCAAACCACAGCACCCCAATACTAACACCTCACTAAGCCTTTGCCTGTGGCTCTGTAGAACATCACAGGGCTGAACCCGGGAATCTGTGCCCCATCCTACCTGCTCCCCTACACTCCTCACTGCTTCCTGAGTGAGCCAAACTGTGGCATCCTTCAGTCCGTATTTTTCCCGTGCCTCCTCTGTACCTGGCAGAGGGAACCCTATGGTAAGCAGAGAGAACATAGACATGTGGGGGCAATAATCCCAGTCCCATGCCCACCTAGAACAACAGATCCTGCATTTTTAGGTGAGCACCCAGCCATTCATCTCTGTAGAGTCTGGGTGTAGGTCTGCGAAGGACCCTTTCCCTGTTGCAGCTCCAGCCTCTCACCCAGGGATCCCTTTGATAAGGGGGACTTGTCTCGTCAAGAGAGCATCATGTCGAAATCTAGGCTGTGTCAGCAGCCCCATGAAAATGAATAATGGCTGCAATTATGACCCATATAACAGCCCAATAAAACCTAATTAAAATGATCCACATCCCATCTGCCAAGTGAGGGCAAAGCAGCCAGGGAAAGTTGGAGGCCCGGGCAGTTCAAGGAGAGCAAGTAATGAGAAGAATCATAAAAGTATTTATATTATTATAAATATACATTATACACTATTAGGATGTAATAACATAGCTATGACACTCATGATGGTGGTAGTGGTGATGATGATGATGATGATGATGATGATGATGATGATGACTGCAGCTTGCCATTTGTCATGTGTCACCACTGGGCCAGGCCTGTGCTGAGAGGAGCTGGACTTGTATCCTTTTTCTTTTCTTTCTCAGTAGATTGCTATAAATTAAAACAAAACTGTTCCCACTTTACAGATGATGAGATTGAGGCACCGACAGGTAACTTGTCCAAAGTGACCTTGTAAAGGAGTTGAATCCACAGGTTGGGTTCCAGCACTGCCCAGCTCCAACAAGTGCCCCATGCTTACTATTGTAGGCATGAAAGAACGTGGCCAGGATTTTAGTCAGAAGTAACCCGAGCCACCACACACAGCCAGCAAACATTTGTCTAGATGCTGTAGAAGGTGAAAAAGAAAGAAGGAAGAATAGAGGAGAAGTAGAAAGAGAAAGAGGAGGGAGAAGGAAGAGGAGGAGGAAATGAAGGAGGAGGAGAAGAAAGTGGAAAAGGAAGAGGAAACAGGAGGTGAGAGAAAGACCAGCCATCACTGGAAGGTAATGGGATTATTGCTATGATCGCGATACAGACAAACGGTGGATACATGGTGCTAGGGCTGGAATATGAAGAGCTCTTCACAGCTGGTAGCACTATTGGGAAGTGACTGGATCATGAGGGTGCAAACTTTATCGATGGACGAATTCACTGATCAGTTCTAGCTGAATGAGCTACTATGAGGTGGAACCTCATTGTAGGAAGCCGGTCACTAGGCATGCCTTTAAATAGTGTATTCCCAAACCTTCCCCCCACCTCTCCCTCTCTCTCCCTCTTCCTCTCCCTCCCTCTTTCTCTCTCTCCCTCTATCCTTCTTTCCCTTCCTCCCCCTCCTCCTCTTTCTTTCCTTGCTCTCTCAGCTTCTCCATCTCACTCTCTGCTTCCATAAGGTGAGCAGCCTTATTTCACTGTCCTATCCCCACCATGAGATTCTATCTTGATTCAGGGCCAAAGCAATGGGACCCAAACAACCATAGACAGCAACTTAAGTAAGCCTTTTCCACCTTTCAAATTAGTTCTCTCAGATAGCTCCACAATGATGATAAGTTATCTACCACACACAGGTAGGGTGAGGGACTGGCAGCTGCATGGGACATCAAAGCATACTGCCCCTTAGAGACACAAAAGCCAAGTCTTACAAGATGGGCAGGAATTCTCCACAGAGGAGGCAATCCAGGCAGAGGGAACCACATGTGCAAAGTCATACAGAGCCCACAGCCCAACAGATTCTGTTCAAGTTAGAAGTGTTAATGCGATGACTTCACAGTCTAACTGCCCGTACTGGGAGCGCAGACAGGAACAAGTAATAAGAAAGCTTGAAAGGCCCACAGGTCAAGGCCACCAAACATCTTTTAGGTCAGGCTCAGGAATTTCAAGTTTTTCCATAAGCAAAGGGGAGCCACAGAAAATAGTAATGAGGAGGAGGTCAGATGTGCTCATTAGAAAGGCAATGGCTCATGCCTGTTACCCCTGCTACTCAGGAGACAAAGATCAGGAGAATAATAGTCTATATAAGGAGACCCCCATCTCCACCAACAAATTAGGTATGATGGAACAAATCTGTTATCCCAGAGGTGAGGAAGTTGTAGGTAGAAGAATCATCATCCAAAGCCAGCCCTGGGAAAGAAAAATGCAAGCAAAAGTGGGTGGAGGGTCATGACTCAGGTGGTAGAGCACCTGCCAGAAATTGCAAGGCCCTGAGTTTGAATCACAGTACCAGAAAGAAAGAAAAAGAAGGAAGGAGGGAGAAAAGGAGAGAAAAAACAGCTGGGTGCCGGTGGCCCACACCTGTAATCCTAGCTACTCAGGAGGCTGAGATCTGAGAATCACAGTTCAAAGCCAGCCCGGGCAGAAAAGTCCATGAGACTTATCTCCAATAAGCCACTAGAAAACCAGAAATGGCTCTGTGGCTCAAGCGGTAGAGCGCTCGCCTTGAGCTAAAGAGCACAGGGATAGTTTCTAAGCCCAGAGTTCAAGCCCCGTGACCAACAAAAATGAGAAAGAGAAAAAGAGAAAGGAAGAAAGGAAGGAAGGAAGGAAGGAAGGAAAAGAAAGAAAGAAAGAAAGGAAGGAGAGAGAGGGACAGAGGAGGGAGGAAGGAAGGGAAAGAAGTCTGTTTCCTTGAGGAGCTTGGCAAGAAATGCCTTGGACAAGACAGGAGAGCCTACCACGTCAGGGGACATTTCGATGTAGCATTCCCCATGGGGGCATGGATTGCCAAGACTTTTTATTAGAGATAAACTTTGAGGCAGGCGCAGCACAATCAGATGGGCAGCGCCAGCTCTACTTGGCACCACAGCCTGAACTGGACCAAAGCCTGCTCTCTTTGCCTAAATAAGAAGCAGAGCCCTTGGGCCATCTCTAAGCAGGAGTGGTGCTCTCCCACCCCCACCCCACCCAGGGAAGATGATTCTTGTCTCCTGGGCACCATCACATGTCCCTCCCTGCCAACAGAATGGCAGGAGACGGCCCATGCTGTCTTGTGTCTTGAGTCCTGAAGTGCAGGAAGGAGCTGACTCCTCTAAACAAATGGGTCTTTAAAAACCCAACCACGCCAAGGTCGCAGGCACATGAGACAGATCGGTTACAAACCCGATCTCTGTCGTTGCCTTTTGTCATCTCAAATGATGCTGCCCTTTAACCCAGGAAGAGGTTCCAAATGCATAAATAGAGCAATGATCTCCAACATCAATGTTTTGATAAAAATGAAAAGGAGGAGGAGGGAGATACATATTATAAACACCACCTCCGGGAAGCACAGTCAGAAAAAGTTATTAAACATTCTGTCACAAGCTTGGCAGGCACCACTGTCCACCCACCCGGCACTGAGTTCCTAATAAAGGCGGCAGCTCAGAATTTGTCACTCTCGAATGCATAATTCACTAGTCAAAAAGCAGCGGTAATACATTGCATTTTCATAAGGGACTCTGAAGCTGTCTAATTTCCCTGAGCTGCAGGACGACAGGAGGCTGTGGCTACTCACTGAGGCCCCTTTATGCATTATGGATAGGTAGAGACTTTGCAATTCAAAGTGACAGTTCTGGCTCCCTACTGCCCAACCCTGGAACTCCCACTCATGGTGAAAGGCCTAGAACTGAGCAACAACAGATCTGCCCCCAAAGCCTCCAGCCATTGGTGCCTACGAAGTGGGTGTAGGTGTGTGTATGTGTTAAGGTCAGAAAAGAAGTAAAAACAAATTACCTGGGTCTCGCCAAGTATAACCAGCCTGATCAATGACCTGATAACATTGGGCGGGGGAGGGAAGTGTGCGTGCCAGTCCCGGGGCTTAAACTCAGGGCCTGGCCACTGTCCTTTAGCCTCATGCTGACCACTGAAAGCCAAGTGTGTATATATATATATATATATATATATATATATATATATATATATATATATATATATACACACACACATATATATATATATGTGTATATATATATATATATATATATATATATATGAATAGAGGAAACGTCCAAGCATTCTAAGTGACCATTGCAACAGGTGACCTAGAGGCAGAATCAGAACTTGTGTCTAGCTTCGAACCAGAGCAAGTCACTCAGCCTTCCCCTGATAGAGCTGAATAAAAAGTATTATGTGTCAGAAAGACTTCAAGACAAGAGAAGATGGAAGTTCCAGTCCTGCCTCTACATCAGACTTTTTCTCTCAAGTCTAGCACTCTACCACTTGAGCTACAACTCTACTTCTGGCTTTTTGGTGATTAATTGGAGATGAGAGTCATCCAGACTTTCTTGCCTGGGCTGGATTTGAACCATGATCCTTAAATTTCAAACTCCTGAGTAGTTGGAATTATAGACAAGAGCCACTGATGTGTTTAGCTCAAGTACCTATTTTTCAGATGGGGAAAAGAACATGTGGACAGAAGCTAGAGCCTGCCAACCCCATACCCCATCCATCTCTGTCCTCTATAGCCCCAAAAGTGAAACCGATACTGTCCCTTCCCCACAGCCTGGATGAGAAAGACTGTATCACAATCATGGAGAATTACAGCAGCAGGTCTTTTCTTATCTTCATCTCTTCTCCTCAGGGACAAGGATCAATCCATTGTACTTTTATGCACCATGCAGAGGGCTAAACTCCCTGTGTTTGAGTCCCAGCGCTACCCTAATATCACCAGGCTTCAATTCAATTCCTCCAGTTCACCTCAAAGAGATGCCCGATCCAGGGCAGAAAAGCTGGAGAGGAAGAAGATGAAAACATGGCAGTGGGAGATATCAGACGGAGGAGGAGAGAAGGGCTGCCATGTACAGGCTTGTAGCTTTCTAGAGAGGTACCCTCCAGCTGAGCCACCTACCCAGCCCAATTTTTCACAAGTTAGATTTTGAGATAGGGTCTGGCTTCCTGCCCCGGTGTTTTCTAGGACCATAATCCCCCTATTTTATGGTTCCTGTTGCAGCTAAGATCATAGGTATGCACCACCGCACCCAATCTCAGCTCTTACACAGCCAGGTTTCCAGGGAGGAACACACCACCATACTCAGCTATTGGTTGAGAAAGGGGCTCATAAACTTCTATCCAGGCTAGTCTCGAATCTTGATTCCCTCCCTTCTCCCCCCACACTCCCCTCCGGCATCTCAGCCTCCCAAATAGCTTGGATTACAGGTGTGAGCCACCAGCACCCAGCTCCTCATGTGACTTCTACTAGTCTCTCAGCATGTTCACAAGTTCATGGAAGAAGTGGGCTTGTTCACAGGCCTCAAGAAAGGGGCTGGATTACCCATTATCAATCATCATTAATTAAAGGCTAAATTCCTGAACACAGGATACACTAGTCAAAGGTGATGCTAAAAAATATAAGGCCTAGAAGAAGAGGCAGAGAAGTCAGGAAGGTTTCTGATGAACTTTAGACATAAAATCAGAGCTCTGTGCAATCTTATCTAGAACACAAAGGACCAGGAGATACCAGCTGACCACCAGGTTATCTACAACATAATCCACAGATAATCTACAAAATGTAAAGCATATTCCTGTGGTATACACTGGAAAAATGGAAGCAACAGGGAAGAGCAGATAATGGGGAGTGAGTGTGGCAGATGGACAAAGTGGTTCAGCCTATTCCGCCATTCCTCCAAAGAAAAGGAAATGGCAATATTCCCCCACAGCCACAGGTAGGCATTGTATCTGAGAACAGTGGCTGGTACTGAGGGCTTGGAAAGATTAGGGGATGTATAACCAAGCAGGAAGTTTAGCATGAAGTGCAGAAGTTCCAGGCCAAAGCAAACCAGTCTACCTATGTCTCCCTGAGGAGTTAGAGCTTTGTCAACAGTCCTTAAAGACTTTCATGAGTAACCTGCCACAGCCAGATCTTGCAGAGACTGGAGATACAAAGACAGCAGGAACAGGGAAGTGAAGTTATGTCTGACTTACACCAGCAGCATCCAAGTGATCAAACAAATGCTACCAAAAAATGGAAATTGGCAAAGGATCTGAACAGTCAAGGCACAAAACAGAGCATACAATGAGACACTAAGCAACTGAAAACCTATACAGCATTGTCGGTTATCACAAAACTATGACCACAAGCCAGCACAGTCATAAGTGTGACTGGATAAAAACCACCCTGAAGTGACAAGTGCCAATTTCACACTAGTGATGATCCAGAGAAGTACACAAGGGAACAGTGTTCAGGGGGCTTCAAATGTGTTCACCAGAGCACCTATCAAATTTTCTATTGAATTGAGTTGTACAGCTACCTAAGGATAACAAAAAATAAATAAATATTTTTGAAGAGAAATCAGTTTCAATAATTGTTTAACTCATAAAAAAAATTGCTGAGCAGTCTAGTAAACCCTAGCATATTAATTACGTAACTGGAAATTTTCTTCATGGAAGTCATCATGAATGTACCTCAGAACAAGAATTTCTTTCATTTAAAGTAAATATGTAGAAATCTTTTCCATCAAAAAAAAACCTGGATAGTGTGATTTTTTTTTTTGGGGGGGGGGGGGTTCTGGTCATGGGGCCTGAACTCTGGGCCTGGGTGCTGTCCCACAGCTCTTCAGCTCAAGGCTAGTGTTCTACCACTTGAGCCACAGCGCCACTTCCGGCTTTTTTCTTTTTGCTTATGGGATGCTGAGGAATCAAACCCAGGGCCTCAAGCATGCAAGGCAAGCACTCTACCACTGAGCCACCTTACCAGCCCCTTTTTTTTCCTTTTGTTGGTCATGAGGTCTGAACTCAGGGCCTGGATACTGTCCCTCAGCTCTTCAGCTCATGGCTAGCACTTGAGCCATATCACCACTTCCAGCTTTTTCTGCTTATGTAGTACTGAGGAATTAAACCCAGGGCTTCATGCATGCAAGGCAAGCACTCTACCACTGAGCCACTTTCCCAACCTCAGTGTTTGTATGATTTAAAAGAACTACCATTCTAGGATAACTTCAGTTTACATCAAATACAGATATAAATTTACTTATTTATGTATATAAAATAACACTGAATGATATGAAGAGATGTAAATTAAACATTAATTCATAAAAGAACATCTTAGCCAAGCATCAGCAGCTCATGCCTGTAATCCTAGATACTTGTGAAACTGAAACCTGGAAGATTTCAATTCATAACTAATCTGGGCAGAAAAGTTACCAGATCCCATCTCTAGTTGACCAACAAAATGTTGGATTGAAGCTGTAACTTCACCAGCCATGAGCAAGTAAACTGAGTAAAAACATGAGGCCTTGAGTCCAAGCCCCAGTAGCAGTGTACACAGTAGCAGTACACACACACACACACACACACACACACACACACACACACACACACACACACTACAAGGCTCAGCATATCAGTTTGTGTGTGTGTGTGTGTGTGTGTGTGTGTGTGTATATATATATATATGTATATATATATATATATACATATATATATATATATAAATAGAAATGTCCAGAGTGGCCCTTTCTGAGTAGACTAGAAACAAGTGGCATTCATTTTTATTACTTCCACCTATTATTTTTCTCTACATATACCTTATATAATTTAAATAAAGAATAACTGTGTAGGTAAAAACAATATTTCTCTTCATCAAAATTTCCAAACTACCTCTGCCTCCGCATTAGTCTACTCATGCTGCCAAACCAAAACAACACCACAGACTGAGTGACTCAAATAGCAGTTCTTTCTTCTCTCACATTTCTGGAGGCTGAAGTCCAAGGTCAACACAGCAGTTGCTGCAGGGTCTTTGTGATTTGCAGATGGCTACACCTCCATACTGTGACCTCCCTGGGCCTGTCCTTAGTGCCGTCATGAAGGCCCCACTACCTCCAAAACCCCCCATCTCCAAACACCAACACACTGGGGTTTGGAGCATGACTAGATGGTGTCAATCTCTACTGTGAGGACAGTGAGTCAGGACTGTTCTTACCAGCTCATTTAGTTCTATGTCCTTTCACCCTGTTATTTCTTTTTTCAGATTTAATATCATGTGTGTGCTGCTCAGGTTAGCCATGACCTCTATTTCCCCAATGCCTGCAGAAAGTCAAGTCTGAATCAAGAAGACAATAGTGGGCCATGGTGGAATATATTTGCTATTCTTCATGTTCCACCGAGATCTCTGCCTTGCTGGGAAATGTGATGAGTGACACCGACTCACCAGGCACCTGTGGCTCCCACCTAGTATCCTATCTACCTTGGAAGCTGAATTCAAGAGTTTCATAGTTCCAGGCCAGCCAAGGCAGAAAAGTTCATACGATTTCACCTCAACAGAAAGATGCTTGGCATGGTGTGCATGCCGGTCATCCCAACTATGAGGAGAAGCCTAAAGACATTCAATTAAAAGGTGGACTGGGGCCTAGCATGAACCCAGGCAGGAAGCAATAACCCATGGGCAAGGCAGGGGAGGTTGCAGATCCAACCAACAGTGACAGGTAGTAATGTAAGAGTGTGGTTGGGGAGCCTGGGTCCCCAAGGGACTAGTGCTAGTCCCACCTTTGCTATCCACAGCTCTGTACACTTCACCTAGTGGGCGCACCCATCTAGAGTTTGGGAATTTGAAGGCAACTGACAGAATTGATTGCCTTTACTGTAGATGGTTGGTGCTAGATGGGTTTCTTAGATTGGGTTCCCCAGAAGCAAGCCCTGAGAGGGAGAGCCAAGACCAAGTAGTTGGGGGAGGGGGGAGGGAAGAACAGGAATAAGTGGAAAAGTAAGACAAAGAAGGAAAGGAAACCAAGTGGGCTGTGGAGTTTGCTATAGACAAGGGACACCCCATCTCTCTGGGAAACTTTAAGGGACCACATACAACAGGACTGGACATTAACTTAGCCAAAAAGCAAGGAAACTGGGGTATTTATCTTGCAACCCTTTTGAATTTGACAGTATAATCCTCCCCCTTACCCCATCCCCCATCACAACTTGTGAGACCTCCTATGGCAGAACATACCTGAGGATCGTGAGATGCCATGGTCCTCCTGGTGCATCCAAATGAGCCCTAAAATGCACTCACAGGTCCCTATGGGACAGAGGCCGGGATTGTAGTGATGTGGCCAAAACCTAAGGAACATGGGCAACCATGAAAAGCTAGAAGGAAAGAGGAACAGCATTGTCCCTAATCTCTGTATGGAGTACAGCCGCCCTTAATTTCTCCCCAGTGATATCCATTCTGGATTTCTGTCCTCCAGAACAGAGAGAGAAAAATTAGTTGTTTTAAGACATCAGTATGCAGTGCTTTGTTACAGCAGCTAAGGGAAACAAATATACTCCATTAGGCGCTGGCTGGGGGCTCCACTCACTGCATTAATTGCCTGTAGTTACATCCTTCCATAGAAAACAGCAGCAGAAAAATCCCATCAGGCACAAGATGAATAGCATTTAGCCTCTCCTGTGATGATGGGTGCTCAGGAGGCTGCAGAGGAGGGAGATACCTGCACCCATAAATCCAGCTCCCCCAGCTCGCCAGGCCTGCTTCTGGTGTGTCACCCAGCCACTCCCCTGCATTGAAGCTTTGGAGGAGAAGTTTGTCAGCTCCTCCCATCTCCTGATTCCTACTTGTTAATAAGTGTGATGCCCAAAAAAGTTTCACGATCAAATAAAAGTAGGAGAAGCAGAAACAAGCAAGTTTACATTGATTACATTGATTTTCTTTTCAAGCAAGGAATATTATGCAACTTTCTCAATTATTTATTTGGGGGGGGGCTGGGTTTCATGGAATTTGTTTCCTAGGGGAAATATGGCGCCCAATAGTGGATCAGCTGGGACACAGAAGAGTCCCAGAGAGGAGAGGCTATGCCAAAGACATGGGAATGCTCACTGCCCTGGCAGGGTGAGTTACAATGGTGGAGACCATACCCAGGCACTGTCAATTCCTCTCCTCTCTCCCACTCCATGAAGGTGGTGTTGTGGCCCCCATTTCACAGGTGGGTAAATAGAAAATCTGACAAAGGCATGGTTATCTGGATGGGGTATCTAGGAAGTGGGACAGGTTGCAGTCACCTGAAGACGGATCTAAGGAAAAATAAGATGACCTACACTCAACGGATCCTAGCTTGGTCCTGGGGTTTCCACAGCAGTCTCACCATTGGGAATGGAAGATAAGGATGAGTCTGACAACCTGGCTGAGTGGCAAAAAAACTGCAGAAAGTCAGGATGTGGATCCACCTAACCCTTACCTCATCTGCTCCCTTCATCACTATGTGGTCAGATCTATATCTGCCCACCTAGCCATTGCTTGGCTTCCTTGAACCCAACTTACTTAACCCAGCAGTTCCATGACTGCAAGAAGATATGGCGCATGCCCTGAGGTCTGATGTGCCGGTCTCACCTCTGGTTTAGCATCAACAAGAGTCAAATGGGCTTCTGGATACCAACAAGGGATCCATTGGTCTGGTCACCCACTTCCTGGAAAAACCCATCTCACTGCCACTCTGGCAGTCACTGCCCATAACCCTGGCCTTCGTTCAGTTCACCTAGGTCCTAAGGACACCTTTTGCTTCCCCTCGACCTGCTGCCCTCAACCAGGTCACCCCATCACCCTGCCTTCCTCTCCAACAATGGGTACAGCTGAAGATGCATGGCCATGCAGAAGGTAATCAGGCTTTAAAAATGCAGCCAGTAAAGGCAATAATTGTCCCAGCTTGATCCAGAAAGGGTGCTCTTGCCAGGTTTGGCTGAGATACTTGGGAATAATGAGACCCATATTGTTAGCTTAAGTCGAAGAACCAGATAACAGCTGATCCCAGGGCTGGTCAGAAAAGAGATGCCTTTGTCATAAAGCTCTGAACAAGTGGCCACAGAGGCAGGGACAGAACCTGCCACCTCCTAGCCACCTGATGTGGCTCTAAGCTCAGTCTCTGCACTAGTAGGAACAGCATCCTGTTAGCTTGTTGGGATCTATGAATCTCAGCCCCCTCCTAGACCTACTGAATGAGGATCTGCATCCTAGGAAGAATCCCATGTCCCAGGCTGAGCTTCTCCTTCACAGGAATTAGTCAAGAAGAGGACAGGAGGGAAGGGGTTACCTTCTCTGTTTATAGTCATAGACCAGAGCAGACAGGTGAATCTGCACCCTTCCATAGCATGGAGGCCACTACTGTGACCCCTGAGGGGTCAGTTTTACCATCAGTTGGCTCAGTGGATCCCTGGTGATCTAAATGGGAAAAGGCTCATTCTCATGCCAGCCCATGATCTATGCCAGCCCAGCTAAGCCCAGCCCAGCCCAAGTGGGCTTCTTGGCCCCTTGCCTCAGTCTGGCAAGAGTACAGGGGTAATCCCTCCACCCCAAACTTTTGTGTCTCTGTAAAATGTTTAGTGAAAAACTGCCGACTATGTAAATCAGAGATCATTAGAGGTTGGTGTTTTGTTTTGTTTTGTTTTTTTTCCTTAAAGAATGGATTCAGCAAAATGCTGTTTTCTCTCCGGCTCTGGGTCTCTATTTAGGGGATTGGAGCTGTGTTTATTTATTTATTTATTTATTCATTAGCTAGGCCCACAGTCAAGGAGAAGGGAGCAGGGCTATTAATCTTTCCTGTCATCCATTCACAGATGTGGAGTTCACACTACAGCAAATGTGAAGTCAGCAGTACACAGGCACAAGGTGGAAATTTCAAGAGAAATAAGCTTAGAGAAACCACAAATAAATAAATAAGAATGCAAGGCAGTGGAGGAGGGGTGGAGAAGAGGCAGCATATTTAAAATCCAGTGTCTGTGCCTGGCTGGGTGCCAGTGGTCTGGGTGCGAGGGCAGTCTTGCTCCCAGCATGGAGAGGGTATTGATATGATAATCATATCTTCATCCTCAAGAAATGAAGTTGTGACTCCTTGTGTGGGGTGCTTGTTGTTTATAGAGTAACTAAGACACAAACACACGCCCTTCACTGACTATTTATGGCATCTACTTAGTAGATTCTAGAAATTGCCTTGGATAGAGCAGTAATTCCAGCCATGAGGTATCCCTTTGGGGAAGTCACTTTAAGTGCCAGTTCTTGGGCTAGAGAGATAGCTCTGGGGCTGGACTGTAATCATTACATTTTTGCTAACACAAAATTGACAATATTACAAGCCACTTCTGTGCCTAGTTCTAACACAGGGGACCCTACTGTCAAGTGCTACTCCACTGTGGACTACATCAGAAAAGTTAGCCCACGAGCCAGTGCTTTTCAAAAGCCTGTTGAATCTCCTGACATATGCCTGTCCGCTATGCCACAGAGGTGGACTGGCTACTCCCTTGCCCATATCCTTTGGTTTTGGTTTGGTTTTTTGCTTTTTGCCTGTTGTGGGGCTTGAACTCTGAGCCTGAGCGCTGTCCTTGAGCTCCTTTTGCTCAACGTTAGTACTCTACCACTTGAGCCACAGCATCACTCTGAATTTTTCTGAGATTAACTGGAGATAAGTATCTTACAGACTTTTCTGCCTGGGCTGGCTTCCAACTGTGATTTTCAGAGCTCAGCCTCCTGAGTAGCTAGGATTACAGGTGTGAGTCACCAATGTCTGGTTCCATTTCCTTTTTGTTATGTTCTTGCTTTGAGGGCTAAGGTCCTGAACCTTTACATCTTTGCTTGGCATTTCTTTCCCCAACTCTACCTGGGCTAAGTGGGTAGCCCTACAGTGCTCTACCTCATTATTAACTTCAGAGACCTCATAATGTACCCATTGCTCAGGCCAAACTAAATGATTTCAGCCTGATAAACCCAACTTTTCATCTCTCATCTTGAGTGGCTGCCTTTCTAATGGGGAATCTGTATCTTCTCTCCTACTGGCCAGAATGCTGAGGTCTTGGTCACATGACCACACTCAGGCATGGCCTCGTCTCCCGTAGGAAAGACTAGTCTGGCCTGCACAGCTATATCCCACACAACCCTGAAGAACAGCAGAGGAGGCTGCCACTTCAGAGGAGGTGGAAATCAGTAACTTCTCCCATCAGAAAGTGACTTCCTGGGGGCATAGAGATCATGTTTATTCATCTCTGCTTCTTGACAGCGAATTCTCACTGAACATTTGTTGAATTGTGTTGAAACCTGGGTCAAAAACAGAGCTGAGAAAAGGCTGGCTTCTTGGGGAGGGGAGGAAGCAGGGGTTAGGTTTACACAGGAAGTGTTGCATGACTAAAACTCTTCCCCCTCATCCCTCTTCTGGGTGAAGGAAAGAATAAGTCTGTTGGCTAAGCCTGTATTGAACAGGGTTCTGAGCCTGTGTCTGGACTCAATGAGAAAGCCTGTGGTCCCTTAGCAAGTCTCTCCTGGATGCTGGGGAGGGGGGTCCCTCCTCCATGTGGGATGGACACAGCTAAGCAAGGAAGCATTGGAAGGTAGCTGCCTCAAGTCCCAGAGGTGTTTTTCCAGAGGACTTGAGAGCAACACCTCTGTCCATTTGGATCTATCTGTGCTCCGATCAGATCACACTAGCCTCAGAAGAGAAAGGGCAGAGATCACAGGTTGGATGAGCCAGAAGAGAAGAAGAGCCCAACTGGATGCTGAATCCGCAGCTCAAGAAGCCCTGGAACCGAGGATGGCCCTAGGAGGAGGGCTAAGCATGAGCATGAGCTTGGGACGGCTGGGGAATACAGCAAGTCTAGGACCTGTATCCAAGGAACCACAAGTTCATGAGACCTCGGCCTGATACACCTCAACATTGTAACAGAAACAACAGCTAATGCTTGCAGGATGTGACAGACACCAATGAATCCTCTTTCTAGAAAGGCTCCACACATCATACCACATCCATTTTCCCATCTCTAAAGTGGAAACAATAAAATCCCCACTGAGAAGAAGGAAAGAACAAAATGTATGCATAGAACAAAATGTATTATGCATAGCATAATACAGAGCACACACCACTGCTGACAAATGCCAACTACCAGATAGTGATGAGAACCCCTGCCTGGGGCGGCCTTGTCCTCACAATCTCCCCTCTGACCCCTCACCTTGCCCTCAGTTCCCACCACACCAAGCCCACACCATACATACAGTCTCTTATTTCTAGAGTCTGTTCATGCTTTTCTGTTAATTCTCCCCACACCTTTGCCTAAATTATTTTTTTGCCAGCCCTGGGGCTTGACTCGGGGCCTGGGCTCTGTCCTTGAGCCTCTCTGTGCTCAAGGCTGGTACTCTACCACTTGGGCCACAGCACCACTTCTGGCTTTTTCTATTTATGTGATATGAGCAATTGAACCCAGGGCTTCACTCATGTTTGGCAAGCACTCTACCACAAAGCCATATCCCCAACCTGCCTAAATTATTAAACTCACTCCTTCAAGCTCAGCTTAGGCATTGCTTCCTCCAAGAAGCCTTTCTTGATCTTTGATCCCACCTTACCACAAACCATGTACTTACTTTTGTCACTCCATTGCTATACTGTGTTGTCATTGCTTGCTTATCCATTTGTCTTTTTCATTAGACAACAGATAGTCAAATGTCTTCAGCAAAGATCCAGTAACCAATAGTTTAGGCACCACCAGCTCTGTGGAGTACACCTGGAACCAAAACATTTGTTGGGGTGCATCTTGGCTTGACCAAGCTAAATTGAATCCCAGAAAGTCCCAGACCCATGAGGAACAAAGAACAATGCCCTGTTGTTACCCAGTGTTCCTGGGGTACTTTGTTATAAAGCATTATTGCAAGAGCACCTGAAATCACCCAGCAGAAGATATCTGTCCTACAAGTTTTTCAGCTTTATCTACAGGGGCTGATATACCAGCTTGGTAGAATGCGGAGTGCACATGTGTCCTTGGCAACAGCTCTCCACATTTGGATCTAGCGGCACCCTGTATTTATCGAGTTAGTAATAAAGCTCTGAACTGTAAGAGCCTTTAGTTCTCACTTGGGTTTGACTTTCTGAATACCGAAGCGACGGCAGAGTTTTGTGGCAGCTCCTTGGTCACTGTCTGCAAAGGAGGGTCTGACTTGGCACGGTCTGAAGGTGATGACAAGTCAGTCGCATAAAGGTTCTCATGAACTGTACAGGGCTATGTGAACCAAGTGGCTGTTGAGTCCACTGCTCACCACAGATGAGCGAGGAAGAAGTCCTGGCTTCCGTGGTGGGGGAGGGGAAGGAGTCTTATTGGAGAATCATCAAGCTAATGGTTCTGATTCCAGGATACCCAGAACAGTCTAGATTTGCAAGGGTGAACCAGAGCCTTTAAAACTCATGAATTGGGTGAGTTCCACACAGTGAATCTCAAATGCAAATTTTTGCTATCTTATATGAAAACTTGCTGAAATGTTGTTATGCTAGATTTTTTTTAACTGAGTGATAGTTATTCACTGCCTCATAACCAGGTACCCCTTTGAGTTTTACCATACAGATCTCCCAGTGAAGAGATGAAATTTTCCCATCCTTTCAATCTGGGCTACGCTGGTAATCTGCATTGACCAATGAAACTGAGAGGAACTCATGTACTACTTCTACTACAGTAGGCTTCCGTGGGAGCCCTGCCCAGCCTTTAGGTGGTCAATCTGGGATAACCTGCTAGATGAGAGATGGCAAGAAGCACCATTGAGTCATTCCAGCTGGAAAGATCCTAGACAAGCCAGCCTGTAGCCAGCCCTAGATATAAGTAAGTGTGGAAGAGCCACCCAGCTGAGCTCAGCCCCTACTGCCAACTCAGGGACTTGTACTCTGAGTAGGTGGAAATTTTAGTAAGTCACTGTGTTTGGAATGGCTTTTTTTTCCATCATGCAGCTTCAACTCTGGGTCTGGGCTCTGTCCTTGAGCTCTTCAGCTCAAGGCGAGTGCTCTACCATTTGAGCCATAGCAGGTTTTCTGGTAGTTAATTGGAAGTCAAAGTCTCTTGGACACTCCTGCCTGGGCTGGCTTTGAACCTCAGATCCTCAGATCTCAGACTCCTGAGTAGCTAGGATTACAGCCACCAGCACCCAGCAATAACCATCATCTTTGCAGCATAAAAGCCACTCCAGCCAGGTGTCAGTGGTTCATGCCTATAATCTTAGGTACTTAGGAGGATGAGATCTGAGGCTTGTGGTTCAAAGCCAGCTCAGGCAGGAAAATCTGAGACTCTTATCTCCAATTAATTAATCTCAGAAAAGCAGTAGAGTGCTCGCCTTGAGCTGAAGAGCACAGGAAGAGCACCCAGGCCGTGTTCAAGCCCCATGACTGATCAAAAAAAAAGATAACGGTTATCTTTACTAAAAACGCATTCAGATCCAAATACTGGTGGGTCACACCTGTCATCCTAGCTACTCAGGAGGCTGAGATCTAAGGATCATGATTTGAAGCCAGCCCAGGCAGGAAAGTCCATAGACTCTTGTCTTCAATTAACCCCCAAAAAGCTGGAAGTAGAGTTGTGGCTTGGGGGTAGAAGCATTAGAGTTGAGCACAAATGCTAAAGCACAGTACCCAGGCCCTCAGTTCAAGCCTCAGGACCAGCACACATGAACAGATATGCACACATGTGCACACATGCATGCACACATGCATGCACATGCTCATGCACACACACAGAATGCATTCAGATTACTCACACAAATGGCTACTATAATATTTTAAATAGTTGTTTTAAAAACATACAAGAGGCCAAGCACCAGTGGCTCATGCCTGTAATCCTAGCTACTCAGGAGACTGAGATCTGAGGATCACAGTTCAAAGCCAGCTTGGGCAAGAAAGTCCATGAGACTCTTATCTCCAATAAACCACCAGAAAACCAGAAGTGGTGCTGTGTATCAAGTGGTAGATTGTTAGCCTTGAGCTGAAGAGCTCAGGGACAGAGCCTAGGCCCAGAGTTCAAGACCCACGACAGACTAAAAAATAAAAAAATACAAAAGGGGCTGGGAATGTGGCTTAATGGTAGAGTGCTTGCCTAGCATGCATGAAGCACTGGGTTTAATTCCTCAGAACCACATAAACAGAAAAAGCTGGAAATGGTGCTGTGGCTAAAGTGGTAGAGTGCTAGCCTTGAGTACAGAGAGGCTCAGGGACAGTGCCCAGGCCCTAAGTTCAAGCCCCAGGACTGAGGAGGAGGGGGGGGGGGGAGACAAGAATAAGTATTGATGAGGATGTGGAGAAACTGGAACCCTGTGCACTGTTAAAAGAAATGCAACAGTATCACTGTTGTGGGAAACACTACACCAGGTCCTCAAAAACTCAAACATGAAATCAGCACATGATCCATCTCTTCCGATGGAAGAGTAAAATATGCCTGAAAGAATAGAATACAGGGTCTGAACAAGATAACTGTAAACAATGTTCATAACAGCATTTATTCACAACCACCAAAATATAGAAGTCACCTAAACATACACACACTGAACTATCATTCAGCCTTGAAAATGAAGGAAATTCTAGCATATGCTAAAACATGCATAATACTTGAGGGCATTATGCTAAGTGAAATCCACTGGTTACTAAAGGACAGATACTATATGACTTAACTTCCACTCAATGCTTACAATAGCCACAGAGACAGGGAACAGAATGTGGGCTGCCCAGGGGCCAGGGACTAGGGTGGGAAGAGAACAGAGAATTATTGCTTTGTGAGTAGAGTCTCAATTTTACAAGATTAATCATCCTGGAGACGGATGGCCTGATGGTTACCCAACAGTATGAATCACTTAAATGATGTTAAGATGCTGAGTTTTATGATGTGTATATTTTGCAAAATTTTCAAAAGATAAATGCATTTCTGGTAGTATGAAGAATTCTCTAGAAATAACTATAGTGTTTGGAGAATCCTTGGCAACTCTGAAATAGATACAGAGGAGGGAGACACAACTCCGCTAAGAAATTCTGGACAAAGTGGGGGACATGGGTGTAGGCAGGGTTCTGATTAGACTAAAGTGTTTTCTTTTGCTTTGTTTCATTGTGCCTTGCTACATATAAGCATCGAAAAAATTTAAAAAAAAAAACTAATGGGGGTAATAAAATTTTGTACCTGCCTGCTTGTTCCCTTGCTGTCTATCCTCTTGGGACACCCAAGTCCACAGCTTTGTAAGTAAGTGGCAACACCTCTGTATGTGGTTGCACCCCGCTCAGTGGGGTGCCAAGAGTAGACTGGACCAGGTTAGGAAGAGTCAGCCCAGAGGTTGACCTTAAGGAAGCAATTAATCTCAGCATCCAGAAAGTACAGGGCCAGCACTGAGAACCAGTGCCTCCTTAAATTTCATGCCCTGCCCTCCACCAACGCTCAGCCTGCCTTAGAATCATCCCAGAGATCCTTATTGAAGTGGGTGAACTAAAGACTTGTAGGGCCTCCAGGTTGGCCGGTGGGCCTGTGACTTTAAGGTGGGGATCTGTTCCCTGGAATTCTGGAGCCAGCTGGGGACTGGCTTTTGAGGATGGGGCTGCCCCAGCACTGGAGCTGCAGGGAGGCAGGCAGGGCCCATGTGAGGGGCCTTCTCCTCCAAACACCCCGATTTTGTTTAAAATTTATATATATGAAACTAAGATGCATAGGTTGACTTAAGATATCACTTGAAGCTGGGCTCTAGTGGCTCACCCCTGGGAGCCTAACCACTCAGGAAGCTGAGTTCTAAGAATCACAGTTCAAAGCCAGCCTTGGCAGGAAAGTCCATGACATGAGACTCATCTCCACTTAACTACCAAACAGCCAGAAGTAGAACTGTGGCTCAAGTAGTAGAGCACTAGCCTTGAATGAAAAAGATCAGAGTGCCCAGAAGCACTGAGCTCAAGCTCTAGGACAGGCACAAAAAGAAAAAGGGAAAAAATATATTATTTGATAAGAGAGGAAGGAGAAGAAAGAAGACGGAAGGAGAAGGAAGAGGAGAATGAGGAAGAGAAGAACAAGAAAAAGAAAGAGGAGGAGTAAGAAGAGGAGGGAAAGGAGGGAGGATGGAAGAGAAGGGAAGGAGAGGGGAAGGGGAAAGGGGGATGGAGGAGGAGAAGGAGGGAAAGTAAGGAAGTCAAGATTGAGAAGCACTTCAACAGTCCAATGACTGTCAGGCACCAGTGGCTCATGGAGGCTGAGACCAGGAGGATCTTGGTTCAAACCCAGCCTGACCAGAAAAGTCTGCAATACCTCACCTCCAAATGATCAGCAAAAATCGAGACTGGTGGTATGGCTCAAGTGGTAGAGCGCCAGCCATGAGCAAGACAGCCGAGTGAGAAGTGGCACTGTGGCTTAAGTGGCAGAGTGCTCGCCTTGAGCCAAAGAGGTAAGGGACAGAGCCCAGGCCTATAGTTCAACCCTGTGATCAACAAAAAAAAAAAAAAAAAAAAAAAAGCCAAGTAAGAGTGTAAAACCCTAAGTACTGGTACCAGCCCCCAAAAAGGAAAAGACAATGCAATACTAATCTCACCAAGCTGGTCCCTCACTCTCTTCTCCATTCTCACCTTCTCTTTCCTTTATCCCTGACCAAGTCCTGGCCTCTGCCAGAGGACTGCTACTCCAGCAATGACTGTGTGGAGGGAGGAGACCCTGCTGCAGAGCCTAGGCTGGCCTTGCATTTGCAGTCCCTTGCAATCTTCCTGCTTCCGTCCCCAGAGTAAGTACTGGGGTTAGACAAGTGAGCTGCCACTCCTGGCTTCACACATGCATTTTCCTTTTCTTTCTTTGAACTCAGGACCTTGCCCTTGCTATATGGGTGTTTTCCCTCTTGAGCCATGCCCCATCTCTTTCTGTTTTGTTGTTGATTGGTCATGAGGCTTGAACTTAAGCCTGGGCACTGCCCCTGAGCTAGTTCAAGGCTAGCACTCCACCCCTTTGAACCACAGCACCACTTCCAGTTTTCTGGAGATTGATTGGAGATAAGAGTCTCACGAACTTTCCTGCCAGGGCTGGCTTTGAACTGCGATCCTCAGATCTCAGCCTCCTGAGTAGCTAGGATGTCAGGCACGAGCCACTGGTGCCCAGCCACTTGGATTTTTGTTGAGATGGAATTTCACTAACATTTTTGTCCCGGCTGGCCTTGAACCACCATGATCTTCTTAATCACTGCTTTCTGAGTAGCTGGGATTACAGGGCTAAGTCACTGCACCCAGTCCAAATTCAGATTTTTAAGCATTATGTTGTGTGTGATAAATAAGTGCACTTTGTAGTCATCTTTTTATTTAAAAAATAATTTTAAAAGCCAAAAATATCTGTACGTGATCTCATAAATATTTGTTTTCTTAGGACATTGAAATAGTCTCCAAATTGTCCTTTAAATTATTCCTTACGGGGGGGGGGGGGGGGAGAAAGGGAGAGGGAGAGACTGAAATCTGTTGTCCGGATACTGACTGGGTGAATTCTGGGCTCCTTCCAGCAGTTATTCCTGCCCTCACGGCTGCTGATTTTGGAGAGCTCAGATTCCTTTCTTCATCTGTTTTTGCAACCCTGGGATGAAATATCTAAGGCTTTTGTGATGGTTATTAAGGTTTGGGGTTATTTTGTTTTGGAGAAATTAACAGCAACTACAGCAAAGCCAAAATCCACACGGGAATGATGGATGATGAACAAATGCCATCACCTCCCTCTCTCGCAGGGAGGTCACTTGAGGTCAGAAACAGAGAGCCACACCCCCTCACCCCATCCCCCACACCACCACCACCACCACCACCACCACCCCTGCCCCTTAACACTTAACCCTTCTGAACATTAAAGCAGAAGCCCATTCTATCTCCAAACCACGAAAATGATTTGACACTATGTACATAATTTAATTCAAATCATCGACCCTTAATCGACATTTAATTCAACACAATAATGTTTCCCATGAGGGTAGATAAACAAAATATATAAACAGAAACATCTTCTATGATGTTTAATAACTACTTAAGCAGTGATCTGAGCCAGAGATACTGAGCCCTAATAAACAAATGCTTGATAATCGATTGAAATGCATTGCTCTGGTTATGGCTTTACAAAATCAGGTTCCAGCTTCAGTGGGTGACTATTCCTTCTGATGGGGAAAACTAGCAATGGAGGCTGCTGAAATGACAGGCCTTGCGGCACCCTGAAAATAACCAGAGGGGTTCTCTCTCCACCCCTGCCTTCAAGAGCTGCATGCACCCTGGGGTATATTATCCTAAACCAGGTCCATCTGCTTACCTAGCCTGGTTCTCATCATACGTCTTTCTCCATCACCCGCCCTGTAAGAAACCCGCTTTACCAGGCTAACCCATCACAATGCTAGAGAAGTGCCTGGCAGGAGCTGAGTCCTCATCTGGTCAGGCATCCTCCTGGCTGCCATCTGCCATGTCAACTAGGTTTCTCATCCTAAGCTGCCCTGCCCCCTGTGCATGCATGGAATTTCCTCTGGTCACTGAGACGGTCTTTCTTGTACAAGAAAGCCTCCCTTGTCCCAGGCCTGAGCCGACCCATACTCTGCCTGCTCAGCCAGCAGCAACCAGCAACTTCCAAAACAGTGAACACCCAGGGGATGCCCCCACCCCCCCAACCAGCCTCAGCTGGTATGTAGAGGATCTGGGCTGTGTCCGGCTGGAGGTCTGAACTCTCATTCCTTCCCTGAAATCTGGGTCATTCTTTTCTGTGTCACCTCTCGTGATGTTGTGTGTGTGTGTGTGCTTGTGGATGGCAATGAGGGTGATCGCAGTGACAAAATAGAGACCCTTCAGTGCCAGCAGAACTTTTAAAGGAGAGAATTGTCTCCAGAGTAACCGAAGCCTATTAAATGAGCAGGGCTCTGTGCTTGATGGTCCCAGGGTGCCATCTTGTGGCCAGCCTGTGAGATGACCAAAGGGGGCCGGCTCCTAAGGTCCCTGATCTTTATCCAAGAAATAAAGTTGTGCCCACAACTTTCCTCAGACTTCAAAGGTCCCACATATCACCCTCTTAGAGGGAGAGGAATAGAAAAGGAGCGGTGAAGAGAGAAAGGAAGAAGAGGCCAGAGCAAAAGGAAGAAGGCTGGGATGGCTCATAGACAAATAGTGATCTGAAAAGACCAGTAGCTCTTGGAAGAAAGGATGTCAGAGAAAGAAAATCCTATGTGAAGAGGAAAGGCAGAGCTACATGGTAAAAATGCACATGGCCATCCTCAGAGAGTTGGCATTGCACTACTGGTGCTGGGGTCCCAGAGAGAGGGAGGAGTCAGACTGAGGACAGAAGAAGACAGAGCTCCTCCTCTTCATTCTTCTCCTCTCCCCATCCACCCCTCACATACCTTCCACCAACTAGATACAGGCTAGGTCAGTTCCAAAGAGCTTCCCAATGCATGCCTGAGGTACTAGCTCCTTAGGAGGCAGAAAAATGGAAGGACCATAGTTCAAGGCTGGCCCTATCAAAAAAAAAGTTCACAAGACCTCATGGTGGCCGTCAATGAGAGTTCATATGGCCAAATTACTTCACAAGTGTGTATGAAAATAGAACAGTGAAACCTGTTAAAATTATCTTAAGGGGGGAGAGAACGAAAGACTGATGGAGCTACTGAGTTTGATCGGGATATATTGCGTGTACGTATCACAATGAAATCCCCTTGGGCAATAAATACGCTAATAAGAAATCTTAAAAGAGGGGCTGGGAAGGTGGCTCAGTGGTAGAGCACTTGCCTTGCATGCTCGAGGCCCTGGGTTCGATTCCTCAGCACCACATAAGCAAAAAGAAAAAAGCCGGAAGTGGCGCCGTGGCTCAAGTGGTAGAGCGCTAGCCTTGAGCTGAAGAGCTGAGGGACAGCGCCCAGGCCCAGAGTTCAGGCCCCAGGACCGGACCCAAAAAAAAAAAAAGAAAAGAAAAGAAATCTTAAAAGAAAAAGTACCTGAGCAAGGTCACATGCACCTGTGGGAAGCGTAAATAAGAGGATCACAGACCAGGCCAGCCTAGACAAAAACGCAAGATCCTATTCAAAGCATCATTAAAGCATAAAGGGCTGGAGGAACCTGCTCAAGGGATACAGCATCCACCTAGCAAGCCCTGGAGTAAGCCCTGGAGTTCATATTCCAGTGCCTCCAAAAAGAAAAGAAGAGGGGGGAGGGGAGGTAAGGGAGGAGGGAAAGGTAAAGGAGGGGGTAGGAGGAGGAAGAGGAGGACAAGAGGAGGAGGAGATCATGATGATGAAGAATCTCCTTCATTAACCTCCACAGCTCCCTTCAGTGAAGTCCACAATTTGGCCAAGTATAGCAACCCCTGTTATCGAAGAGGAGCTTGATTTCCTTCTAAGGTCAGGCCGACTTCTAGAAAGCTATCACTGAGCACTCAGGCTTGGAAATCATACCAGGCACAGTCTACACTTGTATAATGGTGGACAGGCTCTTAAGGTCTCCTGATCTGTTAGAACACATGCATCCTTCCCAGGGTTTCATGACATAATGTATGCAGAACTAGATACTTTCACACTCAGTGAATTCTGTTCCCAAGACATCCCAGGGAACCTGAGCACTCCCATCTCCTAATTTTACTAGTAAGAAAGCTAGGAGTGGGAGAGAGGGAGGGAGAGGGCAGCAGCCTCAGTTTTCACAGTGATTTTAGGATTTCTCCCCAGGAGAGAGAGAGAGACAGAGACACAGAGAGAGAGAGAGACAGAGAGAGAGAAAAGGGCCCTCCTGGCTAAGATGGGCGTGGCCCCTCACGCCAGCCACCTGCCATCCCCCAGTGCAGCCTCCCACCAATTCTCCAGTGGCTGATGGAATGTGACGCAGGCTCCTACTCCACTTTCCTCCTCCCCACACTCTAGGGCCTGATGCAGTAGCACACCTGCCATTCTCATGCTGACACATTGCTTAGAGAAGATAAGAGAAGGGTGATGCGGGGAGGGGAGTGTTCCTGCCAGCTCCCCTAGCCGGGGAGAATTTCTGGGCATGCTCAAATGGGGCTGTCCAGAGATGTGGGAGATTTTTCCCCCACCTCCCCCTGCTCCTCCCAAGCACTGAATAAAGCAAAATGCTTCCCCTTGCAGGCATGGGAGCTGGTTTGAGCAGAAGGCCCTAGCAAAGGCATCCAGAAGGTTGCTCAGCCAGAAGAAGGGCAGGGTAGCACTGCCTCTTGTCACCTGCGAACAAACCTTCCCAAACATGGCCCAGAAACAGCAAAACAAGTTCACAGCACAGAGCTGCTGACCCAATAACATGCCTGCTGGCCCTTAGTGGATAATGTATATGGGTTTTGTTTCTTCTAAAAGAAAGTTGGGCTGAGTGCAGTGGCTCAAGTGTGTAATCCTAGCTACTTGAGATCACTGTCTGAGGTGAGCTCCAGTGAATAAAAACATCTTAAGACTCCATGTTGACCAAGGTCTGGACACAAAAGCACACACGTATCCTCCCAGGGATAGGAGAAGTGCAATGTCTACTGTGCACGCCTGTCATCCCAGCAACACGGGGCAGCAGAAATAGGAGAATCATAGTCCAGGCTGGCCAAGACTGAAACACAAAGGCCTATCTAGAGAACAGCTGACATAAAAGTGGCCGGTGGCGTGACTCAACGTGGTAGAGTTGCACGAGGCTGTGGGTTCGCTCCCACAAATGGCCATGCTCAAATTCCTCAGTCCTGCCAAGACCCTCCCAGGAAGTGCCACCCACACTTCACAGGGTCACATCAAGAGCAAAGGTGACCCAGGATGTAGACCCCCCCCCATCCACTCCCTAATTCTGAATGCTTCTTGACTTCTTTTTCTTTTCCTCCAGGAAAAGTGCATTGGTGGGCATCGCCAAGTCTAGAGGAAAGACTTGAACAGCAAAGAGGAAGGCTGTTCCCTCACATTAGAGTGATGGAGGCAATCCCTGGCTGGAACCAGCTTTGATTCGATGTATCTAATTTCTTCCCTTCTAACCCGGATTAGCCAGGCTGCCTGTCCATCTCTGCCCGCTGGCCTGATTGGAAAGCAGGTAGTGAGCAAGAGAAGCTAGCAAACCCTTTGGAATCAGCGCATCATGACGCAAAGCAGACTTGCTCTGTGGGGTGGATGGAAAGCTTGGGAATTCCCAAAAGAAAAATGGAGCCAGGCAGAAGATGTGTCACTCATTGGGAACGCTCTTTCCACACTTCTTCAAGTGGGCCATGCTTCTCAAGATGACAGCGCCCCACCGGCAAATGATGGCCTCTGACCTCAGCAGCCCCCAAGAAAGGCAATCAGTCCTTCACCACATAGGACATGAAATCTACAGCTGCTTTGAGCTAAGGCAATGGTGATATCATTTAATTTGCCTTAGAAAGGAGTGTCCTGTTGACTGTAGAACAGAAATGTTATATATGTCATCTATGATCTATTGGTAATGCCTGCTTGGAACAAGGGCCCAGGTAGCTGCTCTGGACCCCACGCATGAACCATTAGTGATGCCTGCTAAGAATAAAGTTAGGAACTTCCTGTTTGTATGATCTACCCTTGTCCATTATTTTATTCAAAGAACCAAAGGGAAGGGATGCTCTGGAAAAGCAGAGCATGCAGTTATTAAAGGCTGGCCATCCCCAGTGAGTGGTAGAAGGGTCACTACTCTAAGTTCATATGTAATCATGTCACTGGCTTATCCAATATTCCCTTATTAAATTCATTTGCTGCTTCAATTAGTCAGAATCCATTTTTTTCCTGCCTGAAGCTAAATAAGAAATGTAACTTGCATACCTTTTCTTTCCTTCCTGACTTCAAGATAGCATTAATACAAGGCTGTTGTATTTAAGAATCTTATTAAAAGTCTATAGGTAGAACACTGAAAGAACAAAGAACCATTTCTAATTTGATGCTGGACACGAGGGTTCCTAAGAGCCTGTTGGCCATTTGTTACCCTGGGAATTTCTCACCCTCGAAACTTCTCATTACCTTCGCCCTCCTGACCTCCCTCTCCACTGGTCTGCTTTCCCAAAGAGCAAGGATTCAGCATCTCCCCTGGCTTTGTCGGCACTCACAGCTGGAAATCAGGGCTAGGACGATTACCCCCACACGATGACAGGTAAGCAATTACGTACAGAGTAGCTTTGCAAGCATAATTGATTCGTTCATCTTTCCTTGGTGAGCAGCAGGTTAAATCTCCATATGGGAGAAAGAGAGAGGGACTACAAGACTCTGTGTCTCTCCTGCAGAAAAACTCCGGAAAGTTAGAAGAGTGAACTGACTGCACCTGGATATATCCTAGACTAATGAAAGAACAGCCACCAGACATCGGCATGCAGGAATGGACACGAGCCCCTGGTACCTGCATTGGGAAGCTCGGAGGAAAGAACTGACATTTAAATGTAGGCCTCAGGGGACCTGTAGAAGCATGACAGGGGGAGAAGGGAGCTCCAGGAAGGGGATCATGGGAGTGCTGGTCCCCGAGGATCCAGCAGGAGATCCTGATTTCCTAGGTCAAGTGCCTTCAGTCATCTTCTAATCCTTCGGCATGGATACTGAAGCAAAAGAAAGGTAAAATGACTTGCTCAAAACTATAGTTAGGGAATGTTAAGGCTAGGATTTGAAGCTAGACACTGAAGAGCCTCAGTCTATCCCCAAATGTTTATGCAGGCTCGTCGACCACCATTACAATAAATGCTAGAATAAGTTGAGCCCGGGGTGTCACAGAACTACAAAAAAGAAAGAATCTTGTGTTGGTACATTTTTTTTTTGCAGTGCAATGCTGTGTAACAAACATCCCCAATAGCTCAGCACTATACAATAGTATTCACGAGTCTGGGGTCAGCAAAGTCAGCTTTGCTTCTGAACAAAGCTACTCAGAGTTCTGTTTCAATCACTGAGTTCTGGAACCAGTGCCTATGTGGCAATGACTACCTGTTTTCCCAAGGCAAATAGAAGAGGCACAAGAGAGTTAAACAGAATGATATATAAGCATAATTCCTCCCAGCTGTACATCTAGTGCCTAAGGCCCCCCGACACACACACACACATCCCCTTCCTCCTCCTACATGGTCCACTTTCTTCCTTCCTCTTGGCCACCAAATCCCTTCTAAGTATGCTCAAAAAGATGCCCTATGCCCTCCACCTACATCACACGTAACTGCTCCGCCCATGGATCCCAACCTTCTCCCCTGTACCCTGGTCCTGGTTCCCAAGCCCCAGTGAAAGCCAGCACTTCTCAGAATGAGGTCCCAGGGACAGGGGAGAAGGAACCAAGAGGTGAGAAGCCCCTCTCAGGAAACAGATCAAACCACAGAAGTTTTGATCTGGGTGCCTGTGGGGGAGGGGAGGGCAGAGGATGAGCCCCACCCCCACCCCCAGCTCCCCACATTCTTAATTTGAAACTCCAAAAGGAAGAAATAGTAACAGCCACCAGCCTGGCTGCAGCCACAGCATTTCCCGCCCGTTAAGGCAGCCGAGAAAGTGCTGACAGGGACGGCTGACAAGCCGCGCGCATTGTAATTCACACCATAACAGCATCTCCGGGGCTCGTGGATTTCTCATTGAAAAATTATGTGATGTCTTTTTGGAAACCCAATACTGAGTTATTGATATTGTGAAGGTAGCTGGAACACTACTCCCAGCTTATTCGCTTTATACTTTCTGAAGGACTTTTTTTTTTTCCTCCCCTCTAATTTCCAACTTGGATTTCCCTTTTCAGTTTAAATTGGATCATTGGGCTTTGAGTGAGTGTTTGAGTTGGGCAGATATGGGGAGGGACTGTTCTCTGTACCTGGAATGGGTGCTTTAGTAGTATGTCGGGATGTGTGTGTGTGTGTGTGTGTGTGTGTGTGTGTGTGTGTGTGTGGTTTCTGTGAGGTTGCATCTGAGTGTACAAGCATCTCTGCATGGAATTGTGTGCCATTGTGGAGAGGCTTCTGGCTCTGCATCCCGGGGGTGGGAGAACATATCTGTGTGTAATACTGGCATCCATGGAAAGTTTTTGTCTGAATAGCTGCATGCTGTGGGTAATAGTGTTGATGTGTGTACATTCTATGTGTGTGTGTGTGTGCCCAATGATGTGGGTGTATATATAGGGATATCTTTTTGTGTGCATGTGCTGGTGGTACTGGGGCCTGAACTCAGGGCCAGGGAGCTGTCCCTTAGCTTATTTTGCTTAAGGCTAATGTTCTACCTCTTGATCCACAGCTCCATGTCCAGCTTTTTGCTGGTTAATTGGAGATAAGAGTCTTACTGTTTGCATTAGAAGAGTGTAACTAACCTAGAGATGATCTGAAGTAAAACGGAGGATTTATAAGGTTATATGCAAATATGCCTTGCTATATAAAGGACTTGAATATCCATTGTTTGAGGGTATTGTTAAAATATTCTGGAACCAATCCTACTTAGATCCTGAGAGAGGGCTCTATAGTTTTGTCTCCTTTATAATAAATTTATAACAACATTTTTTAATTGTGAAAATACTGTACAGAGGGGTTACAATTACATGGGCAAGATAATGAGTACATTTCTTATCAAGCATTGTAGCCTCCTCCTTTGTTTCCCCTTCCCATCCCATCCTCCCCCCGCCCCCCCACCCAACCCTCCTCACCCCCCACAAAGTTGTAAAATTCGTTTTCGACATACGACTTGTACGTCTCATTGTTGCAACAGGTCCACCTGTATCCCTATTTAAAGGATTTGTTTTTCCCCTTCCCCTCCACAAATTATAACAACATCAAATACAGTGAAAGCAGGGGTTATACCGTGGGGGAGGGACATACAAAGCAACAAAGAAATAATCTTGTAAATGCTTTAGAAACAAATGCATGAAAGAATAAAAACATTTAAATACATATCTTAGGGTTCATTTTCCTAACATCACCTTATCTGACCTTTTCTGCTTGACTCATACATACACTAGATATTGCAAATAAGGAAAACCATGGGACCTATGTTTCTTTGGGCTTGGCTTACTTCACTTAATATAATTTTTTCCAAGTCTTTCCATTTCTTAACAAATGGGGCAATGTCATTCTTTCTGATGGAGGCATAGAATTCCATTGTGTATATATACCACATTTTCTTGATCCATTCATCTACTGAAGGGCATCTGGGTTGGTTCCATATCTTAGCTATGGTAAATAAGGCTGCAATAAACATAGTCATGCTGGTAGCTTTAGTGTGGTCTTGTTTGTGAACATTTGGGTAAATGCCCAAAAGTGGGATTGCGGGGCCATAGGGGAGCTCTATGTGGAGTCTTTAGAGGAACCTCCATACTACTTTCCAAAGTGGTTGAACAAGTTTACACTCCCACCAACAATGCAGTAAGGTTCCCTTCTGTCCACATCCCCTCCAGCATCTGTTGTTATTAGAGTTCTTGATTATAGATTTTCTAACTGGGGTGAAGTGGTATCTCAATGTTGTTTTGATTTGCATTTCTTTTATGGCTAGAGAGGTTGAGCATTTCTTCATATGTCTATTGGCCATTCTTATTTCCTCTTCAGAGAAGTTTCTCTTTAAGTCTTTAGCCCACTTATTTATTGGGCTGTTGTTTCTTTGAAGATTTGTTGTTGGGGGATTTAATTTTTTGAGTTCCAGGTATATTTTAGATATGAGACCCTTGTCTGTTGTATCCATGGGCTTTCTATTGATCTTATTAGCTACGTCCTTTGCCATGCAGAAGCTCTGCAATTTCATGCAATCCCATTTGTCCAACCTTTCTTTGATTTGTTGTGTTTCCAGGTCTCTATTAAGAAAATTTCGGCCTGTGCCAAGGAGACCTAGGGTTTCTCCTATTCCATCCTGTAATGTTTTCAGAGTGTCTGCTTTGACTCCGAGGTCTTTGATCCATTTGGAGTTGATTCTGGTGCAGGGTGATATATACGGGTCTAGCTTTAGTTTTCTACAAGTAGTTAACCAATTTTGCCAGCACCATTTACTGAAGAGGCTGTCTTTCTTCCATTCTATGTTTTTAGCTCCCTTATCAAAGATTAGATGTCTATAGGTCTGTAGGTTCATTTCTGGGTTTTCAATTCTATTCCATTGGTCCTGAGGTCTGTTCTTGTGCCAGTACCAAGCTGTTTTGATTACTATGGCTTTGTAGTAGAGTTTGAAATTTGGTATTGATATTCCTCCAGCACTGTTCTTTCTGTTTATAACAACATTTTTTTAGAAGTCTCATGAACTTTCTTACCCAGGCTGGCTTCAAACCATGATCCTCAAATCTCAGCCTCCTGAGTAGCTAGGATTACAGGTGTGAGCCACAGGTGCCCAGCTTAAGTACATCTTCGACCTGAGTGATCACATATATTCTGGAAAATGTGTGTGTGTGGTTGGGGGTACATGTGGAGGTAGGTGTCTGGGGACACATGAAGCGTGTGTGTGGTGTGTGTGCATGTGGACTTGTACACAAGTTGTGTAGTGTGACATATCTAAGTGTCTCTCCACTTACCTATGTCTTTTAGGTTTTCACAGCAGATAGAAGCCTACAGATCCTCATGTCTTGTGATCACTATCATCTCTGTGGCCAGTGTCTGTGAGAGGCGGGAATGCCATGTGGTTGGGAAGCTCTGGTACTGAATCAAGCAGAGCCCCAACTTTGGGGAAAATCTAATAGGAATCTCAGTTTACAAAGCTTCTTGACCAAGCGATAGGAAGGGGCTGTCTATAGCACGGAAGTAAATGAAATGACCGATGTAAAGGGTGACCCTCAGCGCCTTGTACCCCAAGGGCATGTGTCCCAGTGGGACCGCTTTATCTAGAGTCCAGAAGACCCCAACTTCTATGGAGTTCTAAACCCATTTCTCCTTCCTGCCCCTCCCCCTCCCCATCTTAGCCTCTGAGTTCAGCAGGCTGGGGTAGCAGACATCCTCAAATATTCCAGAATCAACAGCTTGTTCCCACACTATGATCACAGCCCAAACTCAAGTATGGAAAAAGGAAAATGCCCTTTTTTTAATATATTAGATTCCTACTGATACGCCTGATGGAACCCCCCCCCCGCTCCTGCCAACCCCCCTGACACACACAGTTATTTTTCTTTTTCCTAACACAGCAAGAGAAAGGCCCCAAGCATTCCATTCCAACCTCTTCCTGTGGAAAAGGTGTTCCGTGCTGTGCCCACAGAAGGTCTCTGTGACTGAGTTAAAATGGGCTCTGTTTTTTTTATTATTATTAGATGAATTGCATCATTAAATTACATTATAAAAGCTAAAAATGCACCATTAATTTTCAAAAACAATAGTAAATACATCTCATTTCTAATACATGATTCTGCATTTAATTTTTGCCCGGGGCCTTGCCTTTTTCTTTTTTTTTCCCCCCAGCTTCACTGTCTCCCTTTATGCAGACTATATAAATGGAGCTAAATTGCCAAGGAAATTTTTGCCAAATGTCCATAATGTGAAAATAAATGAATTTCTAATTGGCTGTTGCAAAAAGAAAAATTACTTTTTGATCTCAGCTCAGCCAAGCAAAAATCTACCTAGCCAGAGTAATAAGATGCATAGAGACAAAGGCCTGGGGAAAGATGTCCACAGTGAAATCTCTTCTCACCCATCATGCCCTCCTTCTAGCCCCCTAGACAGCCTGACCCTGAATAAACTCAATGGGGCTGCTATGTTGGAGATCCAGCCATGCAGAGGTCTAGCTCCTACCTTCACATTTCCCACTCCCCTGAGCCTGAATGGAGCATAGCTCCACAGACCAGAGTCAAAGTACCTCCCATTCATTCCAGCTCTATACCCTGAGCTTGATCTCTCACCCTTGACCCCTCTCATCCTTGACCTCTATCTATAAGACAGACATCACTTCTGCCTTTTGCAGGTTCATTAGGGTTTTAGGTTGAACTGTATCTCCCAAAATTAATATACCAAAGTCCTAACCCTCAGTATCTCAGAATGTGTAGGAATCTTTACAAGAATACACACACACACACACACACACACACACACACACACACACACACACACACACACACAGGAGTAACACAGCACAAAGTCATGGGGAAAAGACAGACAGCCGGGAGACAGGGAGAAAGGCAGGAACAGACCCTTCCAGCCCTCAGAAGGAAGCAGCCCTGATACTATAAGACCATGGATTTCTGCTTCTGAGACCACTTCGTCTCCAGAAGACAAGTACACCAGATTCAAGACACTGACAACCTTACCAGAGGCACCTTAGCCAAGCAGCATCTGCCATTAGCTAGCACTGGCTCCACACAACCCTACACTGTTCAACAATTAGGTCCACAGAGTTTGATCTGAAGCCAGCATTGCCTTCTCCCCTAGGCTCAGCGTTTCCAGGGACTAAGGAAGCCGTAGGTCACTAAAGTGCCCCTCTCAGGATAGCCTCGGGCCCTTCCTCAAATCTGCCCCAATTTCCTTCCTTGAGTCAAGTTCTCAACAGTACACTGTCTGACTTTAAGCCCTAGATTCATTTCACAGCTGGAAACCCAAGGCTTTCAGAGGTGAAAGGGCTGGGCCAGGTCCACACCTCTAGAAAGTGATGATCAGGGACTGAAATCTGGACATTCCGGCCCAGGATCCAGGCTTCCAGTGTCACTGTGGCTCCACCACCAGTCAGGGGCCTGTGAGGATCTGTGCTGAAATACAAATGGGTCCCTTTGCTTTCCTCCGGGGACCTCAGCCTCCCAGCCCCTGGAGACAAGTGCTGAAGAGTGGATGAGAGTCGGGGGACCTAAACAGATCTCACTCCCAACTGGAAATGGAGCATGGGAGCCCCACTAATGAGTCCCTCTCCTGGTGAGCTCAGTTCCCAGGCTTTGGGGTACATCCACTAGGAACAAGACTGCAGGCCAAGCAAGGCGCTGGTAGCTCTTGCTGATAATTCTAACTATTTAGGAGGCTGAGATCTGAGGGTTGTAGATTGCAGCCAGCCTGGGCAAGAAAGGCTATAAGACTCTTTTCTCTAATTAACCTCTGGAAAATCAGAAGTGGGCTTGTGGTCCAAAGTGGTAGAGCACTAGCCTCGAGCAAAAAATCTCAGGGACAGCACCCAGGTCCTGAGTTCAAGCCCCATAATCAACAACAACAGCAACAAGAATACAGGACAGCTAGAGACATGGAGTGAAGTCCCCAGGTAGAGATGTCTACCCAGGTCTAGGGAACTGAAAAAATAAGCAGAAGACATGAGGCCATAGGGCAAAATGGGTATCAAGAAGAAATGGTGAGTTCTGGGCTACTTTTATGAATGTCTGCAGGCCCCTCTCCCCAGAAAGGGTTCTGGAAAGATCAAGACCCTCTAGGGTGAGGTGGAGAAAAACTGTCTGTCTGTCTGTCTGTCTGTCTGTCTGTCTGTCTCTCTCTCTCTCTCTCTCTCTCTCTCTCTCACACACACACACACACACACACACGCACGCACATGCACGCACATACACACATGCATGCATGGACACCATCTTTCCTGAATGAGACTGAAGACAAACTGAATGAATTAGCACCTTGATCTTTCACTTAGGAAGACATTGTCTTTTTTTTTTTTTTGTCCATCGTGGGGCTTGAACTCTGGGCCTGGGCGCTGTCCCTCAGCTCTTCAGCTCAAGGCGAGCGCTCTACCACTTGAGCTATAGTGCCACTTCCAGTTTTCTGGTGGTTTATTGGAGATAAGAGTTTCACAGACTTTCCTGCCCGGGCTGGCTTTGAACCACAATCCTCAGATCTCAGCCTCCTGAGTAGCTAGGATTACAGGTGTGAGCCACCGCACCTGGCTAAAACATTGTCTTTTTACAAAGAATAAGGAAAAGCAGAGAGCAGAGGCAAAAAGTGAAAAAGACAGAGAGGGGCTCTAGGTGTTTAGTCTCCTGCAGGATCAAGGGGACAGGGTCCCTGTGTCATTCCCTCCATCCTCAGAGCTGGGTTCTCTTGGGTTTCTGCCATTTGCCACCAGTGAGGCCATTGTGAGGTTTGTCCAATAGGCCACTGTAGAGATTCATGAACATTCTGCTCAGCCCTGGCCCTTACAGATTCTGCTACCAACAGTATAAGAGCTCTGGGGTTAAGAGGGTATCAATAGTGCATGTGATAACCCTTGCTACTCAGGAGGCTGAGGGCTGAGGATTAAGGCTTGAGGCCAGCCAGGGTAGGAAAGTCTGTAAGACTCTTATCTCCAGTTAACCAAGAAAAAAAAAAAAAAACCTGGACATAAAGCTGTGGTACAAGTAGTAGTATGCCAGCCTTGCGCAAAAAAGCTGAGCGACAGAGCCTAGGCCTTGAATTCAAGCCCCAGTACTGGCACCTACACAAGCACATACACACACACCTTGGATTAGATCGCAGGCAGCCTCCAGCTGACCCCTCCCCCCCCCACCATGGGCCTAGAGTGACTCTGAATTTTGAACCACAAGCCAGGCAGTTTGTAGAGACAACTTCTTTCCTCTTTAGTGTGCATATTAATTACCCTGAAACAGGTGCAAAAGCAACCCCGTTTATTATTGTTTCTTTGAGCCATAATGGCAGTTGTTTCAAATAAATCCCGTTAACCGGGGTGAAAGAATTTATGGCCCCAAATTTACACAGCCCCGCTTAATCACGGCACCTTTGCTGCAGACAGAGTCTCTGGGAGAACCATTTGCCCCGCGATTTGTCAGTGGGAAAATGGCCTCATATAAACGTTTGGAGGAAATAAATGCTAATCCAAAGCTCAGTCTTTCACTCTCCTAATTGCCCGGGGAATTTAAAGGAGACAAACTTATTTACTCACAGCAGGAAGTGAGCTGTAATAAACCACGGCCATTGTGGGCTGTCCCTGACCAGGGTAGGGAGAGAGACTGCAGATGTAAAGGGGTGGGGGATGGGCCTGGGAGAGCACTGGGTCTCTGCCCACCCAGTAGCTGAAGACCATCCTGTATTGTAAAGAGGCTGCCTCCTTGTGCTCAATTAATAACAAAGCAGATAAGTGGTTGGGCTGAGATAGTCCTATCTCCCTCACCTCCTTGACTCTCAAATTGGAGACAGAAAAGAGGAAAGAAGCCAGTTAGGTACCCAATATGTCCCCAGAAGCTGTAAAGGGAGGCTTAAAAGAGAGCCAGGCCAGGCATCAGTGGCTCATGCCTATCATCTGGGCTACTCAAGAAGCTGAGATCTGCTAGCACTGGCAGACAGATCCAAGAGATTCTTATCTCCAATTAACCAACATAGAGCTGGTTGTGGAGGGGTGGCTCAAGTGGTGGAGCGCCAGCCTTGAGTAAAAGGGCCAAGTAAAAGCACAAAGCCCTGAGTTCAACCCCCAGTACCAACACACACACACACACACACACACACACACACACACACACACACACACACACACACAGAGGCAGGAGGTCTGCCTTGAGAAGCTCCCACACACACGGTGAGAGCCCCTAGGCTTCAGCCACTCTTACTCTACTAGCCTTTTCTACCATTCTTCATTAGGCTTCATATCTTGCTCGAATTCCTCTCTCACAGACACAAAAGAACCAAGGTTGAGCTGTGTGACTTTCCGTTAGGAAGGGGAGAAAGGTCCACCCTGTTCTGGTGGCATAACCACCGGGGCTTCTGTGTGTCTGTCCTCACATCTCATGGAACAAGATGAGCATCATTCTGATGGACTCTGAGCAAATGGCGCCACCTAGAGTTGTTCAGGCCACAGCCTGTGCAACTGTTCCCAGCAATTGAGCTACTATCTTGGGACAGAAATACTGAAGGAATTTCCCCCTGCATTTTTCTGTCCCACCTCCCCCCTCGACACAGGAGAACCTTTTCAAAGGGGGCTGAAAACAGAGATTCCAGGAGTCTCGCCTTCAGACTCTCTCCTATCCTCTCTGTCCAGCTTCTAAGTTCTACCCCTTGCCTCCACCTCAACCCTCCTCTTCCAAACAGGCCCAGGAGAAATGACTCTAGCTCTCCAAAATATAGGCACTTCCCAGGCCCTGTGCTCTGGGGAGCTGCCTTGAAGAATCCTAGCAGAGCCTCCAGGAAAGAGTCTTGGGCATGGTTCAAACTCAGGAAGTGTCAAGCTGGAGTCTGAACCTTGCCTTCCATTTATGGGACATACACCTCCAACGTGTTCATTGTAAGTGCTATTCCAAGCACGGAAAACTCCATAGCTCATGAAAGAGGCTGGCACCTGTCCTCAGAGTCTGCAGTCCTGTTTATCAAGGAAACCAAAAAAATGAAGGACGGTAGAAGTACCAGATGGAGGAGGAAAACAAGGCAGCCATTGCTGCTTTCTAGATACCCTCAGGAAAGGCAGCTGTGATGCAGGCCCATGGGAAGGGAGAGTGTGCTGTGCCCAAGACTGGGAAAGGGCAGAAGCCTAGAGGATTGTACATCTGGAGGCCTAGAGGAAGAACCAGCAAGTGAGCTTCAGGCTAGAGAGGCCCAAGCAGGGGAGAGAAGCTAGGTGAGAACAGCATAAGGGGCAGTCATGGAAGTCTTCAAGAATGAGAACCCCAGGGAGGCTCCAACCAGGAAGGCTCTGACGGTTTCCATTTCCACAGGGACCTCCTGGAGGTTCTTCCTGGCTGTGGATCACTCTCATCCAGGGCTGGGCCTCTCACTTAAGGTGGGAGGACTTCCACCCACCCCCACCACAGCCAGGACACCCTCACCCCACACCTCCTCTGCCTGCTGAGCTCTGCTACTCCCGCTCTATCCTCTCAGCCAGCAGATGCCTTCCCTTCCCCCCCCCCCACCTCCCACCAACCACTCACTTCCCAAGACAAATAGCAGTTTCTTCCTGCTCATCCATCAGTGCTCCCGGGCCCATCCATTAATACCGCCGTTCCCCCATCCTGCCCCCCAGCCCCACGTCCTTGCCTGGGGACAGGGTCCATTGATCAGAAGCCCATCTGTCGCTTGTCACATCCTGGAGGCCCTGACAGCAGGAGACATAGCTGTTGCTGGTCAGGCCAGCCTGGGGCCAGAGGAAAGAAGAAGCTAGCTAAGGCAGGGATGTGAGGAGGGAGTGGGCTGTGGGGTCAAGGTAAGCCCCAGCCAGGCTGGAGGGATCTGGGGAGTGGGGGCGGGACCCTGTGCCCACTGGCTTCTGCCTGTATCCAGCCAGGGAGGCACTGACAGTAAAACAAGGAGGGAGGAGGGCTGGAGTGGCCATCCCTGGCTCCACCCTAGGCCTTGGCCTCCCTCCCAGGCAGCCTCTCCAGGCAGTTGAGTTTACCCCTTTGCCTAGAGGTGGTGAAGGCTCCCTATGGATACTATGTCCAGCCACACACCACCCCATACCCCTCCTATGTGTGATGATTTCTCTTCTCTAAACGTCTCTCCATTACCCCCATTACTCTCCATTGTGTGTGAAGCTGTGAGCCAAATCCCAGGGTCAAGGGAGCAGGGGCCCAAGACCCTGTGCTAGGAAAATAATGCACAGCAGAACTGTCCCCTCAGATTTGTTTAACACAAATTCAAACATAAAAGTAGCCCAGGCACCAATGACTCACACCTATCATCCGAGCTGATATTGAGGTTCAAAAGCCAACTGGAACAGGAAAACCCCTAAGACTCTTATCTCTACTTCACCACCAAAAAGCAGGAAGTAGAGCTGTGGCTCAAGTGGTAGAGCACTAGCCTTAAGCAAAAAATGCTAAGGAACAGCACCCAGGTCCTGAGTTCAAGCCCCAGGACTGACACAAAAATAAAGTGATAAACTGGGCACCACCTGTAATCTGAGCTACTCAGGCATGGTTCAAAGCCAGTCCAGGTAGGAAACTCTGTGAGACTCTTATCTCCAATTAACCACCAGAAAACCAGAAGTAGCTTAAAGTGGTAGAGTGCTAGCCTTGAGAAGAATAGCTCAGGGACAGTGTCCAGGCCATGACTTCAAACCCCATAACTGACCAAAAAAAAAAAAAAAAAAAACCTCCCTAGAGTTGCTAGGGTTCCCCAGAGTGGACTGACACCCTTATCCATGTGTGAAAAGGATGCGACAGAGGGCCATGGAATGTTCTAGGTGTCAGATTCTCCCCCCCCTCAATCCTACAGAATAAACTAAGCCTTGCCAACACCTTGATTTTAGCCATTTAGGACTTCGGACCTCTAAAACTGCAAGCTGACAACATATTACATGCTTTGAGCTACTGAGCTGGTGTGGACTTTTATCTCAGCAACATTAAGAAAAGAACATGGATTGTGCCCTCCACAGGCCCTGGTCCCCACATTAATCCACTCAACAATCTAAGCTGAGGCTGTGGCCCAGGAAGGCTTAACCTCACCTAGCTTCAGTCCTCATTTCCAAATGGAGGTGTCTACGCCCCAATCATGGAAATGTTACAAGGACTAAACATGTCAACAGTAATGTGGCTATGTGTTCAGGCTAAGCGCTAAACACACAAAGCCCTCAAAACTCCTCTATAGCTGTTATTGTTGGCCATGGCTTTGCTATAGCTTAGTGGTCTTCAACTCTAGCCATGTCTGGAGACACTTTTTGTTGTGACTCTGTGGGTGGGATGCACTGCTAGTGCATCTGGCTTCTACCCACTAGCAATGATCCCACCCACAGAGTCACAATAAAGCCAGATGCAACTCAACATTCTACCATGCACAAAACAATCTCCAGCAAAGAACTTGACATGCCCAAAGATAAGTGCATACCTATAATCCCAGCTACTTGGGAGACAGGGATAGGATCATCGTTCAAGCCTAGCCTGGCCAAAAATGCAAGACCCCTTCTTTTAAAAAAAGCTAAAGGGCTAGAGGCATGGCTTCAGTTGTAGAGCACCTGCCTAGCAAATCCAAGCTGATACAGCCTGGTTCAGCACTATCCATCCCTGTATCCCAAAAAGCCTCTTGCACATACTTCTGTAATGCAAGCTTTCGCCATAAGGTGGCGCTGGAGATAATACCTGTCTTCCATATCGCTGGCTACTTCCGAGCTCAGATTACAGATTAACAAATGACCCTCCTCTATGCTTCTCTACCAAAATCCATGTCCTGTAAAATATCAAACCATGCTTAAAGTGATCTTTTCTTTTGGTATTACTAGGGTTTGAACTCAGAACCTCATAGGCAAGTGCTCCATCATGGAGCCATACTTCTAAACATTTTTCTGTGCTGGAAATCTTGATATTAATAGGGTCTCACTTCCTGCCTAAGCATGAACCTGGACTTCAATCCACCTGTTTTAGGCTTCCCATGATAGCTGGGATAACAGGTACATGTCACCACACTCGGCTTTTTTCCAAACTTTTCTGCCTGCCAGCCTGAAGGTACAATCTTCCCGAATCTCAGCTTCCCACACAGCTGGGATGATGGATGTGTACCACCACAACTGTCTCAAAAGAAGCCTGAGTTCAAATCCTACTACTGTCAAAAGAGAAAACAAAATTTATCATCTCAGGCTTTACATAGCACCTGCAACTTAACAAGACACCCCCCACCCTGTCCCTGCCCCGGCTAGGTGATTCCACCACACATTGGTTCAAAAACATCACTTTACAATTAAAAATAAGTCACTGCAAACAAATCTTCCACTTCCATAAAGCCCCTGCTGCTACCTACCAATCCTTGTCTGACCAGGTTCCCTTCCTCTGTGGCAGTCACATGACCCTTGAAAGTAGCCATCACTACAAACTTGATGGGAAGCACTTTGCTATGCATGATGGGAAGTGTTTTCTTATGCTTAGGAGATGATGCACCTTTGCTCCTCAGTAAGATGTTATCTTTCTTCTCTTTTTTAGGTTGGTCTTGGGGCTTGAACTCTGGGCCTGGGTGCTGTCCCTGAGCTCTTAAGCTCAAGGCTAGCGCTCTACCACTTGAGCCACTTCCAGATGTTATCTTTCTTTAAGGATGAAAGACTTTCTTTATTAATGTGTAGACACTGACCTTTTGCTATCTTACATGTCAGGAACGATTCGTCCATTGGACTTCTGGGTTTGGTTAGGGAAGTGTCTTGAGATATAGAAGTTTTGTTTTTGTTGTTGCTGTTGTTTTTTAAGCTAAATCTGTCAGTCTTTTCTCTTGGCAATTCTATCTCATCTTGAAATCAAACATTTCTCTTTTTATGCTCTCTGGCAGTCTTGTATTGGTTTATTTCCTACTGTTTTACCCATTCAGGGGTTGGGATTGGGTTTTTTTGGTGGTTTTTCTTTTTGGACCCTAGAATAAAATAAAGATCAAAACTGTTCTCCAAATAACCAGATGTCCAAGTAGCAATTACCGACAAATCCATGCCTCTCTTGAGGAGACGTGAGGCACTGTCGTTGTGGACCAAGTTCTCACCCAGGACTATCTATTTCAGCCTATTGATTTGCCCATCTTCACTTGTGTCCATAACATACAGGTTTTATTATTGTAGCTTTATCTCACATTTTAATACCTAGTAAGGAAAGCCATTTTCCAAATCAATTTTGCTATTCTCATCTTGTTGGGATTTTTTTCCTCCCTAGTTTTATCTCTTTTTTTTTCACTTGTCATCAAAGAGATGTGACTTCTGGGTACCTGGGGGCCTTCCTGGCTGGGAGCAGAGGGTGCCACCTCATGTGGAGAGGATTCGGGGGTGGGGGGGTGAGAGCAAGGTGGCATTCCTTTCCCCCGCCTCCCCAGGACTTTAGCGTTTCTGCTAGATTTTTATTCTTATAGAAGCTGAGCAGAGCGATGTTTTACATCCCAGTCTTCACCCACCATGATCTATGTCCCTTTTACAAACTTATCTCTGGGTTTTTGCTCAGTTTATAAGCTCGAGGTAATCTTTCTTCCCTAAAGCTCCCTTCTACCAGAGTCTGGGGGAACCTTGAGATTTCCTGCCGATGATTTAAAGGGCTATAACACTCGCAGGCTAGATTTGTTTTAGTGTCCATAAAACTCAAAAATTTCATAAAACAATTGGTGAAAATAAAATTACCAAAAAATGATATAATGCCAGCAGACTGTATAATAGTTACGGGAGAAATGGAGACCATGATTCACCAGGGGATAAAAATGACAATGTATTTATTGCAGTGCACTGACAAGAAACTAATTTGTCCCTTTTACTTTTGAGACAGGGCAAGAATTCCGATTCTTCTCTTCTCCCTCGGACTCTGACAGGAGAACAGAAGGTGGGAGCAAGTGGGCCTCAGCCCAGGGAACGTGTGTGTGTGTGTGTGAGTGAGTGTGTGTGTGTGTGTGTGTGTGTGTGAGTGTGTGTGTGTGTGTGTGTGTGTGTGTGTGTTTTGCATCTAGCCATAATCACCAATGGTGGAAGAAGGTAGGTAGTTAAAAAATGAGTCATTTTCCCCCTTTGTGCTCTGAAGAAAAAAAAAAACACACCAAGTAAAATAAAACTAAATGTTCAGTTGAGAATCAGTGGTTGTTTGCTACTGAAAAGCGAATGAAAGGTGACCTCACAGAGACATCAGGGAAAGTTCCAGAGGTTGTGGACACATTCTGTGTCTTAATGGAGTGGGGTAGCTTGGGTATGTGCAGAAGCCCCAAGTCATTGTACTATAAACATCATAAAATGGAAGAATTTGATTTCACAAATTATACCCCCAATGACCTTTAAAACATTCCATAGGCTGGAGGCCAGGAAGAAAGGATAGAAAGTTACTTCTGACCTAGTGGTTAATCATCAGACACAAAATCTGGACACTGTGAGAGCAAAAGGGTACTTACTAAATAAATAAGTGAATGAATGAATGAGAAGTGAATGAATGGGTAAGCGAGTATATGAGTGAATGAGTGGAATGGGTGAATGAATGAATGAATGAATGAACGAGTATGAGTGGACAGATGGGTGAATGAATGAATGAGTGGGTGGGTGGGTAAGTGAGTAAATTAGTGAGTGAGTAGACAGACTTATTTCTCCTTAGCAACAGAGCCCACTGTGCAGGATGATGCACATTCCCCCAGAGCAGCCTCTGGGAAGGGCTCATTAACCCACCTCACCAAGAAGAGGAGGGAAGGTTAGAAAGTTGCCCTGGCTTGACTTGCCTCTGTCACACAACAGGCTCGGCTAATGCCCAGATTCATCAGCAAATAAAGGAATGAAGCTGGCCCCTCGTGAAGCTGACCCTGAGTGTCCCTGCACAAGCCGGACCCGGCCCTGGGCCTGCTGCCTCTGCTCCCTGATCTGGCTCCCGCAGAAGCTGCTCTCAATTCTAAGAGACACGTGGCAGCGGGGATGGGGCACAGGAAACAGGCCTGGGCAGCACTGGGGACGCGGTCATCTGTCCCCACACTTGAGGGACCAGGCGAGGAGAAACATGCCACCGGAGCCTGGGCTAGAGCTGGGAAAGAGCTGGGAAATGGCCTCGCTCCTTCTCCTTCCCTCAGACTTACAGGGCTTCCGTGATCACCCACCTGGAAGCAGGGGCCCACGCTGCCCCGAAGACACGGTATCAGCCTGTGGGGCTTGGAGCAAGGGAGGGAAGGGCCAGGGCTGGGCATGGCTGTGATGGAGTTGGGGCAAACTTTCCAAGTGGGTTCGCTTGGAGAAATCAAGGAAGACAACATTTTAGGGTGAGGTGCAGGGAGATGAATCGCATACACTGCTTGATTTGGCATGGAGGTCATTCAGGGTACAGAGAGCTATACTGTCAGGATTGCAATTCAGCCTATTCCTCTGCTCCAGCCTGATAGGGGTCACATGCATACCAACTTGACAGGGCTTATGAGGTGCCCAGATATTTGGCCTGGCATGATTTAGGGCTTGGCTGTGAGGGTGTCTCTGGATAGGATTAGCATTTGAATGAGTGACCTGGGTTAAAGCTGATGGGCCTCCTGGTGTAGGTGGGTCTCACTCAACCAGTTGAAGGCCTGAGTAGAACATAGCATAAAGGCTGACTTGCCTCAGTGAGAAAACTTTTCCTCCATTTGATTGCTTTCAAACAGGGACATCAGCTCCTCCTGGACTTGGAGACCTCAACACAGGCCTGTAGACTCATCTGCCCCCATGATCTCTGTACCTTAGCATCAATTAACATAAATCTGCTCCTGAATGTCTCTACCTCCTAGGGCTCCAGTTTCCCTGGACACCCGTGATGGAAGCAGAGCCGCTTCCTCTGTGAGCAGGAGGTAACAGAGACCAGATGAGGCTAAGGGGAAGATTCTATACCCAACAACCAAAGCAAGGGGCCAGAGCCAGACCCCTCACCAGGTGAATGCCCACACAAAGGATGGCCATGAGGAGATGTGCTGCCATGCCACCGTCGTCCGCCTCCACGGTGCTGCTTTCCCATTCCACTCTTCTTGGCTAATTTTCTTTCTCAAGACCCAGACTAAAACCGGATGTCTAATGCTTTTGTTCACTGGCTGGTCCTTTACCACCTGAGCCATGCCTCCAACCACCATCTTTGCTAATTATATTCTCAGGGACACACATACACACACACACACACACACACACACACACACACACACTTCGTGTGTTTCTACTTGCCTCTGCAGTATATAGAGCCTCAGGGTCACTATCTCTGGTTATGGAGAAAGAACCTAAACTTGCAGATTAGCTAAGGGTTGGCTGGCTCTCCAAGATGATACCCTGCCCCTGCCACCTCCAGCCCTGACCAGGAGAGAAGGGTGTCCACCTGGAGAGGACACTGAGCTCCTCCATGGAGGCCACACCCCTCAAGGGGCACCCCTCCATACTCTAGGCAGACAGAGGCTTCTCATGCCTCTTCCTTTCTGGGAACCTGGGGTCCCTGTCTCTCCTCAAGCAGGTGCAGGTACAGTCAGAACCTCTGTGTGTGTGTGTGTGTGTGTGTGTGTGTGTGTGTGTGTGTGTGTGTGTGTGTGTGTGTGTGTGTCAGGGGGGGGAGAGGAGGAGATGGGGACTAGGGTGAATTGCACAGGGTTTCCTTTCTGAGAAACTATCTTCAGCTCCCTTGCTGGGGCCTAGAGAATAGAACACTCAGGTTTTCAGAGGCCACAGAACTCACCTGCTCTGACAGCCTGTATACTTGAGCAAAAGCCAGATAAAGAAGAAGAAAAAAAAAAAGATGGTCTTGTTCAGTGGCCCACGTGGGGAAGGGTGGAAGAAGAGGAAGAAGAGAGGAGGATGGGGGGAGAGAAGAAAGGAGGGGAGGGAAAAAACGAGAGAGGAAAAGAGAAAACAGGAGGAGGTAGAAGGGAGGGGAGGGGAAGGAGTGGAGAGGGGTATGACTAGAACATTGTAAATTGTCCTATGAAAAGGTCCATCAACAAGAAACTGAGGAAAACAAGCACACCCCAACATCTAGCCAGATGTAGGCAACATCTGCCAACAACCTGTAAGCAATCAGGAAAGTGGATGCTCCTCCAGCCCAGCTCAGGGGTGAGAAAGCAGACCTTCCCTTCTGTTAGGATGAGCAGCAAGGCTACATTGGAAGGGCCTGGATTAAGGCAGGAAAGAGAAAGGTTATATTGCAATCTACCCCAGCTACCAGAACATGCACTATGCAAATAATGATATTTTATCCACCAACGTGTCTCCAGCTCAGGTGTCTCTGGTTTAGGGCAGCACCGATTTTAGGATCTCTTTTTGGATTTCATAAAACACTCAGAGGTTGGCTGCACCTATGTGTGGCCTCAGTCCCATGAACACGGGCTCAATATTAGAAAGCAGAATGTAAGCCACGGTCACAGATTGATGCAAGAAGAATCACATATGTGTGTGTGCACGCACACACACACATACACACAGCTGTGTCTCCAGCCTGTACACACCCAGGCTTTCCGTGCATTATCTATAATGCACTTGTCCATACCCACCATCACTCCAGGCTCACCAGCAGCACATCACACATGGGACAGGAAGCTCGCGCAAAGGAGACACAGACATTGAGACACAGAGATGTGTGGCATGATGAGCTACAAGATCCACGCATGCCCTGGGATCATGGCTGTGGACACAGACTGAGAAGTCTGCCCACATCCCCATACCTCCAGTCCATGTGCACACACATGCCCAGTCAGTGCACTCCACACCAGCAGGAGCTCACCCGTCCACACATCCACACATCCACCTGGGAATGGCTGGATTCATTCCTCCATTGGACTGTTTGCTGCTTCCACAAAGATAAATGTGCCCCTCTCAAAGATGAGCTGTCAACCCCACAAATCACTGCCCCTCAGCTCCTTCCTGCTCCCACCCTCGACCCTCCCCCATTACTCATCCAAAGGGGAAATGCAAAGAGTAATAATAATTAGACAAGGACAAATCACTGGGCTGGGTTAGGGATGGCTTCCACTCAATAAAGGGCTGTTTCCCTGGCAACCAGGGCAGATGCTAGGGACCAGGCCCCTGGGTAGGTACAGAGACCTGCAGCCCAGGGTTCACCCCTCCCTGGTGCCAGCAGCAAGACTCTGAGGACCCCGAGATCTGAGGGGAACCAGCAAGTGTCACCCTAGTCGCAGGCACACTCACAAATTGTGCTTTGGAAGCACGCACGGTGTGAGCAGGAGATTGACGAGCGTCTGTCACATCCTGTATTCTACATTAAATGGTGCAGGGCTTATCATTTTTTTCCCCAAAGCTTATCAAAAGAGATGAAGTTTCTAAGACAAATATGTTATATCTAACTATTACCACAAGTGCTTGTCTATAAACTTTTCGGTAATACAAAAGTCAAGTTTCCAAGAAGAGCTCCAGACACCGGCTTGGCACTGAGCAGATATGGTCATCCCCAGATGGACTGGGCAGTTCAGACCACCTGGATAAGAAAACATTTCTTACCTTCTCACGGAGCCAGGTTAGCCTTTGTGGGTGCTGTTCTCTTCCCTTAGAGAACTGCAGAGGTTCCCAAACAGTCCGGTTTGGGCATCACAACCTTAAGGGAACAGAAAGGAGATCCACCAATCAGAAAGCCATCTCCAAAGATGCCAATTGTCAACATTCAACCCAAGGCCAGGCTCCATAAGGAGGAAGATGGCACAAGGTGGCTGTGATGCTCTGAAGAGATGACTTCCTGTGCCGTGTTTATGCCATGTGCTCTCCTTCTCTGCCATATTCCTTTTCTAATAAACTTTTCCATCACCTTAAAAAGACAGAAGAAAAGAAAGAAAAAAAAGCCAGCCAGACACCAGTGGCTCACATCTGTCATCCTAACTACTCAGGAGGCTGAGATCTGAGGAACGTGGTTCAAAGCCAGCCTGGGCAGGAAAGGCTGTGAGACTCTTATTTCCAATAAACCACTCAGAAAACTGGAAGTGGCGCTGTGGCTCAAACGGTAAAGCGCAAGCCTTGAGCTGAAGAGCTGAGGGACAGTGTCCAGACCCAGAGTTCAAGCCCCATGACCGACTCATTCCCCCCCCCCAAAAAAAAGCCAATGAAATCTAAATAATGTTGGTGCTTCGGTGAATAGTCTGGGCCCAGTGTGAATTTATTTTGGAGAAACATGCAGCAGTTCTTATATGAAATTCTCTCTGGATTCAGTGCCTCAAGCCGATCATCTTAGCTACTTGGGAGATGGAGATCCGCCTGAGCAAAAGAAGTCCACAAGACTCCATCTCAACCAATGGCTGGGTGTGAATGGCAAGCATCTTTCATCCTAGTGATACAGACAAGCACAAACAGGAAGATCCCAGGCCAGGCCAGCCTAAGTGAAAAAAGGTCAGATCAGGTATAAAAAAGGGAGACCCTATTGCAAAACCAACCAAGGCAAAAAGGAGCTGCCAGAGTGGCCCAGTACCACCAAAAACTAAAAGAGAGATGCTGCATTAGAGAAGTTGGGTGGGGGGTCAGAGGAGATAGAGGGCATAGAGGAATCCCCTCTATTATTTTTTTTGCAGCCTTTGGTCATCTAAAATCATTTCAATATGAAATGATTGTTTAAAGTGATATTACTAGAAAATTATAATGGATGCCTGTTGAGGGAGTTAACAGGAAGATGAGCCCAGGTTTGCTTGGAACGCTTCTGGCTTTTTGCACTTGGTTTTTGTTTATTGGATTTATCATTTTTCAGGGAGGTTGGTTTGTAACCCAGACTAGCCTCAAACATGTAATTCTGCCTCATCTCCCTGAGTACACTGAGATTACAAGTATGAATCACCACACTCAGCTCCTGTGATTTTTTTTAAATGTAGAAAAAGACATCCCCCACACACAAAAAAAAAGATGCTAAAGTACAGCAAACATGTAACATAGAAAACCACAGCTGGGGAAAAGGAAGAGAGATGAAGAAGACAAATATAAACTTTAGTCCAGAGAAAGAAAGAGAGAGAGAAAGGAAGGGAGGGGGGAGGGAAAGAGGGAGAGAAGAAAGAGAAGGAAGAGAAGGAAGAAAAGGAAGGGAAGGACTTTCCTGCCTAATTTGTCCTTAGAAATATGATAGAGAAGGTGCTGCTGGCTAATACCTGTAATCAGGAGAGGAGAGGGGAGGGGAGGGAAAAGAGAAAGGGAAAAGAAAGGGAAAGGGACTCAAACACCCGAGGGAACTCAGTGCCGATCCACAGGCACCTTTCTAACTCCCTTTCTAGGTCAAACCTCAACAAGGACTCTCTACATAAACACTCACCACCCCCAAATTCAGCTCCCCCTCTGCAAGAAGAAAATAAGCAAAAGAATGAGTTGTAATTGACTGAAGAATCCACTTCCTCATTGCTGCGCACTCTCAAATTAACTAGAATTATATTTTCCTTCTGCTTTCTGGTGGAAGATTTATGAGTATTCTGAAGGGAGGAGAAGGAATTGAGATAGAAATTAAACTCACTTATGGATAAACAAAAACATACTTGCCTTGTCATTCTGAATTCCAAGAAACCCAAAACCACCTCCACACACTGTGGATCTCATATCATTTCCAAATTGCTCTCCACGAGGGCTGTACCAATTTGTGCTCCCTTAATAAACACACAAGTGAGCCATTTTCCCCACAGCCATGCCAAGATTCATCGCCAAGCTGAAAGGTGCACTGCAAAAATTTAAAAAAAAAATCACATTCACTGCTTTCCAACCGAACAACCCATTACATTTGCCACCCCATGACGTTACAAATTCTGCCCACACCAGCTCTTGGCACAGACATGGAGAGCGAATATCAACCAATTTTAATGAATTTGGAACAGCAAGTTCTTGGCTGGGAAAATATTGTGGCTTATTGAAGGATGTTGTTCGTTGTGGGGTCGTGAACATCATGTACCAGCCAGCATCATGAAATGACTTCATCAGAGGGAGGCAGGGAGAGGGCATTGTGGGCAGTCTCTGAGGGCCAGGAAGACAGACCAGGACAGAGCTGGAGAGGTACCTGTCCATTCACCCATCGGGAAATCTCACTGTTACCTTCTTCTCTCTACAGTCCTACTGATTTAGGATGCTGAGATATGAAGATCAAGGTTCAACCCAGGCAGACAAATTCCTAAGACTCTGATCTCCAGTTCACTAGCAAGAAGCTGGAAATGGAGGTTGGCTCAAGTAGTAGAGCGCCAACCTTGAGCTAAAAGGCTAAGTCCAGAAAGCCCTGAGTTCAAGCCCTAGTGTCAGCATGCACACACACAGGCACGCTCATACACATAAACATAAATATGAAAGTAGAAGGGAAACGATTCAGGAAAAGGGTAAGTGGGAAAATGAGGGTAACAGGAGATGAATATAATCAAATTATGTATTTTCTATAATATTTATATATAATACAAATATATACTTAATATATAATACTAATATATACTTAATATATAATACTAATATATACTTAATATATAATAATGTATATATAATATATAATATACATTATATGTAATAATATATACTCCATTAAATATATAATATTTAAATATATTTACTATAAAATATATATAATACATACAAATGTCATCATGAAACCCTGTATTTTGAACATCTAACATATCCTAGAAAACACTTTAATGTCTCCAAGCAGTCTCAATGAATGGGATCCATGTTTTTATAAAGCCCCAAAAGCTGTAAGAGACAGCCAAGCACCAGTGGCTCACGCCTGTAATCCTAGCTACTTAGGAGGCTGAGATCTGAGGATCGCGGTTCAAAGCCAGCCTGGGCAGGAAAGTCCAAGAGACTCTTATATCCAATAAACCTCCAGAAAACTGGAAAAGGTGCTGTGGCCCAAGTGGTACAGTGCTAGCCTTGAACTGAAGAGCTGAAGGACAGCACCCAGGCCCAGAGTTCAAGCCCCACAACCCATCCACCCCCCCAAAAAAAAAACTATAAGAGACTAAAATCTACACATCCTACAGTCAGCTTGGGAGCTCCTCCCAGCCCCCTCCTACAGCCAGCACCCAGATGGGCCTGCTCAGTAAGTAGAGCAAACACCCAGCCCAGCTGGGAGGTCTGGGAGGAGGGGCAGGGCAGGGCCAGGCAGGCGGTAACAGCTGATGGGTGTATAGTGTGTAAACCGAATACATACTGTACGCCTCACACCAGGACAAGTGCAGTGACAGGAACAGCTTCCCAAAGTGGCCTGGTCGGGGGACACCCAGCAGCCACATGCTGGGACAGGGCAGTCATGGGCCCTGGAGTCCACAAGGCTGCTCACGCCTCCGGCCTCTACCTCTCGTTAGCCAGGAGACTTCCATGAACAACAGGTCAATCTCTGAGCTCCAAGGAGGCATCCACACAATGGAAGGAAGAGCCAGGCCTTGTTTAGCTTAAAAAAATGACACCTGGGAAATTCTTAGTGCAACCTTTTTGTCTGCAAGGGAATTCCAGGTAGCGTAACTCCCAATATTTAATCCACAAGCCCAGCCTTGGTCTGGATCCCTCTGAGAGTGTCAGAATTCACATCCTCCACCCAGGGCCCTCTTCTTGCCCTCTGTCTCTCACTCACAGATCCCAGGCCCCTCTGTCCCTGCCCTCCTCCCCTGCCTTCTTGCCTCTCAACCCCTGCACTCTTTGACCCCCTCCCCCTTCTTCCTTTCCCAGTCTAGACTTCCTCTTCTTGTAGTACTGAGGCGCATGCGTGTGTATGCACGCATGCTGCTGTCATCTGCAGGTACATGCAAGCACATGTGTGCAGACATGGACACACGCATGTCCCATGCCAATATTTGTGCACAAGCGTGATGTTGTGTGCATGGGTATGCAAAGCCGTGAAATGGTGTGTGCTGTAGCGGGGTTACACTTGTCATGTGGGCTCTATATTCTGGGCTGGTGTCACATTGAATGAGCCAGGGCACACGGTGGCCAAACCAGGCATCCTCCCCTCCCCAAGCTGTCCTCCCTCCCCTCCCTCTAGCCTGGAGAAACAAAGACAGTTTAGCAAGAAGTCCCCAGCTAAGCGGTTTTTTTAAGACCTTCAGCCAGCCACTGCTGAGGGCTGAGCTGAATGTCTCACTTTATTAGTGAGTTTGGCCTTGGGTGTCTGGCTGTTTGATCAATCCCACAGGGGGGCCTCCGTCCTCCCCGCCCCCCCCCCCTGCCTCTCCGCTGCACCTGATGAACAGCTGCCCCCGGACCGCTGATCACCTATTGATTTTCCGCCACGCCGCTACCGCCAAAGCCAGCTGCCATCTCCAGCCCTGTCACCCAACCACTTGGTGACTAACTCATCCCCCCCTACTGCAGGCCCTCCCCCCTCAACACCAGCCTGTACTGCCCTTCTAGCTCTGACCAAGCTCAAACACATTCTCTTTCTCAGGGCCTTGTGGAGAGACCAAGGCACCAAAATCAAGGTCCTTTCTCAGTGACTTCCCACCTACCAGACGCCTCGCTTTGAAGCCCAGCCCCGTGACCTTGCACAAATTGCTACCTCCTTTTGTACTTCAGTTTTCTCACATGCAAAATGGGACAATGGAAGAATCTAGCATCGTGTAAATATGACAGTAGTTTTAACATGGTGGTTCAGGCCTGCAATCCTATTGAGGAGGCTGAGCTCTGAGGATCACGGTTTGAAGCCAGCCCAGGCAGGGAAATCCATGAGACTGCTATCTCCAATTAATCACTCAAACACAAGAAGTAGAGCTGTGGCTCAGAGTGGCAGAGTGCTAGCCTTGAGCAAAAGAGCTCAGGGACAGTATCCAGGCCCTGAGTTAAAACCCCACAATCAACCAAAAAAAAAAAAAAAAAAAGAGAAGAAGAAGTATGTATTCTAAGTACATCTAGAGGCTTCGGAGACTATGCAAAAAGCCCAGAAAAGTCAAAACTATAATGATAATAGTAATACAAAAATGTCTTTTATGTTCTCGGGGGAAATTTTGACTCTTGGTGGAATGCTCCAAGATTGTAGGATTAACCCCAAAACTTGAACATAGGCCAGGCATGCTGTACATGCCTATAATCTCAGCACTGGAAGAGCAGCAGCAGGAGGATGATAAGTTTGAACCTAGCCTTCGCTACATAGAGAGACCCTACCAAAACAACAGCAACAACTTTGAAGCAGAAAGGACAATCTAGTTATCTGTCTTCTATTAAATCTGACACGACAGAGATTTGCAAAAACTGTCAAACAATGCCATACTGCCTTCTCCCCTAAATGTAGTATGTGGGAAATACAGGTTATCAGTCATAAAATGGCATTTATGCTAATATGTTTAACTGTTATTCTCTTAAATTGTAAACAAGTGTTACTAAAAATTTGTTTTAATTCCTAAAATAGGAGCAATGTAATTTGCCTTCACAGAAGTGCATTCCACGCCTTGAAAATCCTTAAGAGTATAGACCAGGAACTAGACAGGTACTGGTGACTCATGCCTGGAACCTAGCTACTCAGGAGGCTGAGATCTGAAGACTGCCGTTCAAAGCCAGACGTGGCAGGAAAGTCTGTGACGCTCTTATCTCCAGTTAACCACCAGCAAACCAGAAGTGCAGAGTGCTAGCCTTGAGCAAAAGAGCTCAGAGACAGCGCCCAGGTCCCAAGTTCAAGCCCAACTATGGTCATGGGACTATGGGGCTCGAACCAGAAACGGCTCATATAAATTGCCAGACAGAGAAGGGAAAGTAGGAGAAGAGGAGGGGGAAGAGCAGGAGGAGGAAAGGGGATGACTATTCTTTCGACTGGGAGTCAGAGCCATCACCCTCGTTGAGCTAGGCGGGTTATGGAGGGCAGGTTTGAGGAGGTTGACCCTAATTGGAACCCTAGTCACTACAGCCAAAATGGCACAAAGGGGGGGGTCTCCTGTGCTGGAATCCCTGCTCTGCTCCTCCCCGACCCTCAGCATCAGCCTGGGGCCCAGCACCATTGCCAAGGGCATAGACCCCTGGCTGCCCTGCCCCCAGGCCACCTGGCACTGGCTCTGCCTGGAGCCTTCCAGCTCGGAGCTGTGGAGAGGAGGGCGAGGGAGGAGCACAGAGAGGGCTTGTTCAGCACTGTGGCCGCCGGCTCTGTTGTAAGCACTTCAGAAAAGTTCAGCCACCTCACCCCTGCTGGCTGTCTTATGAGGTTGTTCTATAAAACACAGCTATCTGCTGTCACAAGTAAAATGACAGACACAGAGACTACTGTCTAAAGAGCTCATTGCTGACAGTTTCCCAACAGAAAAGGGACAGGCCACAGCAGGCAGGGCCAGGCCCTATGAGGAGCCCGGGGGGGGGGGGGGGGGGGGGGGGGCCGGCTCAGGAAGCAGAAGGAACCAAAAATGCAGACAAATGGCTCTCATTTCTTGGATCAGCTGGCCTTGGGTGGGACAATCCCTCCCTACAACAGTGTCCAACATCTCAAAGCATCCATCATAAGACATAAAAGGCAGCATGATTAATGCACAGGTATCAACTGACATCATTCTCACAGATGAAGGAAACTGAGGCCAGGGTGAAGGGTCACACCTGTGCTCACACAGCAACAGGATTAAGCCAAGACCCTGTGTGACCCACAGGCCCTTCACTACCTGACCCCACTGCCCCACTGTCAGGCCCGTTTCTGAAGCTGGGGCTGGTTAAACTCTGGCTGGCCTCCAACAGATCAGAGCCTAGCACCGGACAGGCTCAAGTCTTGAGTGCTAGTGGCTGTAACTTGGACCTCATGGCCTTGGCTCCCATACCCTTGGGCCTGCTTCTTGGTAGGTGCCAGGCTCCTGGTTACTCAAGCCACTCTCTCCATGTGCCTAGGCCACGCAAGACTGCAGGAAAGGGGGTGCAACAGACAGGCACACAGATTAAGGGGTGGCCTGAGCAGGCCTGAACATCCCATTGGTTCCTCAGATTGGCACGCCTCCCCCCCCCACCGCCCCCCACTCAGTTTTTGCAAGTCCTCAGGTCTGCAAAGAAAGCTGGGTCCTTCATCCGCCACCCAGCACCTGCCCAGGTTGCACTCTGTAGGATTTGACAGGCCCGTCAATCATCAGAACTCAATAAAGGTCTGCTGGTATTTGGGGGTTTGTTGTTGTCATTGTTGTTTTGGTTGGACCTGCAAAGTGGAGAGATTGATGTATCCTTCTTATGGGTGGTAGAGATTAAAGGACCTGGTGGCGAAGCCCAGCTTTGGGCAGAATGGCCAGAATACAGGAGGGAGCCGGTCCGTACGCCCTGAGGTTTGGGCCAGACCACCTGGGAGCATGCCTGGCTGGGCAGATGGCACACTGGCACCAAGCAGGGATCAGCACCCAGCCACAGCACCCCCAGAGTAGGACAGTGTTATCTAAGAGCACACACGTGGGGCACCAGCGCCCCCTGCTGGCAGCCACGTGCAACATCTGCCCAGAGCATCCCGGTACCACCAAGCAATAGAAGAGGTGGCCCTGCCTGGTTGGACAGGTCCCCAGCACCCTAGGGAGGCCACCAGCAACCTTGGGGAGCCGACCCGACACCTGGGCCATTTGAACAGGGACCAGTCCATCCACTCGCAATGTGCCTGCGTCCTTATCCGTCCACGATGTTCCAGCCTTTCCTTCTGGTCCAGTTCCACCTTCAAGTCCCCCCAGCCCCAGGTATGAATGATTTCTGTCACTCCAGATGCCCTGCATCACTGTCCAGGAAGACCTTCGGGGGCCACGGTTGTATCTGGCTTGCACATTAAAAGCCAGGATATGGGACCTGAGCAGCTAGCTCAGTGTCACCTAGACAGGGAAGCCAGAGCTGCCCTGCTAGCCAGCAGGGGCCATTCCCAGGGAACCTGCATTCCCACAGCCTCAGGTTCCAGACGTATAGGCCTGGGTCTGAAAGTCCTACCCTGGGTGGATAATCTGGGGACTACTGTTGCCTAGAAATCCAGCCCAAAACTTGGTGGCACACATGACTGCTATTTTATCTTGTTCACAGACGGTCAGAGATTTGAACAGGGCACATGGATGTGTTTCGTCTCCATCCTGGCAGAGAGGGTATTGGCTGAGGGAGAGCAAGAGGGCTGGACCTAAGGGGACCGGATGGAGAGCCCACTTCCATGGTGACATTCTGTCCCCCTCCTCCTTGGAACCCTTTAGGACAGTTGCCCACACCTCCAATGAGCTCTCCGGCATTCTGGTCTCAGTCACTGGTAAGCAAACAGGACAGAAGCAATGTAGCCTCCTGTGGCCAGACAAAACAGTCACAGCCATCACTCCAGCAGGCCAGGATGGAGGAGGAAACAGACTGCACCTGCGCACGGGAGGTATGTTGAAAATCTGCAAATCTGCAGCTGTCCTGCCGAGCCCATTCTGATTGAGGCCTGGGTGCGGGAACCCTCAGGAAAGGTATTTCCAGGTTACACCTGTGAACTTGAATGTCAGGATTGGTCCCTCCATCTGTGAGAAAAGGGGCTGAGAAGGAATTCCCTGGGCTAGTTGCCACCATGGTGAAGGGGCTGAGGACCTTTCTCCAAGAAATACTTAGAGTAAGACAAAACCAATGAGTTCTCACCAACCTAGCCAACCTCAGCCCCCTACACGACTTGGTTCAATCGCATGGAATAACACACACCTGAGAGCACTGGGGAAGAGTGCTGCACATCACTTCTGCCCTCCATATCTGCTGCCGGGTGGCCAGAAACAAGAGACCAAAAGCATGGTAATATGGTTCACTTCCCCTTGGCCCATTGCCAAGGCAGGAACAGCAGTGGCTGAGTGGCTGCCTCCCCTGGCCAGCAGAGGGCAGCACTGCACTGCTCTGCAGCATCAGAAGCTGAGCTGATTGGCTGGAACAGAGTGGGACTCCGGAATTGCCCCTCCCTGCCTAAGGATGAACTACAGCCTGGTCTAAAAGCGTGAGCTTCCACATACTTACACATGCGCGCGCACACACACACACACACACACACACACACACACACACACACACACACACACACACACACACACACACACACACACACACACACACACACACACACACACACACACACACACACACACACACACCAGCCTTGTATCTCAAGTGTTTTACATGCTAGCTAAGCTGGGGAGCAGAGGGGACACCACACAGTCCCTACTCCCACCTGGACAAGCAGCTATCCCAGAAGCTGGCCTCTTCTTGCATCTGCAGCGCGAGTCTGGAATATGCAGAGTTGCTTGACATACCCTTCTCCAAGCAATGCTAAGTTTAGATGAAGAGAGAATTGTAAGTTTCCTGCTGTTAGCTCATCCACTTGGCCCAGATCTTGGCCCCTTATAAAGCCATTTTAAAAAAAGAAAAAAAAGCAGACTTCTGTGCTAACTTGGCTGGTTCTCAGTGACAGGTCAGACAGTGAGGAGTCACACCTGAGGGCCATACAATAGCTGACATTAGCCCACCTTTGATGCTAAGGGTTCACGAGGGGTTTTCAAGCCTCGGTGTTGGCCGATGATCCTGGCCAGCTCCAAGGGCCTGGGAGGCGCGGCACCGCACAAGCTGAGAGGAAGCAGCAGGTGAGCCTGCAGGTGAACAGCATCACATCCCACCTGACAATGCTGTTGGGCAAGACCCGGTGATGCAACCTGTCCTATGTTAGTTCCTATGGGGAATATGGAGGCGCTGGATCCCATCAACCCCAACAAGGCCCATTGCCCACCCTCCCTCCCCCACACACCAGCTGTCTGTTTTTCCAGCAAGTTCACTCACCTCTCCTGAAGGTGAACCACGGGCCTATGTCTCTCCAGGGGTGGAATGAGCCCTACTCCTGGTGGCTTTGACGGCCACTGAAAACACTGAGTGGGGGTGTGGAACCGCTGCGAGGGCATCACTCCGTCACACGCCTGGACAGCATGCTGTTAGCACGGGGAGACGCCTGCCAGGCTGCTCCATCTAGACAGCAGCAGCAGGCCCTCTGAAGCCAACCCATGATCTCTCACCTCTTGGGGGTCACAGATAAATACGTCCAAGAAATGAACACTGTATTCAAAGCCGCTGGCCAGGCTATGGTCACTGGGTAAGGTCGGCAGACCCTGGCTCCCCTTCTCCCTCCCTCTCTGGTGAATCTCCTGCTTGCCAGCTCCTGACGTACTGGTGCCTTCACTTAATACCCACCAGTAGGAGGGGAGGCCTCGTATGCCACCGGGAGACACTGCACTTAAAATGTCTTCTCATTTAATTTTCACTTAAGCAGGCAGAGACAGCCTGCCTGAACAAGTTCAATACCACCCAAGGTAACAAAGTAGTATCTCTGTGATTCACCCCAGATGCCAGCACAACCGGCCTTGTTCACAAGAGGGAGCAGTGCTGGAAGACCAGGGACGGCAGGCCCAACCAGGCCACCTGTGAGACAAACCAGCTGCGATGTGATTGGCTAGTTCCTGTTCCAACACTTCTTTTTAAAAAATGCAATAGACAAGTCCAGAGTTCCAACGCCCTGGGCGGGTGGAGTCTAGGTGAGTCACTGGAAGGGAAAGTCTGATTATAGCTGGAGGTGAGGAAGTATGACGTGGGCTGACGCTGAGAGTTGAAGGGAGAAACCCCTCTTCCCCCCGCCCCAGTGCTCCAAAAGTTCTCTGAAGACAGCTGCTCAGCTTCCAGGATCACATTTGTTCCCAGGATGCTGCTGCACTGTCCTGATGTCCACAGCCCCCAGCCCAGCAGCCCTGGACCTGAGGATTTCACCCACCAGGTTGCAGTTTCGTTTTTAATTGGTCTTTAATTTGGTGGCTGATATAGATGGTTAGCATTTTGTTTCTAAGGAAAACCTTTTTAACCAAAAGGACTACCATGTGGTGTCACCAGCATCTCATGTCTCCACCCTGCCCCCCCTCCCTCTCCTGTGCCACACACACAGCCCAAGGGCTCAGTCAACATTCGCAGGGCAGGCTCACACGAGCAGACTGAAGCAGGGAGCCCCGGTGGAGGCCACGCCCCCGCAGGCCTGTGCAGGCCCCACACACAGAAAGAGCTAAGGTCTTAGACCTTGAAGACCCACGAGGGGCAGTAACAACACAGGAGAGCAGGGAGGCCGCCTGACGAGGCCGGGGGACGGGGGAAGGAGGGAATGTATGTACTCAGAACCTGCCCTTGGACAGAGGTGACAGGTGAAGGTATACTTGCTTCTGGTTGCTTCCCTCCGGTCTGACCTCCCATTTTGGATCTCTGGTCTTGAATCTGACGAAGTGGATGCTTTTTCTCCCTTCCATGCCAACATAACTTTTTTTTTGCGGGTCATGGGCCTGAACTCTGGGCCTGGGCGCTGTCCCTCAGCTCTTCAGCTCAAGGCTAGCACTCTACCACTTGAGCCACAGCGCCACTTCCAGCTTTTTCTGTTTATGTGGTGCTGAGGAATCAAACCCAGGGCCTCATGCATGCAAGGCAAACGCTCTACAACTGAGCCACCTTCCCAACCCCCAACATAACTGTTTAAAAATAAAATGTTTCAGAACTCTGTTTGGGAAGATCTCCACTGAACACTGGTGAGAATTTGCACCTCTGGGGCTTTCTTGAAATAGCATCAATAGCTTGCTCTAAGAAGGTCTTGCTGATAAGCAATCAGGCACAAAGAGTATTTGGTGGGGCGTCCTGCATTCCTGCGACCCCCCTCCCCCCCGCACCCAGAAGCAGAGGTCTGCCTCAGCCTTGGGCTTCGTAGCTAACGGTGGGCCCTCACCTGGATCAATGAATAAGACCATCTTAAATACAGACCACAAGGTTCACGGATGGGAGGGAACAGGTTTACTTCAGGTATAAAGGTTTTTACTATTATTAACAAGTTCTCGTTACTATTTACACGTTTATAAAAATGACAAAATGGAAATAAAAATGACATACAGGTTTGGTGCCAAAAGTGGCGGATCCAAACTAAAACCAGTACAAAAATAAATGCATCTTCAAGCCACGTGTTTTAAGGTAAATGTCACTGAATCGCTAAGGGGAAACACCTGTGGCGTCATGTGTTGTGAGTGCGGTCATCGTCACAGCGAAGCAGCCCCTGGCGCGGCCCTGACCCAGTGCCTGCTGGGAGAGCCACCCCACGTTCTCGCAAGAATGCAAGCAGACTAAGATCAACATACAAGAGTTATGTTCCTGAGCTACAGAAGTTTAGAGTGCCTAAACTGTAGTGAATTCCTGCTAAGGCCGAGCTCCCGTGGGGCCGGAGCTGAGGAATGGCCCGGTGCCCCGCTGGTGACACCAGGACACGGTACTGTACTGAGGGAAGCAAGCCCACCTGTGAAGGACGAAAGCCTGGGCTGACAGTGCCCTTGAGTCTTCCTGCCGACGGCCAGCCCCTTGTGAGTCTCCTGGCCTCACAGAAGCAGGCACAGGGGCTGGGGAGAGGCGGGCGGGAGCTGCTTGGTGTGTGAGCCCCTGTGCCTGACAGACCTGGTCCTTGGCGGCCTTGGTAGAAGTCCTCAGCGCTCGCGGTCTCTTCCTTGCAGAGAGCAGCTTGTACATGCCCACAGTGGACTTCACTGGTCGACACAGTTGGGGCCAGAGCAGGGAAAGCAAGGGAGTCCTGCCAACCCCACAGGCCCCACACAGGTTCTGGCCCTCAGGCTGACTCCTCCTCTTCCTCTCAGAGCCTGGCTGGCCAGCAGCGCACCCTGCTGGAGTGGCATGCTGGCTGGGTGAGCAGCAAGTGAGGCTGACCGTAGGGCCCAGTCCCCCCCAGCCCTGCCTGGGTGCCGCGTGCAGGACCCCCTGCCCATGCAGACTCCTGCAGATACTGAGGGGAGAGGGCAAAGAGGCTGAGGGGCGGGCTGCAGCCCACTTCAAGGCAGCAGCAAAGTTCCACCTGCGCTGCTGCCCGCCAGTCCCTGCAGCCCCAGCCGAGCTGGGCTCACTGGTCCTGGACCTTGGCCCTTTTGGCCTTCAGGGACAGGTGCTGCAAGAGAAGAGAAAACACCACAGATGAGAATGCTGAGACAAAGAAACCAGAATTCACCCAGCAGTGAGCAAGTAGACTCTTCCACCTTCTCCACAAACGCTATACAAAAAACTGTGGAGAAAAGCCCAGTGCCCCACCAAGGAAATGGCCCTAAGAGGCCACAAGCAGCCTGAAGTTGCAACACTAGGGCCAGAGAAAGGTTTTCTTTGGCTGCAACCAAAGGCCTGGGCTCTGGGACTAGGCTTGGGTGGGGCATGGACCTCAACTTCGCAACCATGGAGTAGAACCCACACCTTGGGAATAAGGAAATGAGTCAAGTTACCATGAGTCTTAAGACGTCAGGGCCTGTGCTCAAGCTATGGCCCAGCCTATATGGGGCGACATGCTACGCAGACTGGAAGACAGCACAGACACCTCAGAGTGACACTTCTTTTCCAGACGCTCCTCTAACAGTGTAAGAAACACAAAGCCTACTAAATCACAATCGTGGGTACCAGGTAACATTCTAAGGTGAAACCCAAAGTGCAAGAAACCCTTAAATGTGCATTTGAGCCAGAGTGGGTAGGCTTATGCCTTTAGTAGGGACCTCCACTCACCAACTACGGGACAGCTGACTCACTGAGAATAATCACATGCAGATGATGCAGAGATGCCTGGAGGGGCCACCCTTACACCCAGAGGCTCTCTGTACTTCATACCTCAGCATACCCCGAGGCCACACCAGCAAGCTCCAAGAGAGTAACAGGACCTGGGCTGGAGGAAGCAACAGAATTCTACCCATTCCCCCTAGATAACAAAGGTATCTTGGAGAATCAGGGAAAACAATTTAAGAGCAGGAAGGCAAGTCTCTCAACAGGAGGCTGGTTCTTCCTATTGAGCTGTGGGTCTGACTGCACGCTGTGCTCTGCCCTTCACCTGATGTGACCCCCACCACTACCGCTGGACATCCAGAGCCGTGACCTGTGGATGGAGAGGCTGCCAGCGTGCCTGTGCTGCCTTTTTTGGTGCTCTTTTCTGGAAGGAATGTTGAGTATAAACAAAGTAGACTCTGAACCATTTCGGGCTTCTTTACAGGGTGAGAGCAACACTGAAAGCTGAGTGATGGAAAGTCACAGGCGGTGCCAGGGACAGTGTGGATGACCTGTGGGCTGGGCAGGGGGTGAGCCGGGGTGAGTCGGGGTGAGCTGCACCATACACGGCCGCCCTGGGGCCAGAGCTGGTACCCAGGGAAATCAATCTTTGGACATGTGAATAGAAGTACCTTTGGACTGCTTCTGATTTCGGGACCTTTTGTCTTGTATATAGGTTTGTCTAATTTGGGGAAGGTAAGGGGAATCACAGAAATGGTGGGGTAATGGGTGAACCAACGCAACAGCAATATTCACGGGATAACATGCTGGAAACGAACTTTACAACTTGGGGGGGGGGGTTGGGGGAGGAAGCGGGAGAAAACAAGGGCGGGGGATAACCCTGTTTGAAAAGAATTGTACTCTTTACCTTACTTATGTAACTGTAACCCTCTGTACATCACTGTTACGATAAAATTAATTTTTTTTAAAGAGGGACCAACTCTTCTAACAGCAGGGCTTGGCCACCCACCTGTACAATGAGTCTGTCATACCAGGTGTTTCCTAAGGTCTCAGCCTCTCTGAAAATGTTCTTACCGTGGTAAATGCCAGGAATTTGGAGAGAAAAGACAAGTGTGAAAATTTGGGCTTATCATATTCTTCAAACTTTGGAAGCCATTTGCCCTTTAGCTTTGTGGGTTTGACTTAAAGAAACTTCAATTCTGGGGCTAGGAATGTGGCTCAGTGGTAGAGTGCTTGCCTAGCATGCATGAAGCCCTGGGTTCGATTCCTCAGTACCACATAAACAGAAAAAGCTGGAAGTGGTGCTGTGGCGCAAGTGGTGGTAGAGTGCTAGCCTTGAATAAAAGAAGCTCCAGGACAGTGCCTAGGCCCTGAGTTCAAGCTCTAGAACAGAAAGAAAGAAAGAAAGAAAGAAAGAAAGAAAGAAAGAAAGAAAGAAAGAAAGAAAGAAAGAAAGAAAGAAAGGAAGGAAGGAAGGAAGGAAGGAAGGAAGGAAGGAAGGAAGGAAGGAAGGAAGGAAGGAAGGAAGGAAGGAAGGAAGGAGAAACTGCAATTCTGAGAAGGGAATAAAAATGCGTCAGCTTCTAGGCTACCTGGGTTCTGGACAGGCCGCATGAATCCAAGCACTGCCCAGCCCAGCCTTCTCTAAGTCCTTGCATTCTGTAACTCTAACAGGCGCTTCTGTCCCCCACTGTCTGCAGTCCACGGCTATGTGTAGTTCTCATCATTTCTCTGGGATGCCTGAAGTCTGCTTTTCTGCCACACAAGTTAACTCTGATAAGCTCCACAGAGCAGAGACAGCACTCTGTGTTTTTCTCAGCTCCTGCAGGCGATCCACTCTGCAGCTGAATATCTGAAACTGCAACAGGTCTCACTTGCTTTTTGTCTGGTTGGCTATGGATTAAACACAGTAGGGCAATCTCCCTTGCTCTGTTACAACAGAGGATGAGGGTGAGAAGAACTGTCCTTCACAGAGCCACAAACTCCAATGTCCCCAAGACTTGAGCTGGTTGAATAAACACAGAAAATAGTCTGGCACCTGGAAAGTACTAACAACCACCTCAGCCCTGTTGATTGCCACCAAACAGGGAATTCAGACCACTGGTACTAGATTTTTTTTTCTCTCTCTCTCTTTTTGAGATAGAATCTAGCTATGTTATCTAGGCCAACCTCAAAAACTAGTCCTCCAGGCTCTGTCTCCAAGTACAGGACATGTTTTTCTAGAGAAACCAGAAATTCAGTCAATGTGGAATCTCTTCTGAAAGCAGGGTCTCACCATATTGCCAGGCTTCCCTTGTACTTCTGAGCTCAAGTGATCCTCCTGACTCAACTTCCCAGCACATAGGAGCTGCTGCTGCAACCAGCCTAAGTCTTACACTTTTAATATGCAGGATTCAGATTTTGGTTTGATTCAGTTGAGATCTTGGTTAGAATACAAAGGACAGCCCAGTTCCAGCCCGGATGGAGTAAGAGGGTTCAGACCTCCCCTCAGGCTACAAACAGCAATGACCCAGGGAAAAAACAGCCGAACAACTCTATTTAGGCACTGGAAAACAAACAGCACCGGGATTTTTCTCTTTCTCTAGCTCTCTCTTAAGAGTTTAGTTTATTCCTAGTGTTGGAGATGGAGCCTAGGGCTTCATGGCGCCCCTGAGCAGTACCTTGTGCAGGCTATGAATCATGAAAATGGAAACACAGAAGAGGTAGCTCGCCAAACCTTAGCATAGATGAACAAATTCTAAACAACAACAACAAAAAAGCAAAAGGGGTGAGTGCAGAGAAAGCCTGGGCTTCACAGGGCTGTATAAAGGAGTCCCAGAGGTCCACACTGAAGTCTGGCTGAGTGGTCGGCTGTACACGGCATGCACTGTGCTCAAAAAAGCTGGGTCTTATGTGTGTGACTGGAGTCAAGATTCAACAGAAGCTGGGCACCAGTGGCTCATGCCTGTAATCCTAGCTACTCAGGAGGCTGAGATCTGAGGATCACGGTTCAAAACCAGCCTGGGCAGGAAAGTGCATGAGACTCTTATCTCCAATATTCCACTAGAAAACAGGAAGTGGTGCTGTGGCTCAAGTGGTAGAGTGCTCGCCTTGAGCTGAAGAGCTGAGGGACAGCACCCAAGCCCAGAGTTCAAGCCCCACGATCAACCAAAAAAAAAGACTCAACAGAATAAAAATGATATGCTGATAAAACAACTGACTGCCAAAAACTGTTTAATCAACATTCTAAAATAAAGGAAAAAAATCTAGGCTGGGCCGTGATACATGCCTATAATCCCAGCTTTATTAAGATATGAAGACAGGAGGCTCTCTGGGGTCAGGCTGGACAAAACTTAGTGAGATCCTATCTCAAAAAATAAACCAGCAGCTGGGCGCTGGTGGCTCACGCCTGTAATCCTAGCTACTCTGGAGGCTGAGATCTGAGGATCGTGGTTCAAAGCCAGCCCGGGCAGGAGAGACTGTGAGACTCCTATCTCCAATAAACCACCAGAAAACCGGAAGTGGCGCTATAGCTCAAGTGGTAGAGCGCTCGCCTTGAGCTGAAGAGCTGAGGGACAGCGCCCAGGCCCAGAGTTCAAGCCCCACGACCGACCAAAAAATAAAAAAATAAACCAGCGACAGGAAATGTACTCATTACTGTACTCACCTAACTGTATTCCCTCTATATAGTATCTTTACAATTAAAAAAAATTTTTTTTAAAATAAACCAGGCATGGTAATTCATGCCTATAATCCCAGCTACTCTGGAGAAAGAGATGAGAAGACTGCAATTCAAGGCCAGTCTGGCCATAATACCCTTATCTGAAAACCGAACTAAAAGTAAAATTAAACTAAAAACAGACTGAGGGTATGGCTGAAGAGAAACAAAGGACATAGTTGGATTTGTCAAAGAAGGAAAAACAGCAAGGTAGCAGGCTTAAACCTAACCACATCAGTAACTACAGCAAATAAACATGCAAATTAAAAGCAGAGTGCAGACCACAAAGACTGAGTCTAGAGCCACTTGAAGCCAGGAAATTTGTGAACTCTAATTTATCTGTCAGCCTTCCAAATATAACACTGCCTTTCCATTCCAATCTTGTTAGAAGAGTGGAGGCCTGTGAATGATAATGAAAGGACCACGTTGGCAGAAATGAAGAACACAAAGCTATAAAGTATCGTGCAAATCTCACAAGCCCACTGGTACCACTGGGGCTGCCACGCCAGGAAGGTGTGACAAAGGTGACAGTCCCGCTGCTCAGCATTCATTGCCCAAGGGTTTCAACCAGCACCTGTGGCGGCGGCTGGCACCCACTTGGCCTCTGGGCAGTGACTGTTCTGAAAGCAAGTCCATGTTGAGTGACAGAAGTGTAACATGGGGACTGGTTGGAAGAAGGGAATCAGTATATGATGGGCAGGCTGACGGAGAGGATGAGGGGGATGATCAAAGTACTCTGATGGTGCATGCATGAAAGCAGAATAATGAAATTCATTATAACCTGTTTAAGGAAGGAGGAGGGGAAAGAGCAGGGAGTGAAATGATCTAAGTACATTACATGCACATATGGAAATACCACAATAAAACCCCTTTGTACAATTAATAGATGTTAATAAAAATCAGTCTGAGAAACAAATGTGAGAGGATTTCTTTAGGCGTGCTTTTGAGAAGTGAAGGGAGAAAGAAGGGCTGGAGCTATTTTTTCCTTAAGAAGTTGGAGGGACTTGTTTTTCACTGTCTTCCTTGTGAAGCACATGAGTGAGTGCTTTCAGCTGGAATGTTTGGGTATTCAGTAGTACCTGACCAACACTAGGCACTGAATTGGAGAGGCAGCATATACTTCTCGACAGGAGGGGGCTGCTACAGCAGCTGGGTAGATGGTTTACCCTACCGTTCCTTGTTGGTAGAAGTGTGGAGCCAACTCCAGCAGCCAGGCAGATTCTATGGCGGTCACATCCCTCATGTAATACTTGGAGGTCTGCACGACTTCATTGTAGATAACCCTGAAACAAACAAGAGGCATGACTGCAGGGCCCTCCTGCATTTATTGGTGTGTGCTCCGCACAGGCCCTGTAGCAAGCACGGGTGTTCAGGCTGCTCTCTGAGCCTCTTGGCCGGGGGTAGGGGGAGGGGGAACAGGGGAAGGGGGCATCACACAGTGTCACAGTGTGCTTTACAAATGAGCTATACACCCCACAGGACTCCTAAGACACCACAATCACCCACAAAGAAGCTTTAGTCCACATTTATGGAGCTCTGAAAAGAACTTAAGGACTCAATTAGGAAGCGCATTAACACAGGCAAAGGCTTGTCTGATTATGAAAAGGACTGGGAAATGGTTCTAAAGAGACACAAAGGAACTTCGCAAAGTGATGAAAATACTTTGTATCTTATTTGGAGTTCAAGTTACAAGGGTATACAGACCTGTCAAAGGAAAAAGCCTCACCTAAAACTCAGGAGCCAGGGGACATTAGGAGATATTGAGCTTCCGGAGTGTTCTTCAAACCATAAAACCCGAAAATACACCAGCCATCCTGCAATAGGTCTTTCTACCCTCTATCTATGCACGCATGCCCCTGCCTATTTCCCAGGTCTGTCAGTGGTAAAGAACCACCGGCACTGTCCTGACACATTGCCAATCAATATTTCTGTAAAATACAGTATTGACAAATTACTTTTAAAGAAACATTGCCTTCCCCCACCTCTGCACTTCTCCCTTCCTTGCCAGCCAGTGCTTCAGACTGACACAGGGTCAGCTTGCCAGCTGTAACAGTGATGTCCAACCCCCAGACACGGGCTTTGCTCCTACTGACATGCGTTCCCCATCGACTCCTCAGACTAAAAGCCCTTTAAAGTCCTTTCTGTCTGTCCTCCATAGAGGAGCCATCCACAGCATTTCCAACACTCCTCTGGCAAAGCCATCTCCAGCTGGACTGCAACCGGACCTTCTTGACATCACCTATGCTGGCTGTGCTGGGTGCAGAGCTCATCGCACACCACTGTTTGCTTAAAGGAGCTTTGTAAGATCAGAGACCCTGAGGGCGGCTCAGCAGAATCACCAAGTCCACCAACCCTGGGGAGCACCTGTACTCCAGGCCCTGGACCCTGCTCTGGGAACCCTGTGGTGACCTGCTTCAAGGCAGGCAGGCAGGCTGGCCTCACCTGGCAGCAGAGGGACTTACCAGCGTGGCGGCTTCTCTGCGTAGAGGACGGACGCGGGGTGGATATGCAGCTCATGGTCATCGCGGATAGTCCTTGGAAGACACAATTTGTCTAAGGCACTTCACAAGACCACAGTTTTGTTTTGTTTGTTGGGCATGGGGCTTGAACTCAGGGCCTGAGTGTTGTCCCTGAGCTATTTCGCTCAAGGTTACCACTCTACCACTTTGAGTCACAGCTCCATTTTCGGTTTACTGGTGGTTAATTGGGAGATAAGAGTTTCACAGACTTTCCTGCCTGGGCTGGCCTCAAACCACAATCCTCAGATCTCAGTAGTTAGGATTACAGTTGTGAGCCACTGGCACCCAGCTTTCCCAGTTTTTAACATTATCAAAATATGCACCAAGGGTAAATGCCACCTGCAGCCACCCCCACCTTTAAAGTGAAGAATAAATCATGGAGAAAAGAGAAGAGCAATGTGTGGGTGTGCAGAAAAATCAGAATACAGTGATCTGCCTCTGTGTGTGTGTGTGTGTTTATAATCTGCAGGTTCTTTCCCAACAATTCCCTTCAAGTCAGAAAGAACAATGTGAGTCTCTATAAGCTTTCCTAGTACAGCCAGTTAAATATTAAGGTTAAAGACCACAGAGGAAGTTGAAATGGTGGAAAAAGTGAACTCAGTGTGGGATTATTAGATTCTCTGAAACATGTATTACTTCCAATTCTGTCTCAGATTTGATTCAATTTAATTCAAACTATTAACTGTGCACATAACTACCAGCAAGAGCAGATCACCAGGCATGAATAATATGTGTGTTTCTGTGGGCACTGGGTCTGTCTGCCAGGTGTCCTGCTGGCCCCATCACAAAGCCAGATGACCACCTTAAATTTCATCTCCAAAAAAATGACTGGCCAGAGCCTTTCACATAACCCCTATTTCTGTTGAGGACACTGATGAAATTTGTAAAAAGCCCATCACCATGGCTAAGTGACACTCTTAAAATGAGAAAGACAATCAAAATGCCCAAGTTGGCACTGACTGGGGGAGCTCAGGCCTCTCCAAAAGGGGTCTCCCCTCCCAAAAAGAAGGGGTGCCTCCACACAGAGATCAAGGTGGCAGAGCCCCCCCCACCCCCCCAGGACAGGCAGCAGCCCTAAGGAGCTAGACCGCTGACCTGGACTAATGAGAGTTCACTAAAGACAAGGTACATGCCTCGATTTAATGTTCACACAGCTTCCAGCATACTAGATTGAGCAGATCTGGCTGCCAAAATTAAAAACATTCACTGAATTCTGGACCCTTTAACAGAAGTTTAGTGTCCTGGGAAAGGGAACTTGTCAGAAAACAGAGTCTAATATTTTCTGAGGGGGGAAAAAAAAGTACAGCCTTCCAAAGAAAAGACTAACGGCAAAAAAATGAGAGGAAATCCAAAAAAGAACTCAGAAAAAAAGCCTTTTATTAGGGATAAGGAAAGAGCCAGGTATGGTGACGTATGCCTGTAATCCCAGCTATTTAGTAGGCAGCCAAAGCAGAAAAATTCCAAGTTCATAGCCTTGGCAACAGGCCTGTCTACTCTTACGTGGCTCAGTGGTAGAATACTTGCCTAACATGTGCAAGGTTATGAGTCCTATCCACAACAGCAGAGAAAGTAGGAGAAAAAAAATCCAATGATAAAATGATGGCTAAACTTCATAGCTAACAGTAAGTTATGAGACCACATTAAGCCAATGGTCAGGAGGGGCAGACGTCAAGTAGCAATTCCAACAAACTAGGAAGATTTAGCTTGGAGAAGACAGTCTAAGTACACTTTGGCTTTCACTGTATTTGAATATGGTAAAGGCATTGGCGACAGGCAGTTTCCTGTGTACCTGGAAAAAGGACTAGAAGAACTAAGGCTGCAGGAAAAGATACTTGCCCAGCTCCAAGACATCCTGAGCACAATGTACCAGTGTCTAGGGCCTAAAGGACTCTAAAGACAAAACTACTCAATGGTAAAATAACTTCCCTGAGAAAGCAGATTAATGGCTTCCTGCAGTCTGACAATTCCATGGTTAGAACTGTCACCTTATGCAACATGTGGACACACTGAGTATTTAGAGCCCCTTGCAGAGTTAAAATAATCTGCGTAAAGCTATCTTCTAATCAGTTCTGGAAGGAGGCATGGTATAATTCAAAATAATCTGATTTCTTTTGTTTGCCCATTGATTTCTGTTTTTGTCACTTTAAAGACTCCCCTTTACAAATGACGTCAGGAAGTATCATGTTACCTGTAAGCTCCAGTAGAATGAAACCTGGCTGCATTCGCAAAGAATCCCGCGACGATGCATCTCAGGACGGGATCTGGATCACCTGCCCAAGGCAGCAACAGTGATGATGACATGCTCTCTGGCTCTAGGCTCTGCATGCTCAGGCCTGTGCTGGAATGCACAGGATCCAGGCCTGACTGCCCTCCCTCATGCCTCCAGGCTGCTCATCGCCTGAACCAGCCCAGCCTTGTGTCTCTCCTTGCCAAATAAATGTCCGCCAGCACAATCCGAGGCAGCCCATATTTGCCTTTATGCTAAGAGCAGGTGACTGAGAAATGACAAAAGACCTGGTTCTTGCTCTTGGACAAAATAAGGCCCTGAAATAAAACTGCCTGCACATTACACTCACTGTGTGTATACTTCAGCAAGTGAGCCTCATGATTCTCATCTATAAAATGCAGCCACAGCAGCACACAGTTCAGAGCTGCTGTGAGCATTAGGACTGGAAGAGTATGGCTCACATGGAACAACACAAGCCTCTGGAGTTCAAACCCCCACACCAAACAAATAAAATAACATTAACACAGAACACTAACTGGCCTGCTAGAGGCACTCAAAAAATGATAGCAGAAAACTTGTAGGGTTGAGAATGTGGCTGAGCGTCTAAGACATAATTAAGACTATCAGGAGGACTTGGAACGGGAGGTGTGGCTCAAGTGGTAGTACACCAGCCATGAACAAAAAAACTGAGAACATGAGTGTTTGAGTTTAAGTCCCCAGTACTGCGTACACACCCACACCATACACACAAAAAAAGGAACTGCTGCTAAACAGATGCACAGATATGTCACCTCCAAAATGTAGGCTGATGAGCAGCAACAACTGGGCTCTGCTGACTATCAGCTGTGTTATCCTGAATGATGCCTTTCCCATAACTCCACCCACTCAGGGCACAACCGCTATGCCTCACAGAGGGAGAAGAAAGAGAGAAGTCTGCAGAGCCCAACACTAGTCCACCCTACCATGTCTTCCACAGCCACCGTGACCAGTGCTACAGGCCAGAGACCACATGACACGGGACTACCTGCCTTACCCCAGGTGACCACCTACACTAAACACATGGTTTTGCTTTATTAACACTTGCATCTGAAAAGAAAATACGATGTGTATGTAATAGCCGTGAACTTTATTCAATTAAATTAATTTTCTTGCAATGACCATCATTATATTAATTGTATGATGTGTGAAGGTAGAAATAAAACGTAGTGGTCATAAATGTGGCAGATAATATTTGGCCTGTCATGATGCTTCTTATTCCCATGATAACTTGGGTTCCCATTCAAATACATCTTCCCATAATGCCCTGGGTTCCCACTTAACCAATGAAAAGAGCCAGGACAGCATATGTACAAGCCATTGAGAAATCAGTGCAAAGCCCAGGGGAGGATATAGGGGAGGAGCCCCATACTAAAATAACCACCCTCGGAGAGGACTCCAGTGGACTCCTCTTTGGCACTCACTCCGGAGAGTCTCCCTTCTTTCAGGGCTTTCCTTTCACTTCCACATGAACTTGCTCTCTCTGCCTTAAACACAAATCCATACCCGTAGACACACCATTGTCGGTGTTAAGACTCTTATATGCCATCATAGCTTTAAAAATCTTGGTAAGAAGCCTCAGAAATAAAAAATGGATGGATCACCTTGAGAGAAACACAAACTTTACCTTCAGGTTTTCATTGATTAAGTAGTTCAAGCTGCGAAGCCTGATGTAGGGACAGCACGCCATGCCACCACCTATCAACCCACAGCTAAGCAAAGAAAGGGAAGTCACCACAGGGCCACTTCACACCCACTCACCTTCGCTGGACTTCTTGGGCACCTGAAACTTCACAAGCAGCTTTTTCAACTGTTCTCGCACAGTTGCAGCTCTGACAAGCCCCTTGTAATTCAGGAAATGCTCCTGGCACCACTGGGAGTTTTTATTGTGCTGCAGAACAATGGGGCAGGACAGACAGAGCATTAGGAAAGCTGAGACCCAATATGGGGAGACATTATCATCTGGAGACAACTTCATGTCATATCTGGTTCTTTGGTTTTGTTATGTTTTTGTCCCATCTCTCTACATTTACAATCTCCCTTGCTCTCTGCACTGAGGAGTGAATGAGAAGGACACAGAAGCTGCTGTCAATCTAAGCCCAATGAGAAAGAGCCACCTGCCAGAAATTCACTCTCAACCAATCTCTATTATTGGGTAGGCTTTGGCCTACACTTTATGACTCTTGTCACATGCTGGAACTATCTCCAAGTGTTCCTTATTTGTCCCCTAAGTATGGTTTTTCTGCCAGTAATCCTTAATTTTCTTCTGCATTCTGAAGTATGACCATGTCTTTGATTATATTACTGCTCAAGCCAGGCAGGAAAGTTTAAAAAAAAATAAGAAAATGTAATTTATATAGGATTTTCCAATAATAATGCAATCTGCAGCTAGCGAAAACATGGTGAGGAGCTGGGAACGTGGTTTAGTGGTAGAGTGCTTGCCTAGCATACATAAAGTCCTGGGTTCAATTCCTCAGTACCACATACACAGAAAAAACTGGAAGTGGCACTGTGGTGCAAGTGGTAGAGTCCTAGCCTTGAGCTGAAGAGCTCAGGGACAGTGCCTAGGCCCAGAGTTCAAGCCCTACGACTGACAAAAAAAAAAAACAAAAACAAACAAACAACAAAAAAAGGAAACTTGAGCAAAAGAATTTTAACTGTATCCATAAGTCTTGGTAAAGAGATAGGGGTTTATTATTCCAAAAGCCACTCACTAACTGGAAAAATCTTTCTCATATCTCTGGTAAAAGAAGCATCTTAAGAAGTAAATAGAGGCTGGGAAGGTGGCTCAGTGGTAGAGTGCTTGCCTCACATGCATGAGACCCTGGATTCGATTGCTCAGCACCACATAAGCAGAAAAAGCTAGAAGTGGCCCTATGGCTCAAGTGGTAGAGCGCTAGCCTTGAGCTGAAGAGCTGAGGGACAGTGGCCAGGTCCTGAGGTCAAGCCCCACGACCAACAAAAAGTAAAAATAAAAATAAAGAAATGAATACAAGTCAAACATAATGGCTCAAGTCTGTGATCCAAGCTATTTGGAGGCAGAGATTGGAAGATCACAGTCAAGGACAACCCAGGCACAAAACAGTGATACATGTCTATCATACCCAGCAATGTGGGAAGCACAGATAGCCCAGACTAGCCCTGTCATAAAACAACTCTACTTTGAAAATAACCAACACAAAAAGAAAACGCTGGAGGCATGGCCAAAGTAGTAGTTAACCTGCCTAGCAAGTATGAGGCCTAATTCCATCCCCAGAACTGGATAAAAGGGAAATAAATACAGATAGTGTATACCTATAATCCCAGCACTGACCTTACTACAGAATAAATCCTGTCTTCATATACAAAAGAGACTGGGTGCTGGTGGCTCATGCCTGTAAACATAACTAGTCTGGAGGCTGAGATCTGAGGATTGTGATTCAAAGGCAGCCCAGACAGGAAAGTCTGTGGCATTCTTCTCTCCAATTAACCACCAGGAAACTGGAAGTGGAACTATGGCTCAAAGTAGTAAAGCACTAGCCTTGAGCAAACGAGCTCAGGGACAGTGCCCAGGCCGAGTTCAAGCCCTACAAATAGTGAAAATACAAAATATCATTCCCTTTTCTTTATATGAGGTTTCTGTTTTCACCATTTTCATCAGCTTCAGTCTTTTGAAGATATTTGGTGAAACCTTTAAGCTCTCTTACTTGTTCATGGCTTTACTGAACATGAAGGATGAAAGTTAACACGGACTGTAGCAAATATGGTCCAGGTATGTGATGACAGACACTTGCCTACGCATCTTCTCTTGGCAGCTGGGACAACTTTGAAGGTTCATCCAAGACTTGAAGTTGTTCTCAACACTGCCATGTGGCAGGACGTGTTTTCAAATGCTGCCTTTCTGTCCACTACACAGTAGATGTACAGACTGGGAGGACACTGGATGTAGGCACTGAGCAGCCAGCACACCACTAGGGTGCCATGTCTCCAACCAAGGAAGAACAATGAACGAATCCTGTATTCCTTCCAGGAACACTATGTGGCAAGAATCCCTATATGAAATAGAGGGTCTCCTCTGGTTCTTTGTGAATTCCTACGTCACTGCAAGTTGGGTTTTGGGTGTGTGAACCACAGCTATGCTTACTTTGATAAATGCTTCATACACATTGAGCATGGTGAGGTGGTCACCTTCTTCCACAGCAAATCTCCTGTGCACTCGAATCTGGAACAAATAAAGCTTCATTTACAAGTTGATCTCCACAAACCCCTTGTACTAGGACTGGGAGAGGCACTGCAAGATCAACAGCGTATGGCTGTGGATTCAGAAGGGAGCCTGGCTCACACTGCTCCCAGCCCTGCCGCATTCCTAAAAGCCCTTGGCTTCGTTACTTAACCCTGCTTGGCCTCAATGTCCTTATCTCTAAAATCTGGAAATTAAACTTCTTTGTCAAGATGGCTGTGGATGAAAATAATGAACTATAAAGTCCCAGGCACCAGAACCGGATGCCTGTGTCCCTGTCTCAGCCTTCCCCGATCCAGTCGGAATGGTTTCTCTCAGAAGCATTCTCTCCCATCCCAACATGGTGTAGGCTCCTGGGGGGGGAAGGGGTTGACTATGCCACACCCCAAGGCCAACACGAGCTAGCTGCAGTCCTTTCACACTCCATCACCGAATTCTTTCTGTAAGATCCTGAATGATGATTTGTTCCCATGGGATTGAGGTACAGATACATCAAGAAGGCAAATCTTTTCATTAACTCCAGAACTCTTCTCCTGAAGTAAGTGTCACATACCCTTCCCTTCTTTTTTCTCTCCGCAGATTTTTGCCAAGCACTAACCTTAGAACAAGCACTGTTGTGAGCATTTGAGTTACAATAATGAATAAAAGTTAGTGAAGGAACTACAAGAAGAAAAGAAACTATAGGAAGTGTCAAGAGGAGAAAAAGAAATCAGGGAATGGCTGGGAAAGGACATTTACTGGAATTTTAGACAAAGAGATAAGAACTTCCATTTTCTCCCTTTGCAACTTCGTTTGTGTGTCCTGAGGTAGGGCTGTTAAGAAGGTCAATAAAGAGTTAAATAAATAAGAATCCTGAGGAAATAGATGGCACTACTGGGCTGTGGAGGCAAGAAACCCCGTAATCTGTAGACAGGACTCTCTAGGAGGTGACAACCCTTGAGAAAGGGCTCCTTCCCCTGCACAATCCACTCCCCCAGGATCCACCTCCATCCTTCTATCTCCTCCCTCTTGGTACTCAGCAATACTCAAACTTTTTTTTCCAACTCGACCTATTTAAGCAGGTCTTAGGCAGTCTGGCCATCTCAGTTCTAGCTCTGAATGCTTCATCTGAAACACCGCTAACATACCCCCCCCCCCCAATGTTTCTGCAGAGTAGCCTGAGTGGCAGTTCTCCAAAAGGGCACCTGAAGTCAGCAATGCAAGGGTTAAAGTCTAGATTATGAAAGCCTGCTCCTCCAATTCCAGTTGTGCAACCATGAAGGAGTTTCCTAATAGTTCAGTGCCAATCTTTAAAATATGTTAACAGCAGCAGGCACTATAATCCTAACTACTCAGGAGGCTGAGATCTGAGGATCACAGATCAAAACTAGCCCAGGCAGAAAAGTCCCTATGAGATTCTTATCTCCAATTAACCAATCAAAAACCACAAGTGGTAGAGCACTAGCCTTGAGCACAAAGAGATTTAGGGACAGCATCTAGACCCTGATATATATGGTAACATATAACATATAACACACACACACACACACACACACACACACACACACACACACACACACACACACACACACACACACACACACACACACACACACACACACACACACACACACACACACACACACACACAGTAACAGCACTTACATCCAAGGTTTATTTTGAAGATAAAATGAAATTGTACAGGTAAAGCACTTTGCACAATGTCATACACACAGGAAACACTTAAAATGTGAACCAATAGCACTTGCCTAGCTTTGTCTTCAGTAGATTCTGGTAAGTTTTAACAAGAGATGCTCAAAATGAAGTAAGACTATGAGCAGCTTGGGAAGGAGACTGCACTTACTGCCTGAGATTTCTGGTTTGAAGGGATCACAAAGATATTCTGGATCTGCATCATGGCTGCAATGCTTAGAATTTCCTGAGAACAGCCAAAATTTCCTAGAAAATAAAAAGTATGTTTACAATTATGTAAGAATCAACAAGCTGGGCTGTGTTTGGCTCTGAGGTTCAGTACATGTGCAAGGCCCTCACTCTAATCCAGCATCACTTTAAAAAAAAAAATGTCAGCAATGTAGCTACAAGAAATGAAGGACATTTTCTAGTATTTTCTTTTATTTTTATTTTTTTTTTGGGTCCGGTCTTGGGGACTGAACTCTGGGCCTGGGCGCTGCCCTCAGCTCTTCAGCTCAAGGCTAGCGCCCTACCACTTGAGCCACTTCCGGCTTTTTTCTTTTTTGCTTATGTGGTACTGAGGAATCGAACCCAGGGCCTCAGGCATGCAAGGCAAGCGCTCTACCACTGAGCCACCTTCCCAGCCCCTCTAGTATTTTCTTTGTACCACATGCAAATGTAAAGATAGTGCTTCCAGAGTTTCTTTGTCAAGTGCTTCATTCAACCAGCTAGAATATCCTATATACATGGCAGTATGAAGAACTTTGGCAAAAGGAGCTGCTCTTCTGCATTTCAGTACTAACACTGAGGGCTCCATCACCAAGGGCAGGCCAGCCGCACACCTACCTACTCCCTCCTCTCCCATGTGGATATCTGCAATCCTGGCACAAGCTAGGAACGGGGAGTGTGGGGTGTGCCTTCTCCTGTTTCTTTGCCCTGGCCCTTCTGCAAGGTGCCACAAGTGTCCTGCCTCTCACAAGTGCTCCTTTGTCTGGGAAGCCCAAAGCCTAACAAGGGCAGGATGGTACTGTGTGGCTGCTGCGCCTGCTGAATCATGGGAAAGAGTCTGCAGCAACCAACCCTGCAGGGCACTGGACAGAGCAAACTGCTCTCCTGCTGCCTTCCTAGTTTCCTGCCTGTGTATGGATTCTCCCAGCCCCACACTCAGGATCTGTTTCCTGTGGAAGGCTAAGACCATCTAGTTGTTCCAAATCACTACAGCTAACTTTCACCAAGCTGGTTCAATTACGTGTGAAATCTACCAAGTCTATCTCACAGAAATAGAGTAGAAAGACGATTACCACAGGCTGCAAGGAAAGAAGGTGGAAAAGGAGGAGAGATGAGGAAATGTGAGAAGTTGCTCTAAGAATACCAAGTTTCAGATTAGGAGTTAAGTTTCGGTGATCAACTGTACCGCATGGTAATCACAGTTAAGAGTAATGTTAAAACAATAGATTTTTAACATTGTCTCTAGAGAAAATAAGTTGGTCAGGTGACAGATATGCTAACCAACTGAATCTTTCTACACTATACACATAGATCGAAACACTGCATCGTATTCCATAAACATATACAACTACTATTGGTCAAAAGTAAATTATCTGTTGTTGTTTAACCATGATTAGGCTCTCTTCTCCCAGGGTTCACAGAATTCAAGAAAACAACTCCTCTGATACCAAAATAAAATCAACATGAGCTGTCAGGCCCTACCCACCTGATTCAAGCAGCATTTTGGCAAACATGGGATTCAAAGGAAACTCTGCTATTCTCATGCCAAGTGGTTCAGTTAGGCGACAGTCTTTGTCCAGACCTGCAAAAGAACAAAAGAAATCAGAAGGCATGTACCATTCTGTTGAAGATGTACAAATGGTAAGAGAATACAAGATGAATGTAAAAAAAAAAAAAGTGTCCAAAAGATGATTCAGGCATCACCAAACTGGGTTTGACCCCAGAGAGCCATCACAGTATCAGACATTTCCACTGAGTTCCCAAAAGCCCAGCTAAAACAAACAAAAACAAAAAAGGCTTGCTGTGTCTAGTGACTTCTCCTCAAGGACATTATTGTAAGACAATAGCCCTGTAACTTCTGCCCCCACTCTCTCCCTGGCCCACAGCCAGCCCTCTCTCCTGTGTTTCAGACACTGTTCTTGGCCCAACAGCTTGAAGACACCACAATCATCTTCCCACTGTCTCAGCAGTGCTGGGCTCTGCTCCCTCTGTTTTGGCAGTTACTCTCCCCCAGCTCCTGAGACCACAGCTCTCCAGGTTCTCCACCACCTCCTTATGGCTACTGTTCAGTCACCGTCTACATCTTCTCCCACTCCCAGGACCCAACAGGTCAGATCTGGAAGGATGGCAGCCTACCTCACACCACATTCTTCACATAGAACATGTGCCATCATATGGCCAGCAACTCTCAGAGCTCTAAATCCCAGCCCTGGCCAAATCCCAGATGTGGTGCCAACATTAGACCTGTTTATCCAACTGGCCCCTAAGCAGTTTACTGAACTGAGCCAACTCCTCCAATTCCCCATCTTCCTGATTGGCATCTAGCATTTGCCAATACAGGCATTACATTCCCAAGACTCCCAGGAGATAGACAATTGCGTTACTGAGTAAAACAAACACTACAAGTGCTCAGAGTGAGACAGAAAAGGCTGTTCTTCTGGGGTTTCTCTCCACATTTTCCAGCTCATTTAGACAGTAAAGAATAGTATAACTTTGGAGAAGGGGGGGAAAAATAGGGGGTGAAATAGGGTCTTAGGCTGGCCTGAAATTAGGATTATAGGTATGTTCCCACACTGGACTATTTTAACTTTTGCTGTGTGACTGGAGGAAAAGCAACCAAGTGAAAAATCCTACACAGTCAACATTTCTTATATCTCAATACAGATAATCCAAAAACTTACTCCAACACATTTATTTTGGGCTGGTCATATGCAGACAAAACTGAAGACCTTGTAAATCAGTAGAGAACTTTTAAACCTACAATTGACTATATATTCCAGAGAAACATCATAAACATAATGAAGGAAAACGGTTTCACAAGCAAAAAATTACCTAAAATGGACCACAGGCCTAAATGTAAAGGAAAACTATAAAATTCTTTGAAGAAAATCAATGGAGTAAAATTGAATGGGGGTAAGGTTGTGTGTGTGTGTGCATGTGCGTGTGCGTGTGTAGGGATGGGGAGGTGTTGGTGTTTGTGTACTGGGAATTGAACCTACAGCTCACGCTTAGTAGGCAAGTGCTCTACTACTTGATCTACACCCCCAGTCCTTACAATGTTGTTTGGGGGTTTGGCTGGTTTGTGTTTGGGTGATGGGTGTGAACCCAGGCTCTCATATAAACTAAACACTCTGCTTACCACTGAGCTACTACTTTAGGCTCTAAGGCAATGTTATCTTAGATATGACACTAAAAGCACAAGTAATACAAAGCACTACGGCTACATAAAAACTTGAAACTTACATTCTGCAAATACCACCCAAGTACTCACATACTGGTATGCTTTATAAATTGTTATAAGTAGCTTTTACTCTAATTATGGTCTCAAATTCTATTTCAATAGAGTAAATTATAGCCATATGAGAAGAAACAACCCCATTCCCAAAGACACTAAGAACCCTACTGTGAATCCACCTAGCTCTCATCTCATAGGAGAACATATAATAAGGGAAGCAGGCCTACCTCCCAGAGCATAGAGTAACTCCAAAGCTTGAACCATCGACTGTGCTGGAGGGGGCTGTAAAACACATAAAAATCATCCTAAATTAATTTCTCTGTGCAAGGAACAAAAAACTGACCACTTCTGGCTCAAATCCCCTCTCCCTCCAGCATGCACCAGTGCTTCCAGCCCCCATGCTGTTACTGCTGGGGACGCCTTTGACATATGCTTCCTGCCTTCTCAGCAACCTTGGTACTGTTTGGCCTCAAAAACCCAGCTACATTAGCTGCTCCCCATATGGCCCTCCCTCATCCTCCACTCATCAGGAGGATGCTCCCATCTCTTCTCCTCTTCATTTTCCTAAGCTCTCCCTAGACACCTCTACCTTGACTTTATAGTCTTAACCCTGGCAGCCCCCAATACTACAGCAGCCATTTACCTCTACCACCCAAAGTCCAGCTCCAAGCTTTGCCTACGGTGGATTATTTGGCATGGGTGTTGGTCTCACCTGTAATCCTGGCTACTCAGAAGGCTGAGATCTAAGGATCAAGGCTCAAAGCCAGCCCAGACAGTAAAGCCTATGAGACTCTTATATCCAATTAACTACCAAAAAAGCTGGAAGTGGAGCAGTAGCTCAAGTGGCAGAGTGCTAGTTTTGAGCAAAAAGGCTGTTTTTTTTGTTTTTTTTTTTCAGTTCAGCCCAGGCCCTGAATTCAAGCCCTAGGACTAACACACACACACACACACACACACACACACACACACACGCACACATGCACGCACGCACGCACGCACGCAAAACAGTATTTTCTTTGAATTTCTGAAAGTAACAGAGGATGCTAGATACTCTCCAGTTAAGCCAAGCTTATATTGTGACCTTCCCTCTACAAATCTTTACTAAGCACTGAGTAAGGGCATTCTCCTAAATTACTTGATTTCTACTAAGTCAGGTAAGAATAGTACTCTCTTGACCTGCTTAACTTTTCTTCGAAATGCATTCATGTGATAAATGTAAGCTCAACTTTATAGACAGGAAAGTACAATCAGTAAGAGACATTTGAACAGTCAGTGGCACAGTCTATTTCCACTCTACCAAACCTACTTTGTTTGCCCAAGAACAAAGCCAAACTTTCCAGAGTTGTAATGACTGCCTACGCAGGTACACTGCAAACTCAGGAGGGTGGAAACAACCCTGAATAGCTTACTGCCCGCCAGCTCTGAATACATCACTGCTGAGCAACCCTGCCATCGGCCCACCAGCCTCTCCCTCACAGAGCTACAAGCCCCAACACAAAAATGCAGGCCTTCAAACCCTCACAGGACCTTCTGCTACACTGAGGTCACAGGACACAACAGGATGCAAAGCTCCAATTCCAGCATTAACAATGACAAAACAAAGTTAACAAGGTCTTCTTTGACTTCTTGCAATCCTGACCCTATTTCAAATATCATAAAAAAACTAAACTGTTCTGCTGAATGGCAACTCCTTTGTACAAGTACTTGAAATCAAAATATTCAAACAAAGCACATAGAAACAAACTATAGGAGGAAAAAAACATATTCCTTTCAACCCCCACAAAAACCATATCCTTGTTACTTTCATTTAACAGATATTTACCATGAAGCATTCACTAAGACCACATCTTACTGAGGATCATAAGTAAGCATTCACATATTTGGAATACAGTGTGTGTACTTTGTTTTTCTCTCTGTATATATGCCTGTTTTCCCTGTTGCTTGCACCCACAAAAACCCCCCAAATAATTACTTGGGAGAGCTATACAATGCTCCTTCACCTTCCTACTCTATAGGGAAGTCAATTTCCTTGCTAGGGGCAAGTGAGCTGCCTCTAGGTTTTCATTACTTTAAGTGGCAGTCTTAAATATAAAAATTATACATGTCTTTGATTCAACTACAAAAAATAATAACGCATGAAGAAATAGCCAGAATATATAAGGATACATTTGTATTTTTTTCATTTTTTAATTGTCCAGAAGTTTTGTTAGTACTTTCATCATTTTTTTTCCTAATTTTTAATGTTATATAAAACAGTGCTATAAACATGATCATCTACACTTTTTTCTTCTTTTGAATTATTTCTTCAGGAGAAAGTTCCAATGGTTAAAAAAAAAAAACAAAAAAAAAACCCCACCATCATGAGGTCACCCTTCATGAGGACGGCCAGCAGCAAAGGGGCACTGGGCAGGGGGGAAGGGCTTCCCACTGCACCTGCTTCAGGTTTTGCCACTCTTCCTCATGCTTTGTTTTCTTCCAGTGCTGGGAATGAAACCCAGGGCCTTGCACACATTAGGTAGTAGTGCTCTACCACCCAGCAACATCCCAGCCCACTCCTTAGTATTTGATCACTGAGTTAGAGTGACATCAGATCTTATGACTAGGCTAGTTTGCTCCTCTCTGTAACCTGGAGAAGGAATATACCCTAATGCCAGTCTACAGCTTGTGCTGCTTCTCCCCTTATGGCCTTTCTGGGCTACTCTAGATGATACATGATGAAAGCTCTTTGTATTCTTTAAGATATTGACAGGTCATTTCTGCCAAGTTTTCCTTTACTCTTAGATGTGGGACTTCTCATTAAATTTGCCTATGTTATGTTTGTTTTCTTTTTTCTAGTATCATCTCCTATCAAGCAATAGTCAAAGGGGACACTTTCTCTATGCTTACAGCAAGCACACAATTACTTTATTTGAGGGGCTGGCATTTGTGCATTGTATTATTCACCTAGTTAACCATGATGTAACAGCAGGGAGTTTCTTACCCCAAAACCCAAACTCATCACACCATATACCAACACAAGCAGGCTAAAACAGCCAGCAAGCACACTTATACTCCAGAAAGTGTGAGTGAAAACATGGTAACTAAACTAGTGCTTCATATGTATAAGAGAACTATAAAAATCATAAAGACAAAGGCAGAAAGGTCTCATATGTTTAAGACATCTGTACCTCAAAAAAGCAGTAAAATAACAGGAAAAACATTTATATGAAATATTAAAAAGTAATGTCTATAATAGTTAAGGACTCTTTAAAAATCACTAATAGCTGGGTGCTGGTGGCTGATGCCTGTAATCCTAGCTACTGAGAAGGCTGAGATCTAAGGATCACAGTTCAAAGCCAGCCAGGGAAGGAAAGTCCATGAGATTTTTATCTCCAATTAATCACAGAAAAAGCCAGAAGTGGTGCTGTGGCTCAAGAGGTACAACACTAGCCTTGAGTGAAAGTAGCTCAGGGACAGCATCCGGGCCCAGAGTTCAAGCCCCAGGACTGGCAAAAAAGAAAAAAAAAGTCACTAATAAACCCAAATTCTAAATAGCTCAAAACTTCAAATGAAATAACAAGTGTCCAATAAACTTTTTTTTAATTTACTTTATGAGGAACAAACAGAAAGTAGGTAAAGATAATACCTCCATCTCTGTTCTCACCAATCACACAGCGAAAGTCTAAAAGATAATATACAGCAGGATGGAAATGCCAGCACCAGGCCAGCATGCACTACTGAAGACATGGTACAGCGATCAGACTACATATCAAGAGCCCACAAAAGGACTCTGGTCCTTAGGCCCAGTAATTCCACTCCAACCTGCCTTAGGAAATCAATAGAAATAAAACTGGTCATACCGAGTTGTACTCCCAAGCTGGTAAAATCCCACTTGGAATCCAGATTTTGCCTCAGATATGATTAATAGGGTGGAAGTCTCCTCCTTTGTCTCTCAGAATACAGAGCACACTGCTCTGTAATCACCCACTCTCTTGTCTCTGTCCCCCAACAGACAGAACAGGGCAGAACAGGAACTACCTAAAAACAGGAACTGTAGCCACAGTTGTGCCTTGTCTGAGTGTTAGGCAAACAACATCTGAGCCAAGCAATGGAAAAAGAGAGCTGGTGTGTCCAGCCACAGTATTTGGTATCACCCTGAAATGTCTCCAGACCAAAGGCTGGACTCACCGACATGAAGTGGAACCTGAGCACGTTGTCAATCCCCAGTGCTTTCAGCTGTAGGATGACAGGAGCCAAGTTGCTGCGCTGCATCTCAGGGACAGTGGACTGAGGCAACTTGTCAAAGGCTTCCTCTGGGGATAGAAAGCAGAACTGTCTGATATCAAAGTGATAGTCAAATGCAATCACAGCCAGAGAACAGTCCTCCTCTGCCTTCAGCAAGAGGCTGCAGGATTCTAGGCCAGCTGCATACAGCATTGTAATGCAGAGTTCTTTTTATATTTAGGAAGGACCATTATTTTTTAAATATTTTGATAAATACATTGAAACAATGTGCCTTTTAAAAAACTGTCTGGATAAAAAAACAGCACATTACGGGCTGGGAAGGTGGCTCAGCGGTAGAGCGCTTGCCTTGCATGCATGAGGCCCTGGGTTGGACTCCTCAGCAACACATAAGCAAAAAGAAAAAAGCCGGAAGTGGCACTGTGGCTCAAGTGGCAGAGCGCTAGCCTTGAGCTGAAGAGCTGAGGGACAGCGCCCAGGCCCAGAGTTCAGGCCCCACGACCGGACCCAAAAAAAACAAAACAAAACAAAACAAAAAAACAGCACATTAAGCTAAGGGAAAGGTAAGTATGCCTATGTATGCTACAGGTTTATAAGACCACAGAAGGACCTAGGCCCCGACACTAGACCAGACCAGAGCTGGCAGGCAGCTGACGACTCAGTGGAACACACTACTTGCAAAGAAGTCTGTTTTTAGAGTGAGAAAGGTGAAGGCCCAAAGGCACAGGACCCTGAGAGCAAGACCTGAATTTTACATCAACTTTTGCCATTAGGGATGAGTATGTTCAGTATTTCTCAATAACAATGCCCAGGCTAACTACAAGTCACAAGCCCTTTAGGAAAGCCGCACTAACCTGTATAAAGGCGGTAACACTTTCCAGAGCGGCTGCGTCCACCACGTCCTGCCCGCTGGTTGGCTGACGCCTGGGACACTGGCACCACCACCAAGCATTCAATGGCTGTCCTGGGGTTGTAGGCTCTCAGTTTCACAAAGCCACAGTCAATCACATACACAATGCCGCTGATAGTAATGGAGGTTTCTGCCACATTGGTAGCAACAATCACCTACGCACACCACAAAAAGAAGAGTAGGAAGAAAAGTCACTGGGTTCTTTTCACTTTATATAAATACACTGTTATGCCAGGCACCGGTGGCACACACCTATAATCCTAGCTACTCAGGAGGCTGAGATCTGAGGATACCTGTTCAAAGCCAGCTCCTTAAACTATGACCCTTTTATGTGACAGTCCTTGAAAACTGGCTCAGCATGCATCAGGATTGGGAAGAATCTTTCCGTTTTGTTTTTCCCCTCGAAGGAAAATGCTGAAGCTCACATTGAGGGATCTAAATTTCTCAAGCCAGGCCAGTGGTGTCTCAGAATAACTGAAGCTGGCAAATGTCCCCCTGAGCCAGCTGTCTGCCTCTCCCACACACAACACACAGTGTTACCTAACCATACTATTTCCTTCCCAAAAGATAAAGATAAACATCTAAATGTGTATAGTTCTTGCCCAGATCCCTCCCCAACTCCTACTGTGGTCAGGAGAAAGGTCCATGGGACACTGGGAGCAGCAAGACAATGGCTGTTAGTTCTAGGCTTGATGGGAATGGCTTCAGTCGCTGATTAGTCCTGTGCCCTCTTGCTCTGAGGATGGGAACAGTATACTCCCTTTTAAATCTGCTATATAACATCCTAACAGAGTTACTCAATCTTTCCTGATTCATTCAAAGTCTTTATTTTCCTCCAATATTTGCAAACTGCTACAAATCTCTATAGCCTCAGATCGCTTCTATTTACAGTAATATCTCCCAATCTCCCTCCTTTAAAAAAAAATCACATTTTACTTAGAACAGAAAAACTTTACAAGTCAGTTGCCAGTTGCTCACACCTGTAATCCTACCTACTCAGGAGGCTGAAATCTGAGGATCATGGTTCAAAGCCAGCCCAGGCAGAAAAGTCCATGAGACTCTTATATCCAATAAAACATTCAGAAAAAAGCTGTAAGTGACACTGTGGCTCAAGTGGTAAAGCACTAGTCCTGAGCACAAAGAGGCTCAGGACAGCACACAATCCCTGAGTTCAAACCCCAGGACCAGAAAAAAAAAAACCTCTACAAAGGTGAGTTTTTCTTCACCAAATGGAAGGAAAAAGGGAGGAAGAGAGGGACTACAAATACAATCCAGCAATCTACTATGATGTGGCATGTAATCATTCTACATTATAACAATGGGATGTTAGATCGGCTGGCCACGGAACCTCTCTGAAAAATAAGGCTGAGACCTGTTGCAACCCTCCAGAAATCCAAGTGAAGCTTTATTTCAAAGGTAGGAGGGCCTGAGGACAGAAGCAGGGCCTGCAGTACAGTCTCTGGGCTACAGCGAGGTACTGGGACCTGCCTTGGAAGGAGTCGGGGATGTATATGGAGCTCTCAGGACTTTTTTCAGACACTTTTTATAAATTCGTTTTATAAAAACCTGCTAACATTTTACATAATAGTTATGATTTATACTATAGAATCATCTATCTAAAAGTGTTATTTATGTTTTATAACCATGATAAACTGAGACTTGAGGTTAAGAACTTATTTTGGGGCACACAGCAACTCCAGGGTGGCATCAACGCACTGGGTGGTTCGCTGCAGTTCATGTCTGACTGGGCAGATTCAGGTTGCTACAGCCCACTGGCCCAGGGCCAAAATTGAGAGCAGACCCTCGGACCACCCTCACCTACTTTATTCTCTGCCACCTGCTACACAGTCATCTACTGAAAGGGAAACAATGAGGGGAGGAACAGGAGGCAGACCAGCTGGCTCCTTTTAATCAACAGACACTTTTTCCCACAGCTGGCTCCCACTGACGCCTTTTCCCATCACATCCCTCCCCAACCCAATTTCAAGGCTAAATATTTTGTAGCCACACCTTGAATTAATTGATTTAAACTTGGCTCTATAGGCAAAATGGTACTTAACATAGGTGCTTTAGAAACACTGGTAAAAAATTTATCTATTATTCCTCACTGATCACAATCCACCATGACCGTCTCTTAGGTCATGAGAAAAATTTGGCAATAGAAGAGAAGTCATCTACTTTGATCATCACTGTCAGAGTGACCTTTCTATGGCCTATGTGCTTTTAGATCTAAGAGGTCTAGAAACATGGGACTGAAATCTGGACAACACATTCTTTTTTTTTTTTTTTTTCCGAGGCAGTGACCTGCAGGTCTTTTTTATTCTAGAACATGAAGGGCCATGTTGTATCCACCCTGAATGACACATTCTTGTTTAGCAAGCTTCACTTCAATTTTTAAAAATCAATAATATAGACTTTGTGGTACCGATGGTAAAAGCCTGCCAATATGACTAGAAGTGGCTACAAACACCACTGGTCACCCACCAGGGGAGTCTCACCTTTCTGACACTTCGTGACACCCTTTCAAACACTTTCATTTGCTCAAAGGAAGGCAGCCCTGCGTACATGGGGAGAACCCGGAGGTGTTTCTTCATCCCAGTGCGAGCCAGGGCTCGGGCCTGCTCAATCAGCATAGACACAACAGCTTCTACTTCTTCCTAAACATTGAACGAAGAACCCCAGGAAGCTGAGACCCATCATTTTATCACATAAAAACACATATCGTTGAGAAATCACAGTTTTAATGCTGGTCAGTTCAGGAAATTAACTGCTGCCACCCATCCCTCTTGGCTGATTGTTGAGCAAATAGTATTAAGTATGGTACCCAAAGGGGTAAAAGTCTGTAACTGTAATATTAACTAGTGAAACCAAACTGTCTTCAGTTAAGTGAAGAGCTCCCAATAAATAAAAAACAATGATAATTTTACTCAGCTTATTTATGTGTGTGGGCAAACAAAGCATTTCAAGAACAGGAACAAGTCGTGGCCTATAAAATCATTATATTGTTTCCGCAGAAAGATTACTAACTGTGGAAAATGTCTCACAGTGGAAAATATTACAGCTGGAGGGGAGTTCTGAAGAGTACTGCAATCCAGAGGGAACACTAGACTTGTTCAGTTGTTTTTCCAGTAATATGGTCACTTCCCACCTCCAGGATGAGCCGGGAAGGCCACACCAGCATAGAAGCATGTGGTGGCAATGTGCAGCAATAAAATACACCAACATTCAGTGTTGGTCCACCCAACAGCTTACTGACTCAACTATTTCTTCTTAGAATTAGCTAATACCCATAGACTATAAGTTAACCCTCTATAGACAGAACAGGAGGAAGGAAATATGGTTCCTTGATCTCTAGTTGGTAGGTAACTCAACAATTTTTTATGCAACTTAGTAACTACAAAATCATGAAATAAATGGCTAGCCAGACCCTATATTAATTCTTGCCTTAACAATTTTGTTCATCAGAGAGGCCCAATGGAATTACCTGGCCAGTAAGAAAGGCTAGTATGTCTCCATCTCCCTCTGTCTGGTGAATTTTCACCACAGTTTCCACAGTTGATTTGATATAATCTGGAACAGGACTGAAAAGACATATGTTTAACTAAGTTCATCATTAAAATGATCATTAATAATAGAATAATTACCATACTAATCTGGCAGCAAAACTTCATGAAAGTTAGTTTGAGCCTGCCCAGTAGTAACTAGTACAAAATAAAGTAAATATGAAGTCTTCTTCTTCTTTTTTTTTTTTTTTTATAAAACACAGTAACCCAGGGCAAAGCATGTAACTCAGTGGTAAAATACTTGGCGAGGCTGCAGAAGGCCCTGGGTTTGATCCCTACTACTGCAAGAAAGATATTCAATATATACATACACATATATAGTGTATGTATTAGATGCCGCATTCAAAAACTGTAAAAGGGAACTTCGTTTTAGCTGTATTTGTAAAGAAATAAGAAGAATATATCAATGCTTACAGATACTGAGCCAGGAAAAAACAATGACAGCAGTGAGTGCTGAGGCCTACCCTATTCCCAGTTCACTTTCCCTCCTGGATTGAGTAGATGGACCTGGTGGGCATCTTTAACTGAGAAGTGAAGTTCACCGCCCCCTAGATTTATCAGCCACTAGACCAGGTTCTGGTCCTAGTTCACCCTGAATAGGTACAGGCATTAGGATGTCCCTTCTTATCCACTACCAGTACATCCTTGCTTGGCATCCTGGCAAACCCCAGTTTACCACTTCTACAACTTTGCTCTCCAGCTGAGCTAAGGACCACAGGCTGAGCAGATCTGCATGTCAGGGTCAAGATTTGACCCAAGTCCAGCAGTGGGGCTGAGCAGGGCTCTGGAACACCTGTCAGAGACAGGAGACACACATGCTTCTCTGCATCATCTCAGTGCTAGAAGCAGATGCAGTTTCCTGTCATCCCACACTTCAAGCCTTGTTCAAACACCAGCATGGAGAAGCAAGCTTTATCAAACCTTTGCAGATAAAAGATATCCACTGGAAACGTTCGCCCTTCCACTGTAAGGATCACGCAGGTATCCCTGGTTGAGTCACTGGTTTCATTTTGATTAAAGAAATCTCGAAATTTCTATAAGAAAAAAAAAAGTGATTTTTTTTCTCTCTCAAAAAATAAAAAAATATTTCTTGGGAAGAAAAATTAATATAAAACTGGGAGGAGAGTTTGACAGCTAAGTATTCATATGTTTAACAGATTATACAGCACTAATTTTTCCATGCACATATTGACACTTTAAGGAATTATATTCAATGACTATAAAGGTTTGATAAATATAATGAAGATTAGATTCCAAAACTGCATTCAGTAATGCATCTAAGTTTGTCATGTAGTTGTGGAATAATTTTATTCCTAACCTTCTGTATTTTATTTAACTGAAGGTTAGATCATAGTGTGACTCAAGTTGAGTACATGTTAAGGCAGGGTAACATACCGCTCTAATCATCTGGAAAGCACATTTCTATCAAGGATATGATTGCTTCTGTGAACTGTACATATGTTGCTGATATACACTGATTGATGGCAATGTACATCAGTGTATATCTTCATCTCTACCTGTCCTACAGGAATTCACATAATGTCTGTATGGGCAGGTCATCAATCACACATTTCCACATTCCTACGGGACCCTGTGGGAAGAAGTGGCCCCAGGCACTTTCTTCCAAATAGGAGGCACATCCTGCCCCATGGCACTTGACCACCTGATATAAGACCTCAGCCCTGTGTTTGGCAAGAGGAATACATAAAAGTACTTCCTGTCAACAACAGGACTCTGTGCTACAAAGAATTCCACACAGAACACCCCTTTCACAATCCTTCTGGGTTAACTGCATCCAATGGTCATACAAGCATGGGCACACTGGAAATGAGGCACAAGCAAGAAAAAACAGACCCATATACACTCTCCAAAAGCATAAACAGTCTAGGAAAGACATATTTTGTGCCAAGAACCATTTTTATGATTGAATAAAAGGGGGAAGAATGCCTACCACAAAAGACCTGCAAATCATCACAATCAGAATGAACAAAAGATTAGTAACAACTGACTTTTCAGTCTTCCTGGACACAGCACTGCCCCTTGGCTGAGCCACATAGGATTAAGATGCTCACTACTAAAAGGGAAGAAGAAACAACATCCCTTCTGCATGATACTAAGGGTGGACAAAGACGTAAAGAAGCATCTTTAAAGGAAAAAGATAACCATTTCAGGTATACCTACCTACCTTAACTGAGTTAACTCTCTCATCTACAACATGAACAAACTTCTACCTACTGGCCAGGTTGCTGCAAGGTTTGAACAGCGTGCATGACTGCCTGTGACACTATTCAGTAAGACCAGGGCAGTGAGGATGAATATGATTATCATCAGACCTCTGTTCTGCATCCCCAACTTTTGTGGCATTATGAAGACAAAATAGAGAAGAGATTTCAGGCAAGTGGACTACAAAGGGAATTATTAAAATAGTTCAAGGGAGAGAGAATCAAAGTATGAACTCAAGCAAAGCATTCCAGAGAATGACTGCTAAGATAGCACCTGACAAGAAGTGAGTATTCACACTCACAATCATGATGGGGAGAAGAGTAAAAGCGATTCTTATTCAAGCAGGGTCTTGCACTTCCTAAAGCAATCAGTCTTGGACCTAAAGGACTATGATCATGAGAAAAGAGCTAAGACAAAACCCAAGAGAGCAGGCTTCAAAGTTTCAGTGTTCCCCAACCAGCCAACTGCTGGACAGCTAAGGCTGGCTCACAGGAGCAAGATCAAAACCACCTGTAGAGTACCGACTATCAGATGAATGAATCCAGGGACCCCAAGTGGCAGCCTTGAGAAAGAAGAGCAGAAGCCAAAGGTGCCTGGGAGGAAGTTATGGCAGAGGCAAAAAAAAAAAAAGAACAAAGATGACTGGGTCAGAAGCTGCAGGAAGAGCAGGAAGGTTTTATGAAGGGCTTGGCAGACAGTGGTGAAAGTTACAACAAAGCACGTAGAAGAACAAGAAGGAAGATCGTGCCTTGACAACTTTGTTGGAGTAGATAACTAAACTTTAGCTGCTAAGGAAAATGTGGTACTGAGGAATAAGACAGGCACAACTTCCTGCAAGAAAAACAGCATGTACTGAGAAGGCATAAGATGTTATAAGATCTTGGTCCTTAAGATGCTTATCATTTATAAAAATCATTTGGAAATATATACAAGCAAGTAAATATAGTAGGAACAGTATATGAATCCTGAAGTAGAAATCAAGAAGAGGAACAATAAAAGGAGCTCCCCCACACCTAGAAAAGAAGAGTCTGAGCCAGGGTCTAGGAGGAGGGCTCCCAATGGACATGTGGTAAGAAATGTAATGAGATTTAGGGGAAGTGAACAGTCCATGACACAAAATGAAAATAATGTAGCTCCGTGCTGGGCTGTCTTCCAGCTCTCCATGGATTACTTTGCTGATAGCAGCTCCTATCTGACCCACACAAGTGGGCTCCCTGTGGCCATGCCCTCCCCCCACCCCCCACATGCCTACAAGATACAGATTGGAACACGATGGGATTCCGACCCCAGATAACCCCAGGTTCCTTCTCCAGGAAATTGGAAAGAGGAAAATTAGTCTTTCTAAAATAGTTGGGACTTGTGACAAAAAAAAAAAAAAAGCAGGAACTGCCAGCAACTGTAGGTGGATAGATGCAAATGAAAGCAAAACAATACTGAATAACACAAAGGTCAATAAATACATGGCAATTACAGCTGGTCATGTATTAATTGCTTAACTGAGCTTACATTAACAAGGCAACTAAAGCAATCAAAGCCCCTATCATTCTCCACTGGTCTCAGCACCTACTGATCACAGGTAACTTCACCTTCAAGCTAAGCCACCCTAGTCCCCAGGTAAAACCAGAGCAGGTGGCCCATCAGCAGCCCTATTCCTATCCTATAGACATTTGGAATTAGTCCATCACCCACAGATGCAACAGCTGGGAAGCAGGGATGAGATTTGGGTACCTCTGAGCTACCTAAGGCTAGACCTAGAACAAATCATGTTAAGTGAGGTAAGCCAAGCTCAGAGTCAAACAGTGCATATGTTCTCTCAAATGTGGAAGGTAGATCTAAAATATACCAGGACATGATAAATTATACAAGACTCTAGGCATTCACACACAGTGAGACCAAAGGAGAATATCTCAGTGCCTCTGAACATATAAAATAATATTTATCAAAATGAATTCCAGGAAAATGGAAACAAAAGTCTTTCATTTTGTCTTGTTTGTTCATTTATCTGTCTTTGGGGGGGGTGGTAAGGGAGAGCACAGAAATGAAGGGACAAAAGGTGAACAAATGCAGCAGTGGTACTCACTAGACACTATGTTGAAAATGAACTATACAACTTGTGGGCAAGTACAGGAGGGAAAGGGTGACATTGTCCAAAAAGAAAGGGTGACATTGTCCAAAAAGAAATGTACTCATTACCTGACTTATGAAATGGTAACCCCTCTGTAGGTCACCTTTATAATAACAATTGTAAAATGCTACTTAAGCCACGCCTTCCTCATCTCCCTCCCTACCATGCTCCTCACTGGGCCCTCCTCAGCCCACTCCTATCCTCTTCTTTGTTCTCTTACTCTCACAAAGGAACTCCTGCCACACCCGCATGGCCCCTGGACCTATCCTATCCAGCCCACGGATCACCCCCACACAGACCTCACACTTCCCTTCACAGAGCAGGCACTGGATACACAGGCAAGGGTGGAAAGAAGAAATCATCTCAGCTGAGCCCTGCAGGTCCTATACAGAAAGGACTGAAGAATTTACTCTGCCTTCCCACTTCAAACAAAAAATTAAGCCCAGGAAGTCTCCTATATCAACTACTACAGGCAAGAATAAAAATAAGAGAATTTTTAAATCTCAATAACCCCCAAAAGACAAAAACTACTGTGCATCGTTCAAACCTTACTGAACTGTCACCTCCTAGGTGAGTTTCTAGATACCCCCAAGCTAGCTGAAGTACTACTTCACTGGTTGCCTTGGCACTTTTAATATTGAACAGTAAACATCTAATTTTGTTTCTGCCTCCCCCAAGGTGTGAGAGAGTGTATATGGATCTCTTATAACTAGATTGGTGCTTAGCAGATAATAATAGCAAGTAGCCAAAAACTGTGTAAAGTTGAACAGCTGTTTGAACTAAAATGCGAGTCATCAAGAGAGAAAAACAATGTAAATCTAGCCATAAAAAAAAAAAAAATTAACAGCCGGAGCCAGTGGCTCAGGCCTACAATACTACAATACTACAATACTAGCTACTCAGGAGCCAGTCCACAAGACTCTTATCTCCAATTAACGCCTCCCCACCCCCCAAAAAAGCCAGAAGTAGAGCTCTGGTTCTAATGGTAGAGTGCTAGCTTTGAGCAAAAAACAAACAAAAAACAAACAAAAAAAAACAAAAAAAAAACTAGGGACACTTTGGGGAAGTGGAGAGGGAAGGGATGGTGGGGAAAAACAAAGGAAGGGGTAATCATGCTCGATAGGAAATGTACACATTACCTTACTCATTTAACTGTAACCCCTCTGGACAGTATCTTTACAATAAAAGAAAGAAAGAAAAAAAAAACTAGGGACAGTGCCCAGGCCCCAAGCTCAAGCCCTAAGACTGGCACATACACAAAATCAACATGAGGAACTGGAGATGTGGCTCAAGTGGTAGAATGGCAGTCCTTAAGCAAAAAGGCCAAACAAGAACATACAAGGCCCTGAATGCAAACCCTAGTACCAGCGCGCGCGCGCACACACACACACACACACACACACACACACACACACACACACACACGGAAATGATTATGTATAGAGAGTAAGCTCCAATTGCACAAGTCTAAACATATTTGCTATGGTCATACATAAATTAAGAACCGTAGTTTCACACTGAAAGAAGTTGAAAAGAAAAAAGCTGCCATGTAGAAAGACAGCATGTAGAGAAACAAGTAGGTAATCATAAACTCTCTTGGCTAATTACAGATTAATTTCCACCCACAGTTAAAAAGGAGCATCCTATGATTTGGTGGAATCTAGGACACCAGATGGCCCCAGAAGGAAGGAAGGCCATTCTGCCAAAGATGAGAGATTGCTAGAGGTAACTTCCCAAGGCTATGCCCAAAAATTCCAGTGTTAACAGGGGAGGAAGAAGGAGGGAAAGGCTCTCACCTCTGCATCCAGAGTGGCTGAAGCCACAATCAACCGAAGGTCCCCTCGCTTCTTCTGAATCTAAAAAATAAGATATTAGAAAGCCACAATAACAGTATATGTATAGATGGAATAATCTGATATCTACTTCAAACAACCCAGTGTGGGAAAAAGATTTTTGGAGGAAAGGGAGTTTATCAACAAAACAACCACAATTAATAGTCGTAAGAAAATGGGGCCATCATACTATTTTTTCTAGTTTTGTAAATGTAGGACTTTTCTAAAATACAAAGCAAAGAATAACTTTATATGAAATATAAAAGAGGGCTGGGAAGGTGGCTCAGTGGTAGAGTGCTTGCCTTGCATGCAAGAGGCCCTGGGTTCAATTCCTCAGCACCACATAAGCAGAAAAGGCTAGAAGTGGCGCTGTGGCTCAAGTGGTAGAGTGCTAACCTTGAGCTGAAGAGCTGAGGGACAGCTGCCAGGTCCAGAGTTCAGGCCCCAGGACCAACCAAAAATAAATAAATAAAATTATATATATAAAGCTTTTAAGCCCTGAATGTAACTATTTTTTTCCTGATACGTGGCTGCTGAGACAGCATCTATACATAACAGTCAAAAAGCAAAGACATAAGCTGGACACTGATGGTTCAGGCCTATAATCCTAGCTACACAGGAGGCTAAGATGTAAGAATAGCGGTTCAAAGCCAGCCCAGGGAGGAAAGTCCATGAGACTCTTTTATTTGTGTCAGTCAAAGGGCTTGAACTCAGGGCTTGGGTACTGTCCCTTAGCCTTATCTTTTGCTCAAGGCTAGTGCTCTACCACTTTGGGATACAGAGTCACTTCTGGCTTTTGAGTGGTTAACTGGAGATAAGAGTCTCATGGGGACTTTCATTCTGGGGTTGGCTTCCCATAATCCTCAGATCTCAGCCTCCCGAGAAGCTAGGATTACAAGCATGAGTCACCAGCGAGGACTATATGAGACTATTATCTCCAATAAACTACCAAAAAAGCAGATGTAGAGAGAGCATGGGAAGGGGTGACATTGTCCAAAAATAAATGTTCCCTTTACCTACTTACATAACTGTAATCTCGCTATATAACACCTTGTATGTATAATTTTTTTTTAAAAATTGAAAAGCCAAGAGTAGAGCTGTGGCTCAAGTAGTAGAGCACTAGCCTTGAGCAAAAGAAGCTCAGGGACAGTGCCCAGGCCCAGAGTTCAAGCCCCTGGACTGGCACCAAAAACAAAGCTAAGACATAACAATTGATAGTATCAAAATAGAATATAGTTATTCAAAAAGCAGATGGTTAATGGGTAGTAGAAACTAATCAAATAAACCTGAGCAAAATCCCTAACAATAATGAAGAATGATTTCTTTTTCATCTACCCCACCATAAGGATTTATTTTTCTATGGCAAATAGAGTTGTACAAAGATCCAGAGAAATGGACCCTCTTTGTTTTACTATTCCTAACCTGGTAAGAAAATTCCTTCTATCAAAAAGTCTCATTTTGGCCAAGGAATAAAATACTGAGTATACCATCAGCAAACACAGCTCACAAATTCTAAGTTATGTGTTATATACTACAAGACTTGTATACAGCCATACATAAGCCCAACAAAGATGCCTAAGGCCAAACAGATTAAGAGAATCTAAAATCAAGCCCACCTTCCCCTTACCTAGCTCAGATATCCTCCCTGAGAGGGCACAGTTTTCTTACTTAGACGAAGGTCCTACATGGTCTAGTTGTGAAGCTGTCTATTCTGAGTGGTTCACGTTTTCACATTTGAGTCTCATAACAAATGATGCAGAGCTTGCACTGACCAGTAGACCATTCTTCACTCCAGTGCAGCAGCCACTGGCTACAGGAGGCTATGTAAAGCCCATGGAATAAACAAGGCCAGTGTGGCAGGGAAGCTGACTTTTATTTTATTTCTTCTTCCTTAACTTAAATCTAAATAGCCCCAGTGACTAGAGGCACAGATATAGACTTTATTATCCCTATTTTAAAGATAGGTAAGCATGGCAGTCAGAATCTGAACCCAGCATGTCTCTAAATTAACCTGGTCTACTATTGTTTTCTGGACTCCTGTCACTGAGAATTTGTCCAAAAGAAGAGGAGGGGGAGGAGGAGGAGGGGGAGGGGGGGAGGAGGAGGAAGAGGAGGGAAGAGAAAGTGGAGGCAAGGCAAACTTGGACATTTATTGTGATTCTTGGAACCAGAGTGTTGGCAGAGGTCATTACAACTGTTTATCTCCTCTGGAGTAGGCTTGGAAACTTTACAATAAATAGTTTAAAAAGCAAAAAGAAACAAAAATGCGACACACTTAAATAAAAGGCATTTACTGCAACTATACTTGCAATACATAAAATCTGAAAGCCACATAAAATGCCAAACAATAGGGAAAGAGTTACATATTTTATGGCAAAGACAGGTGATTATGTAGTTATTCTTCAAATAATATTTAATGACACAGAAATGATCTTGAAAAGAGGGGAACTTGCAAGATATAAATTAGCACAAAAACACAAAATCACACTCAGGAAAAAAAAAAAAAAAAGAAGAAGACACATGCTAACATTCCATCAGGGATCTTCTCTGAAGAGGTGGAATACTGGATGGGTTTTATTTTTATTTTTTCCTCATCCTTTTTGGATTTCCAGAATTACTGCAGTTACTCTCCTAAGTTGGCAACACAACAAAATACAGAAAGCAGAGGCAAGGAGAGGAGTCATACCTTCTTTAGCAAGCCAATGGCAATGTCCGTGTACAGAGTCCTCTCGTGGGCTTCATCCAGCATGATGACACTAGGAATCGGAGAGTACCTGCAGTGAGCATCGCAACAGCCAACCCAAACTCCCAACCAGTCCAACAAAGGGGTACTCAGCCCTCACTTCCTATCAATAAGCATGGTGACCTCAATATATCTTGGTGAAGAACATGACTAACCACTATCGTTAAAGAGCTCTACCACCCACAATGGATTTCAATGGGATTTAATACCTAATTTTAAATGATATTTAAAATCAATAACCCTACAGAACATATAAAAATCAGAACAAGGCTCAACCATCTTAAGACCATTAAGCTTAATAACAGCCCAAGAGGGAACTAACTGTAGCTATAACACACATGTACCAGGCAGTCACATGAGACATCTTCTCCCAGGATACAGAGCCTAGGAGAGAATCTTAACGCTAATATCATAATGGAAGGAGCGAGAAAGCAATTAAGGAGAAATAAAGAAATTGGTCTCTATCATATTCAACAAAACCCTGAGCAGTGAGTTCTTGGCCATGCTGTGATTGTACTCACCCCCATTCTAAAGCGGCAGAGAGGCAACATTTAAACAAAAAGGGCAAGTCAACAGGTTGTCTAAACAGTAAGAGGAATTTCCGTGTGCTAGGTTTTTGGCTTTCTGTAAAAAAAAGCAGACTACCTACATTCTGAGAACATCACCATGAGTTGGAACAGCCATGGTCAAGAAAAAAGCTTTGGGCAGCTACACATACATGAATCTCAGCTACAAACACAATGTTTCTTAACTCACTTGTATACTTGGAAACAATAGGGAAGTTATCACAGGAAAGTCATGTTTACCTGTATTTTGTTAGCAATGGGTCAACCATCATTTCCCTCACCAGCATTCCATCAGTAAGAAACTAAAAAGTAAAGACACAAAATTGTAGAAAAAGTTTACTTAAACATAAATTAATGACTTTAAGCTCAAGGGCAATTCTGTTCAAGCACAACCAAAAATTTCAAATACAGGATTCTTATCGGGTTACAAAGTAAATGAGGCAGAATTCTACCTCAGTTAACAAAGGTCCACTTGCTCTGGGCTGCTCTGGTACTGTTAATGAACATAATGAAGACAAGCCCAAGTCTGCCGCAAGGATGCTGTGAGTCTGACATAATTGGTCTTACTGTGTCCCAAATACAGCAGGTTATAGGCTGCTGCTCTTAAGGTTATTAACCTCACCTTCTGTTGATAAGTAAACGTAGGGTTGAGGCTAAGAACCTCGTTTATGGGGTCTGCTGGAAATTCAGATCCTGGCTCTACCTTTACTTGCTATAAGTACTTTGAGAAGTTCTTATCCTCTTTTGAGTCTGAATCCTCACTTCTAAAATGTGGTAATAAAACTACTTTACAGGGTTACCATGACAAGAGAAAACAAAGGTTGATCACATAGAAAGTATTTATGGGATGCCAGCTACAGTTAATAAGGTTTATGAAATGTTCTGAAATATATGACATCTACTGGACGCTGCTACTAGTTTATTACAAGTTCAGTAATTAACAAAGGCTAGGAATCTCTCTCATGTGCCAAATCTGAAGTATTTTGTTTTTTAAGAGCAGGACATTTCCCCACCATAGTCTGGTTGGCCCTGGCACCAGCTGCCAGAAGGGAAAGTGAAAAACTACTAGGAACTGAGCACCTAGAAGTTACTGACAAATAGAACTCAAAAGCTTCTCGTGAAAGCCTAAGAATCATGTGCTTGCATAACCCCTGGAAAAAGAAAATGAACCTAATGTGGAAGAAATAATTTGTATTGTCAAAGCACAGAATTCACAAACTTTATAGACCACGATAATGACAATGTGCCTTGTGAAGGTTAAAATGTGTTCATGACTTTAACTGAGAATCACTATTCCACAATACTGTGAAATATGTGAAATTTATGTAATCACCTAATCTCATTTTTTTTTTTAAAAAGTGAGAGAAGGGATGGGCTAGGAGAGATGGGTGGCAATGTTGTCAGACATCTTGCACTCATATACTGTTTTGTAGAATGGGAACTTCTTTGTACAACTACTTAAAGATATAATAATAAAAAATGTAAAAAAAAATAAAACGAGCTAGCCTCGCTATACTTGATAGCACAGATGAACACTCCCTTCACCTGGAAAAATGCACGTCAAAGATAACAAATTACACAAGCTTGGAACAAGGTCACATGTTTACAAACCACTCCTCTGTTCATATGACTCATCTGATTATTTTCAACTTTCCTCTGTTGCAGGAGAGAGAACTGAGATTCTAATAACCAATCTTCATTTCATCAGAGCATTTGTTCTGATTACACCTGACTCCAGCATAGTGCTAAACAACAGACACCCTGTTGGGCTGATTATATACTCATTACTATTGATAATAATTACTTTAATATTAGCAACTAGGTCAAATAAGACAGAGAGGGCTGGGAAGGTGGCTCAGTGGTAGAGCTCTCGCCTTGTAGGCATGAGGCCCTGGGTTCAATTCTTAGCACCACATAAGCAAAAAGAAAAAAGCCCAAAGTGGCGCTGTGGCTCAAGTGGTAGAGCACTAGCCTTGAGCTGAAGAGCTGAGGGACAGCGCCCAGGCCCAGAGTTCAGGCCCCACGACCGGACCCAAAAAAAAAAAAAGACAGAGACAAAGTCCATTATCATGTTAAACTAGGCCAGTTTTAACTAGTGAAAACATCATTTATGAATTCTACACTAATTCAATTTCTATGATTTCATCTGGCTTTTAAATTGGTAGGATTATTTCTATATTTAGATATCTATGTGAGTCAGTAGGAAAGAGCAACATGCATAAGAAATGGCAGCTCTGACTGGCGGCACTGTGACTGAGGAGCATATCACAAGAGGTTAAGTCATTCACCCTCCCAGACCCTCGACCTTCTCCTCTGTAAACTAAGGGCTAAACGTTACTTCTGAGTTTCTTTCTAGACTAAGATTCAAAGACTCTGTACTTCCTAGTAAACTAATACCCACAAGAACCAGGTTGATGTTCTATCTTTTCTGTCCTATTCACCAATAAGGGAAAAATGCTTTAAGTTCCTCCAAGACAACCTTCTTCCCCACTCACACTAGCAGAAGCAGCTCAAGTACCTTAATTCTTGTCGCCAGTGGGTTGGTGCAGTCATCAAAGCGGATGCAGTAGCCCACCTCGTGGCCCAGCACTGCACCCCTTTCCTCGGCTACTCTCCCTGCAACCTTTGGGAAGAAAGATCATGCTGAAAATAGAGACATAGAAATTACTGCACAGAGCACGTACTACAGAGACTAAAGGTCATCATTAACTAGTATGTGAGCACAGTGGCAAAGGAGGAGACAAAGGGCAGGTTATGAGAGAACAATGTGAAAACTATGTCAAGTACTAACATATATGTCCTGTTTGCAGGTCAGATATACACACTAACTATTCCATGTACTAACTGATACATATATACATATATATATATATAGCTGGCTATCATGATCTTGGGGCAAATCTTAAAAAGTAATAATGTTTGTCATTGATTTTAATTTAAAAGACAATAAAAATGTTCACATTCACTACCTAACCACGTAAGTGCAGGGTCAAAAGAAAGAGATAAGAATAGAGGCTTCCAGGGAGCCAGCACATCAAGCCAGGTGAGGCAGGCATCCACTGGCCTTCTATCCCATGCACACATATCCTTGACCCCTATCCCTCGTCTGGAGTTCCTGAACCCTAGTTTGGAGCATGACCACTACGGAAGGTGTCTGAGGCAGAGCTGATTAACACAGCCATTCTGGCCCAGCAGCCCCAGGCACAGAAGCCGAGAGTCTCCCTGCACTTAGTCCTCTCAGCCAAGCTCACTTTGTATTATCTGTTCATTACTGCTTAAGAAACAGAAGAACACATAAAGTCAGAAATAGTTTTGCAGGCTGGGAAGATGGCTCAGTGGTAGAGTGCTTGCCTTGCATGCCTGAGGCCCTGGGTTCGATTCCTCAGCACCACATAAGCAAAAAGAAAAAAGCCGGAGTGGCGCTTTGGCTCAAGTGGTAGAGCGCTAGCCTTGAGCTGAAGAGCTGAGGGACAGTGCCCAGGCCCAGAGTTCAGGCCCCATGACCGGAGCAAAAAAAAAAAAAAAAAAAGAAATAGTTTTGCCTAGTGACTTGAAATTACAGATCTGACAGGCCAAATCTGAACCAATCATCAGGCAGCTGGTCTACATCATGTAGTCTTTCAAAACCTCTTATGAAACCAGACATTCGTCCTACATAGCTTTTAACTCTAGAGATTGTATTTCCCCATAACCAGCTTTTCACCAAGCCAGTTTTATTATTGTTATTGTTTCGAGTTAACCCTAAATACCACTATACTACAAGTCCCAGAAAAAATGGCACAATGTATACAAAGACAGTAGGAGCCTCAAGGGACAATAGGCTTATAGAAATGAGACTAAGTTGGCCAATCCTCTTCATAAAAATCATATGGCTCTATAGAGAAAAAACCAAGCTTCTTAATTCTAGTGGTTTTGCTATTTGTATTATATACATTTGCATAAAAAATATGTTTTTAGGGCTGGGAAGGTGGCTCAGTGGTAGAGCGCTTGCCTTGCAGGCATGAGGCCCTGGGTTCAAGTCCTTAGTACCACATAAGCAAAAAGAAAAAAGCCGGAAGTGGCGCTGTGGCTCAAATGGTAGAGCGCTAGCCTTGAGCTGAAGAGCTGAAGGACAGCGCCCAGGCCCAGAGTTCAGGCCCCACGACCGCACCCCCCAAAAAAGAAAAAAAAATATGTTTTTAGCTGGACATGAGCACATGGCTATAATCCCAGCACTTAAAAGGCTAAGGCAGAAAGATTTCTCCAAGGTCAAGCCCAGACAGGAATATAAACAAAACCCTACATCTAAACTAATCAGTAAATAAATAGTTTTACCCTCAAACTTTTTAAAATTTCATCATTATAATCATACAGGGTTATACTCTATTGGCTTTTTCATAGACTTTTAATCTATCATTTACATTTTGTTCCCATAACCTCATCAACTGGCTAGACAAATATTACCTTTTTTGACAATCCCAATATATACAGAAAGAAGCTAAAGAAAAAGAAAAACAAAACAAAAAACAAAAACAGGGCTATGCCCACAATTGTAATCCTAGCTACTTGGGATGAGTATCATAGTCAAAGTCAGCCCAGGTCAAGTTAACATGAGATCCTATCTGAAAACAAGCCAGGTGTGTAGGTGTGTATCTGTAATCCCAACTATTCCAAAGTAGAAGTAGAAGGATCACAGTCCAAGACCAAAACCATTAGACTCTATCTGAAAAATAAACTAAAAGCAAAAAAACTGAAAATGTGGCTCAAATAGTACAGTGCTTACCTAGTGAACCAACTACTAAGTACTACACAGAAAGTGCTGGGGCCCTGAGCTTTCCAAGATAATGGGCAAGATACATGGATCGGGGGCAAGATACTGGCATCTATGAGTGTGGAAGCTAGAAGAAGGTAGGCACTCAGCTTGCCCTGAATCTCTCGTGAAGGAAAGCCTGGTCTGCCCTGAATCTTTCATGGAGGAAGGCCTGGGTCTGGAAGTCAAACTTTGAGCTGGTGAAGCTAGTAGTTAGAGCATTCATTACTGATAACCTCTTACAGACATCAAGCACTGCTTATACATCTGCTTTTGGCCTCTGAGATTGTTTTCAGCAGGAATGAGAATTGATTGGAATATATTGTTTACATAGGAGAAAATGTCACAATGAACCTCCTTTCCCTTGTATAGTTACTGTGTGCTAATAAAAAACAGCTCATGTGGTACTACTGGAATGTGAAGGGGAAGGGCAAACAAAAAGAAAATGCAAATATGGTCAGAGTAAACTATATGCATGCATGGAAATGTCATGATGAAATGCCTTACTTTGTACAACTACTATAGAACACACACACACACACACACACACACACACACACACACACACACACACACACACACACACACACACACACACACACACACACACACACACACACACACACACACACACACACACACACACACACACGAAAAAAAGCCTTGCTGTCTCCTGGATATTTTTATGTTTATGGAACTATCAATTTTGGATTTTTTTAATTGTAATATAGGGACTGGGAATGTTGCTCAGTGGTAGAGTGCTTGTCTTGCATGCATGAGGCCCTGGGTTTGATTCCTCAGCACCACATAAGCGAATGTTGCTCAGTGGTAGAGTGCTTGCCTTGCATGCATGAGGCCCTGGGTTTGATTCCTTAGCACCACATAAGCAGAAAAAGCCAGAAGTGGTGCTGTGGCTCAGGCAGTAGAGTGCTAGCATTGAGCTAAAGAGCTCAGGGACAGCGCCTAGGCCCACAACTGACAAAAAAAAAAAAAAAAAAAAAAAAAAAAAAAAATTATAATATATTTCACTATCTTCTTCCATTCTAAATACTAAATTCTCTTTAAGAAAAGTGATTATGAGATTCAGGTAGAGATGAGAAGAAACCAAATAAGATTTATTTACTAAAAACACATGAATAGTGCTGAAGTGTGAGTACCGCTTGCCAGTGCACGACCCTGGGTTTGATGGACGTACCATCAAAAAAAAAAAAAATCATGCACCTCTTCCTAAGAACAGTATAAGAAACCTCAATGAAAGCTGTGAGTCTGTAGGAGCTTGGGGCAAGGCTCTGTGTGGTTTCTAAAATCCACAGAAACAGGGGAGGGGGGAAGGGGCATACTGATATTTATATTAAACAAAAAATAGTATATATTATAGAGCTTGAAATAAAAATGTCAGCAATGTTTCTATAACTAATGAGGAAGGAAGGTACACAAGGAACATGTGAGAATTTCCTCTTTTGTAACAGGAACTGTAACATAGTTTGATTAATAAGTAATATTATTTTTTATGGTTTTTCTTTCTTTCTCAGCTTTAATAAATTCTCTTAAATAAACAAGTATGTACCCAAACCTCAGTAGCTACACATATTTTCATTCAGTTTCCTCTTGTTAGATTCAACACAAGTAAACATATAATCATTCCGTACAATTATTTTATCCAACCAGCCAGACACTTGTCTTTTGAAAGGAACCTTGACATTCACAAATATGTACAATGCTTGTGCCGGAACATTTGGGGAGGGAGTTAAAAATTATTTGTTTTCTTTTTACTTCCTTAGGACTTTTTTTTATTGCGAAAATACTGTACAGAGGGGTTACAATTACATGGGCAAGATAATGAGTACATATCTTATCAAGCATTGTAGCCTCCTCCTTTGTTTCCCCTTCCCTTCCCATCCTCCCCCCCCCCCGCCGTCCCCTCAACCCCACCCAACACTCCTCCCCCCCACCAAAGTTGTAAAGTTCATTTTCGACATAACGACTTGTACATCTTATTGTTGCAATGGGTCCACCTGTATCCTTAGGACTTTCTTTAAATGTTTATAATGTAGAAGTATTCATTTACAAAAATTCAATTCACTGTTGTTGACTAAACTAAATTCTTAAGGAACAGCTTCTACTCATTTGCAGTTTTTAGGAAATAAGAAAACAAGGAAAAACAAAAACACAAGCTGAATCTCAGCAAAAACTTACTGTCACAGCAGCTACTCTTCGAGGTTGGGTTACTCCAACCACTCTTCCTTCCGCTGTCCAGCCAGCTTCTGCCAGATACTGTAAGCAAAATCACATCTGAGTATACATCTTTTTTTGTTTCCGTTGTTTCACTAGGCTTGTTTTCTTATTTTCCTGACTAGGCTTCCTGTGTAGCTGGAATGATAGTTTGTACCATGACATCTGGTTTATTTGTTCAGATGGGGTCTCACTAAACGAATGTTCGGTGGGCACCTTCCTAAGTGCTGAGAAGTGGGCTGAATGCCTTACAGGTTATTCCCCATGATTAATCCTACCAGGAAGACAGAGCAATATCAGCCACGTACAGATGAGGGACCAGAGTGATCACACAGCCTGTCCAAGGAAGCTGATAAACATCTAATACCTGGAATTCAAGCTCAGCAAACCAAAGCCCGGATATAGAACCAGAACACAACCCTATCACTCAAAACCAAACACTTAAAAGCATGCAGTTCATCTCCTAAGTGGAGTATTTAAATGGAAAAAAAATGTCATTTCCATAAATCTAGAACAACCTGGGGCTGGGAAGGTGGCTCAGTGGTAGAGTGCTTGCTTTGCATGCATAAGGCCCTGGGTTCGATTCCTCAGCACCACATAAGCAGGAAAGGCCAAAAGTGGTGCTATGGCTCAAGTGGTAGAGCACTAGACTTGAGCTGAAGAGCTGAGGAACAGCACCCAGGCCCAGAGTTCAGGCTCCACAACTAGCCAAAAAAAAAAAAAAAAATAGAACAACCTGTCTATGTATCAACACCCTGTGTGATTCAGTCTTCTTTTGCATACTTAAGGAAGAAACTGAATGATGAAGCAGGTATAGTGCTGACAGAGGTAGTGGGTGTTGTGAAGGGTCTGAAATCACAGTCAGAGGCGAATCCCATCTCAGTGCTCCATGCTGCTAAAGGAGTCCCAAGTTTGGCCTTCCAACAGTACTAGTACAAACTGGTTTAAGAGCTTGTTTCCACAACCCATTGTTTTGACAGAATCATCAAAAAATATCATCTAGATTCCAGATATAATTTGTGAAACTTCAAAACTGATAAGTGTTTGGTCCTTCAGTCAGTTGTATTTTCCAAGAAGATATATATAACTCTGGCAAAAGTTTATCCAGAAAAGGCTGCTCCATTTATGTTTAGTGCCTCCGCCTTTCTAATTTTCCCAAGTCATAAATCAAATTTAGCAGTGACTGTCTCAGAGAAAGAGAATTGAGTTTCTAGCAGAAAAAGGAAGCCCTCCATGGGAGGGTAGCAGATATTTGGAAAAATATACTCTGGAAATAGCTGTCTTCCTCCTGCTCCTGACCCCTAAAAGTCTAAGATTGCCGGTAGTTTTTCTTAAGGATCTGGCCCCTACTTCCTGTACATCATGTGATAAACATGCTCTTGTCTTGATCTGGGTGCTGGTATACAGGTGTGTTCCCTTGTGAAAAGAAATCAAGCTGTACAGGTAGGACAGATGCACCACCCACCCTAGATGTACTTTATATTCAAGTACAAATTAATTTTTTAAAGGGGAAGAAAAACCTTCCATTCTTGTCCTTAACTACCATGCTTTACCCGTCAAGGTCTGAAGGCAAGCTCTGCCGGCACCCTGCCCCTCTCCACCCTACTCACAACCTTCACGGAATGGACCACCTTTCCACTGACAGCTCACCAATTATCTAAGGTCTATTTCAAATGTCATTTCTTCTACCATGCCTTTCCTGACCCTCTCATCCACTCCTACCCACACCAGGTACGATTTTTTCTGATAAAAAGTCTCTTCTGTAGCAATGCATAATTCTGTCATAGCAAATATTTACCTGTAGCTACAGCAGTTCACTGGACCCTTAGCCTTCTTCAACTGTAATTACTTGAGAACAAAAACTATATATTATGCCTCTGTGAATGAATGCCATTGTTCCTTTCAGATAATGGCTATTCCATTACAATTTTAGAATTATAACAAATTAAAGACAACTGTCAACTTTTGTACTAAAACTCAAGGAAAGTGTAAGTCTTAAAGGTTTAATTTTAAGAACGTGAGGTAAATTATTTATTGAGAGGAGACCTTAGACTAAAATGTGGTAGAGAGAGTTCTTTCAGCAAAGCGTCAGGCCCTGCTCAGTGGCCACTCACCTGAGGAAGCTGAGTGCTCTTCCCACATCCTGTTTCTCCAACAATCACCACCGTCTGATAATTTTCTACCAAGTATAAGATATGATTCCTAAGCTGGAAAAGAATAACTGTGCATTATAAACAGCCATATTTTGCCTCAGAAGACCTAAACAAAAATATTTCAACACTGAAGATGAGTTGTTTCCAAAAAGTAAATTTTAGAAAGAACCATCAAAATGTTCTTCCAACTTTTGGTTGCAGGTATATATGCTATACACCTGCAAACAGCAAAATAAGCCAATTCTTGGATTCAAGATTTTAGTTATAAGCAATTACACTACAGACACATTAATACAAAGTATATACAAAGATGTATATATGTGTATGTGTGTGTGTATATACATTACATTATTTACAACAGCCAAAACTTCAAACAACCTAAATCTTCATCAAGAGGTATTTGGGTAAATCAATAAGGCACTCCAATGGAATAAGTCATGGTTATTAAAAGAAACAAATGACCCGCATACCTGTAATTCTAGCTACTCAGGAGGCTGAGAACTGAGGATCTTGGTTCAAAGCCAGCCCAGGCAGCAAAATCTGTAATACTGTATCTCCAACAAACCACTAAAATGCCAAATGTGCAGCTGTGGCTAATGCAAGCGCCATCCTTGAGTAAAGGGACAGCACCCAGACCCTGAATTCAAGCCTCACTATCAGCACAAAAAGGAAAAAGTCTATTTGTACTAACATGGAAAGAAAGAAAGTTATAGAATGTATAAATGATGCACAGTATTTATCGTTTCAAAGAAAGGATAAATACTCCAGAGAAATAGGAAGGCTGGAAATCATGGATACAAAAGAGAACTTTGAACTTTGCCCAACATTTATATATAACCTAATTTTAAATTTTTTATTATTATGTTTTTAAAAATCCCAGAAGCCAGGCATCAGTGGCTCATGCCTATAATCCTAACTACTCAGGAGGCTGAGATCTGAGGATTGCAGTTCAAAGCCAGCCCCGGCAGGAATGGCTGTGAGACTCTTATCTCCAATAAACCACTTAGAAAACCAGAAGTGGTGCTGTGGCTCAAGTGGTAGAGCTCTCGCCTTGAGCTGAAGAGCACAGGGACAGCACACAAGCCCAGAGTTCAAGTCCCACGACCAACCAAAAAAAAAAAAAAAACAGAAAAAGAAACAAAAGCACAGGCTTTCATTCGTACCTCTAAATCCAAGTTCACGATAAAGCACTCATGGGTTCTATATACATTCCAACTAAACCTCGTTTCCCCATGTAGCTGAGCTAAAATGCCGCTTCAGCTACTGAAAAGCCACAGGTAAATCCAACGCCCTATCTACTTGGCTTCAGGAGGTGTTGTCTATAACCAACACTGATTACAGTCATGCCTGGTGGTCCAGAAGGTAATGAAGGTATTCCATAACCACCAGGCTGGGACTGAAGACAAACACTGCCTCCTGCTCTCTGATCACCCTGGGCTCATCTGGTACCACGCCAACAGCGTGGTGAGGCTGAGAAGCCTGGGATGAGGCCAGTCAAACAAGTGACTGGCTACTTGGGGTTTTGAATTTGGCATTATATGGGGTCTACATATGCAGTTTTAAAAGTGAAAGGATATTTGTCAAAAATGAAGATTCCTGCTATCAGAATTTCTGACCAGTGGGCCAGAAGGAGCCCAGGAATTGTATTTACACATTCACTCAAAGGATAGCTTACTGCAGGTGCAGGAATTAACTGTTGTCTAAGTGTTCTCCTCTTGCTGCTTGGACTCCTGTGTTTCTTTTCATTTTGAGTGGAAGATAATGAAAGTTTAGATTCTTTGCATTTATTTTGTAAATGGAAAATTCATCAGATGAACAGACCGGTGGAGAGATGGCTAGATGGGTAGGGATCAAGGAAAATTTGAGAGATAATTTAAACACAGATAAATTTAGAACAGCTAAGGCATTCTAGGACACATAAATAAGAAAAACAAAGGAAAGAAGATGGAAATAAGCAAATGATGCAAACTCTATTGGGAAGGCTATGAAAAATTCAGGTTTGGATTGCAAATGAGTTAGGAGAGAAACAGTTGGGGTTGAATTAGTAGCTAAAGAGTCTGGACTTGGTCAAGTGCTGGAGACTCATGCCTATTATCCTAGATACTCAGGGGGCTGAGATCTGAGGATGGCAGTTCAGAGCCAGCTCAGTCAGGAAAGTCTATGAGACTCTCATCTCCAATTAACCACCAAAGGCAAAAGTGAAGCTGTGGCTCAGTTGGTAGAACATCAGCTTTGAGCAAAAAAGATAAGGGACAGTGCCAAAGTCCTGAGTTCAAGCCTCAGTACTTACACACCTTTAATCCTAGCAACTCATAATAACAGAACTCAAGAGGCTGAGGCAGGAGAATGGAGAGTTTGAGATTAGCTGAAGTTTCAACTTCTGTTTTGTTCCTTGTGCCATACTGGGGATCAAACCCTGGGCCCCATACAGGCTAGCAAGTTTTCTACTACCAACTTCTGTTTGTAAAGCTACTTTTAGCACTAGTGGAACAAGAGGTAGCTTTGAACCATGATCCTCAGATCTCAGCTTCCTGAGTAGCTAGGATAACAGACATAAGCCACTGGCACCTGGCTTGCGTGCGTAAGTGAGTGCGTGCGTGCGTGCGTGCGTGCGTGCGTGCGTGCGTGCGTGTGTGTGTGTCAGTACAGGGGCTTGAACTCAGGGCCTGGGCACTGGCCTTTATCTTTTTTGTTCAAAGATTTTCCTGTCTGATCTGGCTTTGAACCATGGTCCTCAGTCTGACTAAATTAAGACTACTGGTTCATATTTGGAGAAAGGACACATTAACAGACGCGGAATTAGGAGCACAGCAGACAAAGGGATTCATCAGTGTTCATTCCCAGTCTCTCCAGGAGAAGGAAAGAAGTACTGCTGCTAGCCATATCCACTTGGGTCATTCCAAGACAGCCATGAGGCAGGCAGAATTCCACAGCCTTTGTGACTGGCTCCAAGCATGTGCCCACCTGCGGCTGAGAGCCTGCTTCCTGACTACAGGGACTTTCCATGCAGATTTGCCAATGGGTACAAATCCTGTCCACCAACGGTGGCCATTGGTACTAAAGGACCAGGGTTCACCATGAACACATGTATTCTGAATGTGCTCAGAGAACACACCTACACCTTGGTCTCATGAGCTGAACACGCACTCAAGTCATTTCACGCAAGTCAAGTGTCAAGATATGCACAGAGCATCTGGAAACCATATTTAAAAAATATCTATCACAGCAGAAAGTAACCCCAATTCCCAGTTTGTCTTGGTTAAAGAAATATGTCTTTACAAAGAAAGTCAAAATTGCCCATATGCTGGCGATAAAATGAAGCTGGATATAAAGTTCGCTGTGCTATGCTGATTACTTTCTGTATGTCTAAAATTGTCCATAACAGAAAGAAACAACTGGGAGAAAACAATGCCATTCCCATTCTTCCTGTTTTCTAATATGTAGGATCTAGTGGGGAAAATCAAGAATTTTCCAGACTTATATGATTCTCTTTCTCACATATACTCTCTCTCTCTCTCTCTCTCACACACACACACACACACACACACAAACTACACACTGCACAAGTTCTGAAAACTACTGTGTGTTCTACAGAAGCACCCAGAGTGAGAAAATCTACTATTGCAGGGTCGAGTGGACAACTATGGCTGCACATACCTTGAACACAGGCAGCTTCTGCCTCTGCTGTTCTATAGAAAGAGCAGCGTAAGGGTTGTAAACAACGGTTGTTGAGGAGTTTTCAGCAATACTTTGTCTCTCTTCAGAGATGCTGACACCTGGGCCCTCTGTACCTGCAAGAGAAATGGGCTTTTAGACTCTGAATCGATGAGCAGGGAAATGTATAAAGGTTATATAGTTTCAAAGACAAAACTGGGAGAAAGAAACAAGTTTCAGAAAGCTGTTAAATCTCTAACAAAAGTCCAAGAAACCCAAAGGCCATTGCTGAGGACAAGGACAAATCCTAGCTACTGCAGAATGGCAGCCAGGTGCAAGAAACCAGAACGCAGGACACACAGGCTGCCAGGCTTTCTTCCTCTCACTTCTGCGCCTGTACACAGGCCCTTTAAGCCCCTGGAATGGCTTCCTCAAGAATGGGAAACAAGGCTGCTGGCAGCACAGGGCTCAGGCCTGAAGTTCCTCTGCCATGCATTACAGGCACCCAAAACAGGAAAGGGAGGAGGGGTGGACTGAACACCTGCAGTACACTGGGCACGCTAATGCTGGAAATGCAGCAGAAGACAGCAGGCGCTTACTGGCTTTTGTTTGTTTAAAGACAGTCTCAACTCATAATAGGCCAGGCTGGCCTCAAACTCTTGATTCTCCTCTCCTACTCTCTTAAGTGCAGTGCCATACCACCAAGCCTGGTGCTTACTTGCTTCTGAGTAGATATAATATGGTACATGAATAAGTGCCAATTAAACAAACAGACCCTGTAAGAGGAACTAAGATTGCAACAGAAGGCAGGGGGACACCAATCAAGATTCACTGTACCAATAAACTGACATGCCAAACTAAGACTCCTTTGTACAATCCATGGCAAGTTGGCAGAGTGCCAGCCCAGCCATGAGCAAACAAGTCAAGCAAGCACAAGGCCCTGAGTTCAAACTCTGGTATGGGGAGGTGGCAAATCCCATTGAAGATACCACAGCCCTTTAACCTGCAAAGAAAAAATCCTCAAAACATGGGCTCAAATGTTATGATCAGCATATATGATCTGCCATGCATTACAGGCACCCAAAACAGGAAAGGGAGGAGGGGTGGACTGAACACCTGCAGTACACTGGGCACGCTAATGTTGGAAATGCAGCAGAAGACAGCAGGCGCTTACTGGCTTTTGTTTGTTTAAAGACAGTCTCAACTCATAATAGGCCAGGCTAGCCTCAAACTCTTGATTCTCCTCTCCTACTCTCTTAAGTGCAGTGCCATACCACCAAGCCTGGTGCTTACTTGCTTCTGAGTAGATATAATATGGTACATGAATAAGTGCCAATTAAACAAACAGACCCTGTAAGAGGAACTAAGATTGCAACAGAAGGCAGGGGGACACCAATCAAGATTCACTGTACCAATAAACTGACATGCCAAACTGAGACTCCTTTGTACAATCCATGGCAAGTTGGCAGAGTGCCAGCCCAGCCATGAGCAAACAAGTCAAGCAAGCACAAGGCCCTGAGTTCAAACTCTGGTATGGGGAGGTGGCAAATCCCATTGAAGATACCACAGCCCTTTAACCTGCAAAGAAAAAAGCCTCAAAACATGGGCTCAAATGTTATGATCAGCATATACTAGCATACCGAGCTCAACTGTGCATTTTTTATGGTTCCCTGATCTCTTTAATAATCTGAGAACGGCTGAGAAATCTGAGAAATGCAGCAGAATTTATAGGCAAACAGTGGGGATCCTCAAGTGAAACTCAGCACCACTGCTTTAGAACTCCGTCTCTTTTCCAGGTACTTCCAGGAGCACAGTGGTAAACCAGAGGTCCAAAACTGACAAAGATCAAGTAAGTGGGCACTGCTGTGCTTTTGCCAAGTGCTGACCTTCCTTCTGATATATGAATTTTGGTTATCTGGCGCATCATGGCACCTTGGCGGATGATGGGGACTTTCCAAACACTCTTAAGAGGTGAAATCCCACCCACTTTCCTACCCCCCAGGCAAAGGCGATAGACCCTGAACTCCTAGAAGCAAATGGGGTGGGGACTTGGACAACAGGTTCCCAGACCTGCCAGACCTGACCATGAACTCACAAGGCCCCAAACTCTCCCTGTGACCCTGCCCACCTAACCATGACCCTATTTAGGCCCCTCCTCCCCTGCCACCATTGCGCCATACCTCACATCTCCTGACCCTCTTCAACTCTCCATTAGAGTTGATCTGGTTTGATGAGATTGTTTTTCTGCTCTTTCTTTACTATCATCATGGCTCAGTTTCCTAACAGTATTATCGTGCATTGCAGGCTGCAAGTTCTGGGGGGACATGTGTCCACACACAGTCAGTCACCAGCTGTCTAGTAAAGCCTCCTGATTAAATCTCTCAAAATGTGGCTTCTCTGTATCTCAAGATCAAATTCCAGTATAACACTTTCAACAAGATAAAAAAATAAAAAAACAGAAGAAAACTTGGAACAAACCTGGGATCAGAGAGGATTTCCTTCCCTTTCTCCTCTTACCAATGCTACTTTTTGATAAATCCTTGTGAGCTTTAACAAGGACACAATACCAAAGAACATGTTATCCTCTTCTGCTCTGTTTCTGACCAGACTGTCTTCTTTTTGAAAACATTTTAAGACTGGAGTATTTTAACACCATCCTGCAAGCTCTTGTATTTCCTTCCATACCAGGGTTTGCAGCACCCAAGACTTGCCTTCACTACCCTGTCCCTTCTTTGTCTAACCTATAGTCCAGACCAGCACAGCTTACTCTGTTATGTCCTTTAGTGCAAGAACAGCTGCTGTCAACCAATATGGGGCTTATCTTCTCCTTACAAGACTTCATTCAGCCAAACGAGAACACTAGAGCTGCTTTCTCTCAGTTCACCTCCCACAGCCCCTTTTGTTTGTGATGGTTTTCCATTAGGAATACATTTTATGCTGAAAGGAGTAAAGAGCACCTTCATCTCTCCAATGTAAAATGAGGCTGGTAACATTACATCTTTTCCACATTTGAATAGTAAGGAAACTTGGGCTTGTGGGCCATCCCAGACTTTTTTTTTTTTTGGGGGGGGGATCGATTGCATCTTGAACTCCAGGCCTAGGCGCTGTCCCTGAGCTTTTCAGCTCAAAGTGAGTGGTCTACCACTTGAGTCACAGTGCCACTTCTGGTTTTCCGGCAGTTACCTGGAGATAAGAGTTTCACAGACTTTCCTGCCAGGCTGGCTTTAAACCGTAATCCTCAGATCCCAACCTCTTGAGTATCGAGGATTACACGTGTGAGCCACTGGCACCCAGCTCATCCTGGACTTTTTAAACAATGGAAACAGAAACTGGTGCAGCTAAGTGCCTATGTACTATGAGACCCAGGATTCAATCTTCAGCACTACAAACATACACATAATATACATATATACATACATACATACATACACACACACAAACACAAACAGAATAGAAAACAGAGTATGTTCTAGAAAGCAGTACTATTTGTTACATATGTGTACCTATATCACAATACAGTTCTTACTATGGGTCAAGTCGAAGTTATTCTGCAAGGCACACAGTCAGCAACCATTAAACAGTAGTATGAGTAAATGAAAAGAGACAGTCCCTTCTGATCCAGCAAATTAAGTGAAAGCTTTTTCTAGAAAAATCTCAGGCAGGGGCTGGGAAGGTGGCTCAGTGGTAGAGCACTTGCCTTGCATGCCTGAGGCCCTGGGTTTGATTCCTCAGCACCACATAAGCAAAAAGAAAAAAGCCAGAAGTGGCGCTGTGGCTCAAGTGGTAGAGTATTTGCCACATGTATGGCTGCTTTTTTTTTTGTCTGTAGTTTCTCTTTGTGATAGTTTTATGATTAAGTTCTTCCATATTTCAGCCACTTTTCTATGCTGAGCTTTATTTTCAACAAAAATTAAGATCACATTAGGTGAGGAGTTACCTTTTATTTATTCAAGCATTTAGTAACAGGCCAAAATTGTTAAGTATAGTAAAGGTCTGAATAACCAAGGAGCTACTCTGGAATTACAGTAAGAGTTCTGCTATTTAGTTCATTGAGTATACTTACTGACAAACTCTGTAATCAGGAGACAAATGTAAATGGGCAGGGCTCTGCTCTAAAGGTGTCCTCTTTGTGAATTGAATGTGATGTTTGATGTCCATTAGGAAGGATTTTTTTATTTTTTTGCCAGTCCTGGGGCTTGAACTCAAGGCCTGGGCACGGTTTCTGAACTTCTTTTGCTCAAGGCTAGCACTCTACCACTTGAGCCACAGCACCACTTCCAGCTTTTTCTGTTTATGTGGTACTGAGGAATTGAACCAAGGGCTTCATGCATGCTAGGCAAGCACTCTACCACTAAGCCACATTCCCAGCCCCATTAGGAGAGATTATATTACCACATACTAACCTGGTGACTAGACAGAGTCACTTAGGTGCTCCAGTCTTGCTTATTCCATTGAAACTTGGCATAACAAGATTGTTGTGAGGATTAAGTGAGACTAATACATGAAAGGCTCTTGGCATTAGACATAGCTATTATAATTATATGGAAGTATAGAAGAGGGAGGGAAAGATGGAGTGTGTAGACAAAAAATACTTCATAAAGATTTTTTTTTTTTTTGGAGTGAACGTTTTAGTTCATGGCAAAGGGTGCAGCATGAACGGAGGCAGAATAGGATTTGTGCTTGAAGAATGTCCAAAATAATTGAGCCCAAATAGTTGAGTGGTGCAATGGTGTTGTGTGATGTGGTAAGCTGTATTTTGGGGTGTGGTAGGCAATGAAGCTAAAAAGTAGGATAGAGCATCACTGAAAGGGCTCAGAGGAAAGTTAAGGGTTTTGCACGTCACTATTTTCAAGGGGGAATATTACATGGCCAGCATTACCCTGGCAGTGGCATCTTGAATGAAAAGCATCCCAGAGGGGTGTTACGAAATACTGGAGGGATGCTGAGAGGAGGGCCCATCAATTATTTTAAGAGGCAGCTAGGGGAGGGGGTGAAGTGAGTAGTGTAATGTATTAATAATATTGTATGCCTTGCGAGATAGGCATATAGGTTTACTTATTTGTAATTTATTGGTACTACAGTTAGGCTTGGAGGGGTGTCAATGCCTGAGATTTTTCTTTTTTTTCTTTTTTTTTTGGGTGGTCCAGTCATGGGGCCTGAACTCTGGGCCTGGGCGCTGTCCCTCAGCTCTTCAGCTCAAGGCTAGCACTCTAACCTCAGCCACTCGATTGGAAGGACTGAGATTCAAGGTCAGACCAGATTCCCCATCTCAACCAACAACTAAAAGAAAATCTGGGGGTGTGGCTCAAGTGGTAGAGTGCCTGCCTAGCAAGCACAGACCCTGAGTTAAAACTCAGTACCGGGGGGAGGGGGGGGCTGGGAATGTGGCTTAATAGTAGAGTGCTTGCATAGCATGCATGAAGCCCTGGGTTCGATTCCTCAGTGCCACATACACAGAAAACACTGGAAGTGGTGCTGTGGCTCAAGTGGTAGAGTCCTAGCCTTGAGCAAAAGAAGCTCAGGGTCAGTGCCAAGACCCTGAGTTCAAGCCCCAGGACTGACCAAAAAATACAAAACCCCTCAGTACCATCAAATAAATAAGAATTAAGCACACTGCTTGCTTGGGTTTGTCTCCCCCATGGCTCGTGTGAGCTGTCAGAACTTCGAGAAACCATTCTAAAACATTAAAAGCTTTCCTTACATTCATTTCGGTCTCACTTCATTTTTGCTGCAATATATTTTGCACATCCAGACCTACAGAGATGCAAATGGTTTAAAACCAAACAGGGGAGGGGGGATGGTAACGCTTAAGAAACTTGTGGGTTTGGGTTTTACTTTTCTTTTTACCAGACACTGATGGACAGAAAGGAAGTACCATGCATCTAGCACGGTCTGGTACGTGTGCATCTATATGCTCATTAAAAGCCGATTCACACATGCCACAAGAAGAGAAAGCATTCTGTAATGGTGACCGCCGTCCGTCTGCGGAAGGAAGAAGGTGCACCCCAGAGAGTTCGGGGTGGGCAAGAACTACGGCGAGAACACCGGTCCCCTTCTGGGGCGCACTTCCTAAGTCAAGCCAGGCGTCGGTGCTCCTCCTCCGGCCCCTTCCACGGCTCCGAAGCCGGAACGTGGGTCTGCGCCCTTGAGCCGCTCAGGCCCGCCGTGGCGCCGGGCGGGAGCCGGGCGCGCGCGAGCGCTGCGGGACTGGCACCGCGAGGGGTGGGGAGGAACCGGATCGGGACCGGGGCCGCAAAGACGGCAAACGCCCCGGGGGCCTGGGCCGCCGACAAGGTCGCGGTTCCCGCCCAGGCTGGGGGGCGCACGCCCCAACTCCCGGGGCCTGCGGGGGTCCCCCGCGGAGTCCACCCGCGCGAGGCGGCGGCGCCCGGCCCGCCGAGGTCAAGCCTGCGAGCGCGTCCGCAGGCCCCGGCGCACGGCCGCGGCGCCAGCACCCGCCACAATCGGCGTTCCGCCGCGGGCCTTACCGGGTCGCCAGAACTTCACGGGTCCCAAGGGCGCAGCCATGCTGGGGTGAAAGGTCATCAGGAAGGCCCCACCCCGCCGCCGCACGCCACTCCCGCAGAAGACAGGGGGCGTGGCTCGCGAGGGGGGGGCCCCCCGGGCGAATCGAAAGCCGTGGAGGCCACGCCCCCTGTCGGCACCGCCCCCTCACGGCCACGTGATCGTCTCTGGGCTCTGGTCCCGCCCCCTCGGCTCACGTGACTGGCCCGCCATGTTGGAGCGTTTGCTCAGTGGGATGATGGCTTGTCTCTGATTTACTAATTCTCCTTTGATCTCGTTATTTTCAAACTGAAAGGTAACAATACAGCTACTCCGTGGGTCCGAGATTACCGCAAGCTTTAGGAGCTTACTTTGTGCCCTGATACTGCAGTTTGTGTCCAAGGTAGGGGTGAGGTGGATTGCAAATAAGCCCTAGAGAAAAGTAGTGTTTACTGTTACCAATCAGTGAGTCTTATGAAATAGCATAGGTCCTGCACGGTAAAACCCCAAAGAGAGGCGAGGAGGGGATTACGGTTGAAAGAAGAGACTAGAAGTTGGTTAGGCCAGAGCGCTGCCTCATGTTTCCTCCAAGTGATATGCCTATTTAAAAAGTAGATTCTAGTCTCCCAACTCCAATTCCAAGATCGAGCCTTTTAAAATGCTCTTCCTGACTTCCTCGACCCACAAGTTTGGGGCTCGGGACCTGGACACTGTCTCCGAGATTTTTTTGGGGTCCGGTCGTGGGGCCTGAACTCTGGGCCTGGGCGCTGCCCCTCAGCTCTTCAGCTCAAGGCTAGCGCTCTACCACTTGAGCCACAGCGCCTCTTCTGGCTTTTTTCTTTTTGCTTATGTGGTGCTGAGGAATTGAACCCAGGGCCTCATGCATGCAAGGCAAGCACTCTACCACTGAGCCACCTTCCCAGCCCCAATGAGTACATTTCTTATCAAGCATTGTTGCCTCGTCCTTTGTTTCCCCTTCCCATCCCTTCCCATCTCCCAATACACCAGAACTTCTTAAGGACAAGGAAAACATGTCACATTCACGTTCATTGACACATGCCCTTAGTGCCTTTTCAAATATGTGTGTATAAATGTTTTATTTATATATATATATATATATATATATATATATATATATATAAAATCAGCATTTTCCCCTATTAAAATATTACCTAAATAACCTACATGTTGAGTGTAGAATTGTTATAAACTAGGAATGCACTCAATCTTCTCTCTCTTCCTGATTATTTTCAGCAAGTATGGCCTAAAAAGATTTTTTTGAGAGGTCTCAAACTCTAGACCCTTCTGCTTCAGCCTCCCAAGTGCAGTATTACAAGTGTACACAACTATGCCTAGCAAACTGTGTGTGCACAAATGCATGCACACACATGCCTGCATGCCCACAGTTAACCGGGGCTTGTACCCAGGATCTTGCACTCTTACTAAGGGTGACCAGCCCTCTTATCACTTGAGCCATACCTCCAATTCCATGATAACTTCTTTTTTCCCCCATTTCCTGGAGTTCATTTCAATAACTATGATATATTCTTAAGGTAGCATCATGTGTTAAGGTACATTTTGCCACTTCTAAATGATGACCATGTCAATTTCCAGCTGCCAACATTGTCTTGTGGGTATGTCCAGTTACAACCATCCATGAATCCATGTGCTAGAGCTATTAGCTTTCCAGAAAATGCTATTCCCTTAGGTAGGCTCCAGGAAGCAGGATCAGACAGCTGCCTCCAAAATGAAAAGCCCGTCTTTTGCAGAACTGCTTTTCAGAACTCTACCAGAATTTTCCATAGAATCTTAAGTGCAACTTCTGCAACTGTTGTAAATATGTCTGGTTCACTGACTTGCATGCCAGTGATGGCGTTCACATTGTATGAGCATAAGGAAAAGTGTTTGCTTAGCTTTGAGGATGTGACTAGCATTAAGGAAAGATCCCCTGGGAAGACATTCCACAGCTCAAGGAATCTGCACTGTGTTAGCCTAAGGTGTGAGAGTATGGAGTGTGTGTGAGTTGGAGGCCTTCTTGCGTCCATGAGGTGCATTCTGGATATTGTCTCAAAACTGGGACATTTCTCAGAATGACATAGAGACTTGTAGGAATGAGCAAATGCGAAATCTGCTAGTCAAAGTAGGGCACCTATCTAGGTGTGGAGCACCAGTGAACTGACCATCTGGAACTATTCTGTGTAAGGAACATGCTTACAGAATACTGAATACATTCCTTTTACATTATGGCTTCTATCAAGTTCAGGGTCTGAGTTCACCCCAGAAAATGTCACTGTTTGTTACCAGGATAAATTACCAGAATGCTCTACAGTATCACATTACTAAGATGTCTATAAGAAATTCTTGTATTTGCCTAGTACCAGGAACAATTATTCATCCTGTACCTGGACTTACTTCACTCTGGGAACACTGAATGATGTAACTAACAGGTTCCTTGCTATCTCAGCTACCATCAAGTTTAAAGTTACACGCAGTGTGTGTGTGTGTATGATACAACATGCATGGCTTCATGCCTAACTCCTTTCTGCATCTCTACCCTTGAATTTCATTCATGTAACTTAGTTTCAGTCTTGTAACTTACAGTTTGTAACTTGTTACCCTAATTAAGTCCTTCTTGTTATTTTAAGTCCCATAAGAGATTGTCCCCAGCCCCACTGCCTGTGGAGGTGGGGTAACCATCTCATCAGTTCATTTCCTTGTTTTATAAAAGAAATGTCAACCCTGTAGTATAACCAGGTCAATCTTGAATCTGTGTGACTCTCTAACACAAAACAAACTTCGTGAGGAAAATAAAAACAAAACTGAATTTGAACAATGAATATTTATTTTATATTGACAAGAACTTAGCAAAGTTGTTTAGTGTCATAGTGGTATTGCAGTAGTTTTTAAAAAGTAAGTTGTCCTTTAGAGAGTGGCAGAGTACTTGCCTAGTATTTGTGAGGCTCTGGATTTGATCCCCAGCATCAGAAGGGGGGGGGGGGAGGGAAACGAAGTAGAGATAAATGCTGAAATATTTATAGCCAAGTCTGATATCAGATGGATGAAGAAATAGTTTTCTCCTGGGGAGTGGTGACAAACATTTTTAAAGTATAGTCTCTTTCATGTGCCCTCCTCTCCCCTGGGATGAGAGCCAGTAATCAACATGAGGGGTACAGGGGCAGCGCCTTGCACATGCTAAGCAGCCACTGTACCACTGAGCTACACATCCAGGTGTCCCTGGGCACCCCAGCACACTCTGGTGCAAGTGGTGCTCAGATCTCACTTTAAGGGAACTAAGCTATGGTGACACTTTCCAGAATTCAGTTCCAGAAAAGCTTTGCTCATTTTAAGATGAGACCACTATTTTCTTGGGATTCCATGTAACTTCTGGTTTGGGGTTTTTTTGTTTTGTTTTGTTTTGTTTTTGCCGGTTGTAAGGACCTGAACTCTGGGCCTGGGCGCTGTCCCTCAGCTCTTCAGCTCAAGGCTAGCGCTCTACCACTTGAGCCACAGCGCCACTTCCAGCTTTTCCTGCTTATGCAGTGCTGAGGAATCTAACCCAGGGCCTCATGCATGCAAGGCAAGCACTCTACCACTGAGCCGCCTTCCCAGCCCCATCTAATTCTTATTTCTAATGGTTGACAACAAGTTCAACACTGGTGCAACCGCATTCTACACAGCAGGCAGTACCTTCCCTATTACAGAGCTCTTCTGCTCTAGCCAGCCAGAACAAGGAAGCCATAAGTTAACTCTCTTTCTCTTGTCTGTCCATGTGAACAATGGTTTTAAGTCCTGCTCCCTCAAAGGGGTTAGTGTGGTCAGGTATGTGCATGACAGGCTCAGTATTTGCCCCATTGAGAAGCCCTGAGTCATCTTACTTTTTACATGTAATCCTATTAACAGTTCCATAGAAACAAGGGTGAAATTTTCATATGGAATTAAATTGCATGGTCACACAAATTAATGTTCTGTACCTCCATTTGTACCTGAGGCTAAGGTTCCACTTTCTGTCACCACTACACTGCTGCTAGTCAAGGAAAATGCTCCAAAGCCTCCCTACTCCATATAGAGAAGCAGTCACCTCACAGAGTCCTAAACTTGGAATCGGGAAATTTATGTTCTTGTGTCATCAAATTTCACATGATCAGCCATAGGACCTTGAATGTGCTATTTAATCTGAGCCATCTAAAAATTGGAAAACATGCCGGGTATGGTGGAGGCTCATGTCTGTAATCCTAGCATCAGACAAATCCTCAAATCTGTGAGATTCTTATCTCCAATTATCCAGCAAAAAAACCAAGTGGAGGCATGGCTCATGGAATAGAACACCAGCCTTGAACAAAAAAGCCACGTGAAGAGCATGAGGAGCTACGTTCATGCCCCAATACTGACACACACACAAAAAAATTGGTAACAGCTGTCTAGCCTACAAAGCTGTCTACTACATTATCATGAAAGCTTAAGATTGCACACAGAAAGAGGCCTAAGACTGCAAATGGCTTCAGATAACAATGAGTTTACCTGAGGCTTAGCCCATATTATTTGTAGGCAGTTAAGAGTTGGTTACAGGCAAATACAGACCAGTTTCCACACATCTGCTTCACTAACCCAGCACATAACCTGACCAGAGCCGGGAGTCTGCATGAAAACCTGCAGGAGTACTCTGGATCCTGGTGCAACAGCATTCTACACAGCAGGCAGTACCTTCCCTATTTATTTTTATTTATTTGGGGGGGGAGGGGAGATCTGATCATGAGGCCTGAACTCTGGGCCTGGGCGCTGTCCCTCAGCTCTTCAGCTCAAGGGTAGCGCTCTACCACTTGAGCCATGGTGCCACTTCCGGCTTTTTTCTTTTTGTTTATGTGATGCTGAGGAATCGAACCCAAGGCCTCATGCATGCAAGGCAAGCGCTCTCCCACTGAGCCACCTTCCCAGCCCCAGTACCTTCCCTATTATACAGCTCTTCTGCTCTAGCCTGCCAGAACAAGAAAGCCACAAGTTAACTCTCTTTCTTTTGTCTGTTCATGTGAATAAAACAAAAACAAGATTCCACAACTATACTGATCCTGATTAGCAGGATGTAGAAACCAGCTACATTGCTTGCCAGTGGACTAGGAATTTGGGATAATTGTCAGTGTCCTCTCTTGCCCCTGCTCTGGGACGGGAGATTGCTAAACTACAGCCAATAAACCCATCTGATGAAATGAGGCCCATGGGGCCACTAGACTTTATGCTGAGCAGGCATCCAGGGCTCCTTTGGCAGAGAGGCAGAAAACCCATGTCCTCCCTGAAATAGCTCAGGTTTTTCTTTGAAAACACAAAAGCAAGAGCACATTAGAGGCCCACTACCACGGCAAAGTGCCCCACTCAAACAGAGTGACATCAGTCTTCACCATGCATGGATGGCAGAACCCCAACTTTGATGTAGTGGAGTTTGATCTCAGGACCTCATGCTTGCAAGACAGGCACTCTACCACTTGAGTCACATCTCCAGTCCATCAAGTAACTTTAAGTGGCATCTTTTCCTTTTTACAATCTGGACCATTCATTTCTTTCCCACTTGATTGCACAGATACCTACGAGTGCTTTTTTTTTTTTTTTTTACATATTCCTAAAGATAAAAGACAAAAATGTCAGGAAAAAAAAAGTGCTCAAGCAGTCAACACTTAATGCTAAGAATATACATTTAAGAGACAAACCACAGCAAAACTTTTCTAAACAGAACTTTGATCCTAAAAACAGTAGTGACTCAAACTTCTAAGGCAGAAGAGTATACACACAAAGAAAAACATGGAACATTTCCTTTGCAATGATTTAACCTTAAAACACCTACATATTTTTTTAAGTAATAACATTTTAAAATGTGCAAAAAAAAAAAAAAACCATACCCATAGTGTTTAAGCCATAATACCAATCTTTGGTTTCTATGATACAAAAAGAAAAGCATGTAATGTGCAGAATTAAATTGAATTCAAGTCACTTGTGGTGACTCACAGCCAGGCAGCAGTTGGAATCCTGCGATGGTTTTCAAAGCAGGAAGGTAAGGTGCTGCCTACTGCTGGTACTTGGACCGAGAATCATTGATGGGTAGAAAAGAGAGGGACATCTCTAATAGCAACCAAATTCACTGAGGCTCGGGTGTAACTTCCGGGGCTAAAGCTAAGGTAGTTTTCAGTAAAGATCGTTCTCCTGGAGAGCATGGTCAGCATGTGGTTGAGGCGAGACCTGATGCCAGTCAGGTGATGCTGTCGCTCTTGATTCAAGTTTCTCAGCGAGTCCCTCAGGCACAGATCCAGGTGCGGGGTGCCCAGGTAATTGGGGTACCCAGGATTGTGGAGGTCAGTGGCTCTCAGAGAAGTGTGGGAGCCAATGGAGCTGGCCACAGAGCCTTGGGAAGACAGAGAGGAGGATGACTTCAAACTAGACGACCTGGACACAGACATCTTTGACACAGGTGACCCATCTTTGGACTGGGGTCCCTGGGAAGGGAGGCTGCTGTCCTCAGCATCCGTCTGCGTGGTGGCTTCCCTGGCCCACAGCACAGTCTGGGAGCTCACAGCCCTGGTGGCCACCTCAGTCTGGGTCCCCGCAGAGGCGGTGCTGGAGCTGGTCTGTGTCCCCACCTCGCTCACGCTCACCGCAGCCAGCTCCTCTCCTGGTTCTGTTTGGGTGGCAATATGGACCCCCTGGCTGCTGTCCAGGTCATCCTGGCGGCTGTGCAGGTAGTCATCCTCGCTGATGGTGGAGGCCTCCGAGTCCTGGCGCTGAGCATCCTCCCCAGCCCCCGTAGTCCCGGGGCCCAGAGGTGTCTTCTTGGGCGTGCTGGACAATTTGTCCAGGCGCATGCGCAGCAAGTTGCCCAGCGTGAGCGTCTTGGACAACGGTTTCCGGTCTGCCAGGTGGTAAAACCCGCCATGGAACCGGAAGTTAGACAGCAGTTTGGAATTGATAGGCTTTGACTGGGCATAAAGGATCCGGAACTCCAGATCAAAGTGTTCAACCACTTGGCCAGACAGAATTACCAAGTTACTGCTATTTAATTTGCCATCCGTCCATGTAAAACTGAAAAATTGAAAACAGACAACAAAAGCTGGTAAGGATAAGGACTTTCAGTTTACTGACAGTCTTAATAATGAAGCTCATATTCTGCTATTTAATATTCACAACGTTGGTGGTAACATACAGACCAATTCAGTGTGACATCAACACACCTTAACAGAAGTATAGAACGTGTGTGTGTGTGTGTGTGTGTGTGTGTGTGTAAATGAAAAAGGCAGACCAACTGTTTAATCAACAGGTAAAAGCCACATGATCCTCACTCTTAGAGTTTTAAAAATGAGAAGGGGACTCTCAAGTATTTAGGCAGTGCTATGTTCTCTTTTAGAGATGAACCCACTAACAGTACCACAATAGGGAGCTATTCATAGGTCATAGATTAGGCCCGTACCTGACACCATGTTCGTCCCTATGGTTTCCATTTCTGCAGAAAGAGATGATTTGTTACCCTAACACTGAACACACTAAGAGCTGATTACTGCCCCTGTGCCCCTGCCTGTCCAGCATCTCTATCTCTGTTAACAGGAGAAAGCTTTATGTGCCCATCTAAGTTCAACAGGGGTGGACATACTGCCCAGATTGCCCAGTGAATTCATCTCCTTAGATTCAGGGATTATTATTCCTGGGTGGGCGTAAGGCCCCATGATGGCCTAATAAGTTCCCAGAAATTCATACCAGTACTGTTTTGAAGAGAATCTCACTTTGGAAACAGCTACTACAAGGTGTATATGTAAGCCAGGGTCTCTGCCATCAAAGGGAAAGAGCCAGCCGAAGAGTAAAGTTCAGCCAGAGAAAAGCAGAATCCAGACAGAGTCAAGCCTTTGGTCAAGAGAGGCTGACAACCAAATGTACTCTCCCACACTTCCCTATTCTGTGTTTGTCATTATCACCCTGCAAAGGTGCACTGTAGTCACTACACTGATAACAGATATTTGCCTACCTTAAGTAGGATGCTTTAATGAGAGATCCTGAAACATAGTTTCAACTCTGTCTTTTACAACCAAGAACCCTGACTAATACAGATGCTACTTATGAACTACCTTCAAAGCTTGAAAAAGAATTTTCTTTTTTTCCTTTTTTTTTGTTTGCAGTTTGGGGGCTGGAATTCAGGGCCTAGGCACTTTCCCTGAGCAATTTTGTTCAAGGTTAGCGCTCTACCACTTTGAGCCACTGCTCCCCTTCCAGTTTTTGAGTGGTTAATTGGAGATAAGATTCTCATGGGGGGCTGGGAAGGTGGCTCAGTGGTAGAGCGCATGCCTTGCATGCCAGAGGCCCTGGGTTCTATTCCTCAGCACCACATAAGCAAAAAGAAAAAAGCTGGAAGTAGCGCTGTGGCTCAAGTGGTAGAGTGCTAACCTTGAGCTGAAGAGCTGAGGGATAGCGCCCAGGCCCAGAGTTCAGGCCCCATGACCGGACCCAAAAAAACAAAGATTCTCATGGGATCTTTTCTTCCCACACTGTCTGAACTACAATCCTCAGATCTCAGCCTCCTGAGTAGCTAGGATTACAGGCATGAGCCATCAGCACCCAGCAGGAAGATTCTTTAGAAAAACATCAGTGAGGTAATAAAACAGCCACTCAGCACTAGGACTATAAGGTGGAAGTTAATACCATCCATGAGGGAGTAGTTCATTTGTGGAGGTTAGCTTTTGTATTTTTAGGTTTTAGAATTGCCAGAAACCATTTGGAGGTAAGTTTCATTAGTGTGGATAAACCCTACTTTGGATGAAAACCTTATTTCTTCTGATATTGATAAATTTCTTATAAAAGGAAATCTCAAGGAAGAGATCTAACTCTGTTTGGAAAGGAAGTTACCAAGAGCTTCCTGATTGCCCCATCTGCCAAAAGCCCAGGCTGGCACTCTAGGCTACATAGTTCTTCAAAAGGGGATTTTTCTCTTCTACTCTGCAGTCACCCCCACAGCTACAATTGGACAATGTCAGAGGAAGTGGCAAAACACACAACTATGAAACCACACAACTTCCAGAGATGAATGTAAACATCTCCTGATCTCTCCCCCTCATTCAGCCTCCCTACTCTCTACCTGAAGACACCACAAAAGTGAGACTCTCAGGGTGGTCTGAAACATAGCCAAGATTTCCTCAGCTAAGGTACTATATCACAAGTCTGAAAGCAAGGTGAAGGAGTTAAGTATAAAGGTACAGCTTCAGGTCTGTTTGCCATATTGATGTCAATGCCTGCAATGCCTTTATCCTCAGAAATCAGGGCAAATGGGATCCAAACCCCCAAGGAACCAGGCTTTAAGGCTGGGTGTGGCAGTTAGTCAGGGCGAGGCCCAGGCTTGAATCTAAGGCTGACTATATGTTCTCTGTGCTTGTTTAACTTCTGCAGTTTAGATTTGTGGACATGGCAAGGGAAGTGACTCTCACACCAATTACCTCCAATAGAAGGGGCTGGAATAAGCCAACTCACACACAGGTGTGAACACCTGGGAATGCTGAGTCACAAAGGCTGTCACTGAGAGGAACAAGACGTGTTTACCTTGTTCTTCTGAAGAATTCAGGTTAACAATACACTTAATGCACTTGTTAAAAACATACCTGTAGGAGCCTGTGGCCACTCGAATGCCATCAATCAATGTGAACTTTTCATGAACTTTCCCAATAATTTTGGTTCCCGACCTTGCATAGTAGATGTTTCCTGTAATAGTCCGCACTGTCATCAGCTATTGGCCAGGAAATGGAAGAAAAAAGAAAAATCAATGAAGAAGTCAATGATTTCCATTCAGTGAACAAATGAGTAAGACCAAAAGGCTTAGCTTACAATTCGCAAACTTGCTGGTGCTATGTGGCTTAAGAGTCACCATTTACAAACAACACACTCAGCAGACTAGCCTACTATTCCCTAAGTGATGTCACTCTACTTATAGTCTTCTCTATGTCAGTTTCCTATGTTTATTGTTGAGGCTACTAATTAGCGTGTGTGTGTGTGTGTGTGTGTGTGTGTGTGTGTGTGTGTGTGTGTGCACTCTGTGGCAGAATAGTTCTGTCTGGATGTGCATGGCACAACACACACACACACACACACACACACGCACATCACAGCAATGCCAATGTCCACCTGACATTATTGGACTATCAATTACATAAGATAGATACACTGGGGAAAACAGATGAAGGGCCCATGGAACTTCTCTGTACTACCTGTGCAACTGTGTGAACCTAATATTATTTCAAAATAAGTTAAAAATGAAACACTATGGTTAAACAGAATGTCACTTCTGTGGTATTCTTATTAAAATGCATATGAACTGAACCAGGAGGAAACATCAGACAAGTCTAAATTCTACACAACACTGCTTACTATTCTTCAACATCATCACACCATGAAAGACAAGAGGCAGTGCTTCAGAATGAAGGAGCTAAGAATACCTGACAAGTAAATGTAAGGTGTAGCTATGGACTGGACCCTGGACTAGAAAAGAGGCACTAATGGAATAACTAGTGAGATATAAGGTCTGAAGATGAGATATTATAGTACTAAGATTCAAAAGATGTTAATATATGGGAACTCTGGATAAAGTGTATTCAGGTACTCCTAATATTACCTCTGTAACTATTTCTTTCTTTCTTTTTTTTTTTTTTGGGTCCGGTTGTGGGGCCTGAACTCTGGGCCTGGGCGCTGTCCCTCAGCTCTTCAGTTCAAGGCTAGCACTCTACCACTTGAGCCACAGTGCCACTTCCGGCTTTTTTCTTTTTGCTTATGTGGTGCTGAGGAATCGAACCCAGGCCCTCATGCATGCAAGGCAAGAGCTCTACCACTGAGCCACCTTCCCAGCCATCTCTGTAACTATTTCAAAGTAAATGAACACACACACACACACACACACACACACACACACACACACACACACACACACACACACACACACACACACACACACACACACACACACACCTTGTAATCCCAGCTGCTCAGGAAGTGGGAGTAGGAGGATCATGAGTTCAAGAACAGCCAAAGCAAAGGTAGTAAAATCCTATCTCCAAAACACAATATAAACAAAAGGTCCATGGGTATAGCTCAAGCAGTACTTTCCTACCAAGTACAAAGCAGCCCTGAGTTCAAACCCCAATACCACAACAAAAAAAGGGGAAAAAAAAGTAGAAAATTTCAAAGATACCCACATGGAATTGTCAGGAGGAAGGCTTGACTGAAGCAGATGACTCCTGAGTCTTAAAGAATCAACATGTAATAGGCATAAAAATACCACTACGGGCAGATTCAGGAGTGGTTGTGTATCTTTCCTTTTGACACACATCTTAATGTTATGCAGGCCAAAGTACTTTTGGATGCCTACCCATGAATACCTGCCCAAGTTCCTACAGACAAGATAATCTAGTGATCCGAACCACCAGAGCCCAGAGCAGAGGGCACCCAGAGAGGGCACAGATTCTCCAGCAATGGGGTGATGGGGGCTGGAGACGGTGCCCCGTCTCCTTAGGAAGGTGTTAACCCACTACAAAAGGTGAGGCTGCCAGAGTTACGTACCTCCTTCAAATTCTCCTACAGAGGATCTGGACCACCAAGAAGGCAGTAACCAGCAATGCTCAGGCACAGCCTTAATTATAGAAAGCACGTTGGAATTATATGCTGATACCTTCCTTCCATCTCTTCTCTGGCTCTCTAACACCTAGTTATAGGATAGCACTCCAGTTTCCCATTCCTAACTTGCATGATCCTTGAGTCCACCAGATCTCATTTTTAAACTGATTGCTAGGTCACATGGCTATCTCATTTCATTCAGCCTCTAAGTCTCAATCAGACCTCCATCATGAATTTAGTGTGGCACAAGTGACAAGTAACTACCTAAGTAAGCCCAATCTTCTGCTTTCTCAAGGGAGAATCCCAATCTTCTGATTTTCTGGGAGAAGATTAATGGTGGGAATTTTCTAGACAAAATTGCTAGGTAACAACAAGATGGTAACATAGTGACCCATGCAGAAACCCATAGTACCAAAGATCAAATTCTTTGCATTCCTGGATGCTTTATTCCTACTACTGAGGACAGTACCTGCCAAATAGATGATGCATAAATTCTGAAGGGCACAGGTAATGTTGTTGCATTTCTAAAAAAATAGATTTCTGTGCAGCAGTGTACTCACTAGACACCATGTTGAAAATGAACTATTACAACTTGTAGGAACAGGAGGGAAAAACTGGGAGAGAGCAAGGGAAGGAGTGACATCGTCCAAAAAGAAATGTGCTCTTTACCTGACTGAAGTAATTGTAACCCCTCTGTATATCACCTGTACACCACCGGTCATGGGCTTGAACTCTGGGCCTGGGCACTGTCCCTGAACTCTTCAGTTCAAGGTGAACACTCTATTACTTGAGCCACAGTGCCACTTCAGTTTTCTGGTGGTTAATTGGAGATAAGAGTCTCACAGACTTTCCTGCCTGCACTGGCTTTGAACCATGATTCTAAGATCTCAGCTTCCTGAGTAGCTAGGATTACAGGCATGAGCAATTTTAATGGATTCTGAAATAAATGACAATTGTTCTTGCCTTTTCTACCATGGAAACCAAACCAATAGATTGCATACCCTTATGTTTACTTATTTTCATTACTAAAGAAAAGGACATCTTAATTTTGTAATGATGAAGAAGAGCAGCAGCACACCGCAGTGATTACGTGCACAAGAGTTGGAGACAGGTAGATGCACTGAACGCCAGGCCCATGGCATCGTAGCGGGGGATACCTGGGCTCTGTCATCACTGCCTGACCTAAAACATCAGGACAGTCACTTCTGCGATGGAGCCACTGAAAGGACTAGTTATATAACATCTGTTAAAGCACTGCCCAGAGCAGAATTGGAGTTCTACACATGGTGGCCACCCTTAGCTACCACCCCACTGATCCCTCCATCTCCTTTCCCACCAATACGGATGCCAGTCTTCCTTCTATCTCTACTCTGGTCTTGCATATAAAGAGATCATATAATATATGTCTTCTGTGACAAGCTCCTTCACTTAACATATGTTCAGGTTCATTCATGTCATACATGGGTCAGGACTTCATTCCTTTTTGATAGCTGAATAGACAACATATTGTTTTCCCATTTATCAGCTGATAAGCACTGAATTGTTTCCATCCTTTGCCTATTATGAATAATACTCCCATAAACATCCAGATACAGTTTTCATGTGGACCTGTATTTTCTCTTGGGTAGACACTTAGAAGGGGAATGCTGAGGTATTAAGTATGTTAAGTATCACAGGTATCAATACCTGTGACTGGATCAAAAGTATTGTTCATTTCCTGTGGAATCCCAGGCAAATGACTTGGCCTTAGCCTTAGTTCCCTAACTTGTTAGGAAAGATGCTGCCACCACCCACCTGGAGACTGGGGGGCTCTATCATATTTGTTGACTGTGACAAGAATGGAAATAGTCTACCACTAACCTTTTCCTGCTCAGGATGTACTTTCAGATCCATACACATGTCCAGAAAGTGGGACAGCTGAGCCTGGTCCAGAAGGATGTACACAGCCACTCCTTGTTTCCTGCATATTTCCTGCAGGTCTCTGAAGATGTCAATGTCTGTAAACACATCCATCACCACGGCAATCACCTACAAGATGAAGCAGAGGGAAGAGCAAGCTGTCAGCTCCTAAGCACAATACCCTACAGCATACTGACTGAAGTCTAGACCCCATCTCAGAGGCAGGAAAGCAGTCTATCCTTCAACAGTCCTCCCCGTTCCTTCACCTGCAGTGTGGGTTTCCTTTCACTATAGACTACTTTCCATCTCTGAAGACCCCTAGACACACCTGTCCTGAAAGTCTTGACTTGGCCCAGCTCACATCCCCACTGCCTTCCCCTACCACACTGGCAAATTTTTCACAAATACAGAGGTCATTGCCCTGTCCTGTGAACCTGTTCCACTCAACGTTGCTACTTTACTAAACGCCATCATCCTCTAGACTCCATTCAGATAAGCAAGCCGTCTAGGTTCTGGGCCAACTCCATTATCTAGGGCATGCTGTGTTTCCTACTGCTTTTCGGTCCATAAAGTAAGCAAATAGCTGGATGCTGGTAGCTCACACCTATAATCCTAGCCACTCAGAAAGCTGAGATCTGAGAATCATGATTCAAAGCCAGCCCAGGCAGGAAAGTCTATGATATTCTTATGTCCAATTAACCAGGGAAAAAAAAGCCACCAGAGTTGTGATTCAAATGGAGATCACTTTGAACAAAACAATCTCAGGGACAGCACCCAGGCCCTAAGTTCACTCAGTATCAGCATACACACACAAAAAAAGTCTATGGTTTTGAATACTGACTTTGGATCATGAGCTCTGATTTTTTACTATGATGTACAAAAACCCATCCAATCCATCATCAACTTACAGCTTGAACCAATCAAATGAGGCACAGAGCTCTTCTTATCTTCTGCCTTCCCAACACCAAATCTTCCTAGCATTCCTTTCACGAGGGAGGCCTTCTCTAACCAAAAGCTCTCTCCTCCATAAAAGATGGCTCCTGTGGTTTTGTAGTTCATTTTCCAGTACTAGTCCACAAGACCACAGGAATAGTTTCTGAAAGTTCTGCCTTTAAGCTGGGCATTGGCGGCTCAAAGTTGTAATCCTAGCTACTCAAAGCCAGCTTGGACAGGAAAGTCTGTGAGACTCTTATCTCCAATTAACTACCAAAAAGCCCAGGGGACCTGTGGCTCAAAATGGTAGAGCACTTAGCCTTGAGCACAAAAGCTCAAGGATAGTGCCCAGGCCCTGATTTGAGCCCCCGGACCAGCACCAAAAAAAAGAAAAAACCAACAAAGTTCTGCCTTTAACCTCCAATCAGTGCTTTCTCTCCACGTACCTGCACCCCTCCCCCCCAGCAATGTCACTTCATTTGTGCCTGCTAATAATTAATTTTCTACACCTAGCAAGAGACTACAACTAAGAGCTGCCTCTCAGCCATGTGTCCTTGGGCAAATTACAGCTGTTCTGAATGTCTGTTTCCTTAGCTGCAGATCAGGCAGGTCTACAGCCAAAAAAATCAATGACTATACACAAAAGTCCAAAAGACCCTGTGTTGTCCGCTCAGGCATTCACTTTCCTGGTCCAGAGCTGCAGCTGTTCTAACAGCTACTTACAGGGAGACACCCAACAGCTTCTACTTGCTCCTTTCAAGAACTGCTGCAGCCCTAGGGTTTCTAATCACCCCCTACAAAGGCTTAAAACCATGGCCCTCAGCTCCTGGCAGGGTAGAAGGGGTGTGGAAACATCCTAGCTTGCAGACAGGCCCCTACAAGCCAAGCCAGGAGTTGGCAGTGCAAACTAGGAGCACAAAATTGGGGAGCTATTCTGCAATCAGAGTTGTCAGGGCTCCTCCCTCCTCCTGGTTTTTCAACAGTAGGCTCCCAGGTCTCTTGGAATCTTGTTAACCCTATTTCTGAATGTTGAGATTTCTAATTCTCTCTCCTTCTACTCCACAGTGGCCTTTAACTGTGATCAATTTTACTCCACAGTGGCCTTTAACTGTGATCAAGTCATCTCTTGGTCCCACAGGGCTCAGGCCAGTCTTACCCATCTTCAGGATTAAAGAAGCAATGCAAAGACAAAGAGGCCCTTTTGCTGTCTCTCTCTAAAACACTAGGGTCTCATCTACTCAGATGAGGGACCTTGAAAACCATCTTTCTGGGAAGCCAATGCTTCCCAGAAGACCAGGATCTCTGGCCACCCTCCTTTCCCCATCTGATCTTGAAGGTACTAGCCATGAGCAATTCTGGGTAAAGGGCACAGCTAAAACCCACCACACACAGATTTAAAAAATAAGGAGAGGGTAGGGATGGCTCAAGTGGTAGAGCAGTTGAGAAGGCCTAGGTGTAGTCCTCAGTACCATGAAATAAATAAAAAGCAAAAAATGTTCTTCCTTCATTGGTGGCATCTTCAGAAGTATAGATCCTCCCATGGCTTCCATGCATCATGTTTTGAGAGTATTCATTTAGATCACATAACAATTATAAGACAGAAAAGCCAGGACACACAACTCAGTCCTGCCACTTGCTACCTGTATAACCATGGGCAAGTTTCTTAATCTCTCTCAGCCTTAGTTCACCCTCTGGAACATATGGATAATAGCAGCAGCTATGTTAAAGGACTATTGTAAATTTAATCCTCAGGGCTTAGCTCAGGGCAAGCATGAAATAATATGCTCAATTAGGCAGCCAGTTCCTTAGAATCTACTGTGGGCTGACCCTGTCCTTGCAGTAGGCAGAGCTGGCTGCAAGACACAAGCTTCAGGAAAGCACCTCATAAGGGGACAAGACAAGGGGAGCTGTCAATCATCCTCCTTACAGTGATGATTGCCTTTAGGCATGCAGATATTGACCAAGTAAGATGTAGAAGGCTTCCTGAGAGAGCTGAATCTGAGCTGAATCACAGAGAGGAACAAGATTTGGACATAAGGCCTCAGAAGAGCTGAAGGGAAGAGTTGGGGATGAGGTTTGTACCACTGTGGCTGAAACATAAAGTATGCATGAAAGGGAGGGGGTGGGGTCATAGGACATGACTAGGAAAGAGGGATAAAGGAACAAAATGGTAAGAGGTCCCTGAATGCCAACCAGAGACCAATGCCAATCCTCCTCCACACTGGCTGTGAATAGAGTGCAAAGTGGAGAATCCAACAGGACAGAAGAAACTGAGACTGTACATTGGGTCACACACTAAGTGCCTGCAACACAGTAGGTACATGGCTAATGGACTTCAGCAAAAGTTCTGATTAGAGACCCAGAAGAAAAAAAAAAAAAAAAAAAAAGCAGTGATCAAGCTTCTGACAGTAGCCAGGTAAGAAGCAATGAGGGTTGCAGGTGGAGGAGCAACGCAGAGGGGTCTTAAATACAAGTGTGAGAATCAGAGTCACATGCACAGCAGGGCACCAATGAGGGAAATATAGAGATCTTTTTGCCTGACGGCCTACTCTTCTGTGCAGCCATGAGCCTGGCACAGCCTTGGGCACTGAGGATGTGTGTCCCTCTAGTCTGAGAACCCAGTCTGATGAGATGGAAGAGCCAAGGGGTGACACCATGTGGTGTACTCTGAAATACCCCGGGGGCTGATGGAACGGGCACCAGCTGGCAGTGTTGGACAGGGCTGCTGGAGGCTGACTGGGAACAGAGCCCAGAGCACAAGACGCCAGCCAAAATGAACTTGGATTCACCAATTAACAGAACAATTGCATAGTTAACACCTTTGCTGTCTGATGAGTATGTAATTTGCTGTTTGGTTCATTGTTTGGTTCTAAAGCCTCGACCTTTCCCACAGGTTGGGTTGGAGGCTGGTCCCTAATCCCTGCAGGACACCTCAGGGCCATGGAGGAGAGGAGGGTTTCCTTCTCCTTAATCTGTGGAACCCAATACACTCTCCTTTTGTACTAAAGCAGAACTCTCAGCTAAAGCAGGACTCTCAGGAGACCTATCTTCCCAGGAGGCCCAGTCTTCTTTGTGGCGACATTCAGCAGGAGATCCCCATACCCATCCTCCTGTGTCTCTCCACCTCCACACTCTGTACAGCTAAACCAGACACAGGCAATGATCCAGCCTCCTCCTCACTAGCCAAGTCTAGGCCACTGAACCTGTTCCCTAAAGGGGCTAGCCAGCCTTCCCCCATGGGCCTACAGCTATCCTAGACACTGCCACTCCCAGCCCATGCTTTGCGAAGCCTGCCCCTTCAGGGCTAGAAAGCTGGGCATGGGGTGACTTCTCAAGTCTACTCCAGAGTTGTGCCCACCTGTCAACCAGCCCCAATATGATTATCTACAGAGGAAACATCCAGCCACTTAGAAACTGGGGTGTCTGGACTGCTGCCTGGGCCCCACAACCATCTGGGGCTTCTGCATCTGCAGTGGTCACACTCGTGTCAAATCCCACATCCTCATCCTGGGTGACAAACTCAGTCCCTCAGCTGCCCACCACTGACTGACTTGCCCCAAGGCACTCAGAGGGCCTCGTGTTAGAGGACAGATCACCGGTATCCTCCATCTCTACAAAAACTATGGAGCCCACTTACTCATCATACACAGCAGGGGTCTTTACCACTTGCCTTCTTGTACAAAAGCCCAAAGGAGATAGATACCTAGAGATTCTAACACCCCATTAACCCCTGGTAAATAAGAAAACTTGGAGAGGCTGGAAAGCATGTTCAAAGGGACATTCTTAGCCATGTGCAGAACTAGAATGTTTGTATGAATGCAAAGCCACCTATTAAAAAAAGAAAAAAGTACAGATGAGTCAGGTGCTAGTGGCTCACATCTGTAATCCTAGCTACTCTGGAGGCTGAGATCTGAGGACTGTAGTTCAAAGCTAGCCCAGCAGAAAAATCCATGAGACTCTTATTTCCAAATAATCAGCCAAAAAAAAAAAAAAAAACAGAAGTAGAGATTTGGCTCAAATGGTAGAATAATAAGGTCAAGTAAGAACATGAGGCCCTGAGTTCAAGCCATAGTACTAGCACAAAAAATAAATAAAATGCCCTTTGGTGGGTGTCAGTGGCTAACGCCTATAATCCTAGCTACTCAGGAACTGAGATCTGAGGATCGCAATTCAAGCCAGCCTGGGCAGGAAAGTCCGTAAGACTCTATCTCCTATAAACTACTCTGAAAAGGCAGGAAGTGGCACTGTGGTTCAAGTGGTAGAGCGCTAGCCTTGAGCAAAAAGAAGCTCATGGACAATACCAGGTCCAGAGTTCAAGCCACAAGACCTGCAAAAAAAAAAAAGTGCTGGATTAAATATTATTCAAAAAAGTCTATTATCCAGTCTTCAAACAACTTAGTGCTATGAATGAATCCTGACAGGATCAGTAAAGTACCCTACCCTAAAGTACATTGGCCAAAGCCCACCATAAAGGACCATTTACAGTGGTAAGAAGTGAGCCCAGTTGCTGGTGGCTCACACCTATATTCCTAGCTACTCAGGAGGCTGACATCTGAGGATCACAGTTCAAAGCCAATCCAAGCAAGAAAATCTCTAAGACTCTTACTTCTGAATAACTATGAAAAAAACTGAGAGTAGAGTTGCAGCTCAAGTGGTAGAGCACTAGCCTTGAGCCAAAAAAAAAAAACAAAAAACAAAAAACAACCTCAGAAATAAGCAAGTGGCTCATACCTGTAATCCTAGCTACATAAAGTGCTGAGATCTTAGAATCGCAGTTTGAAAACAGCCTGGGCAGGAAAATCCATGAGACTCTTATCTGGAAGTGGCTCAATAGAGTACCAGCCTTGAGTGAAAAAGCTCAGGGATAGTGCCCAGGCCCTGAGTTCAGCTCCGTGACCAATTTAAAAAAAAAAAAAAAAAAAGCTCAGAGACAAGTGTTCAACCCTGAGTTCAAGTCCCAGAAGTGGCAACAACAACAAAGATTAATTACCAGAACAAAGGTCAAGGAGCTGTCTGGTCCACAGGGCACCCCCTCTCTACAGTATGGTAAGGACTAGCTCCGACATGGGGAAGATGTCCCATGAACAGAATCTGAACTTGGACTTGGATCCTGGCTCCTTCACTTCTGAGAACCAGGCATGCCATCACATATTTGGTTACAGTGGCTTCTATAATATGCAAATAACACTCTATTCTGTACTGGTGATTGAGAGAATCCACTGGCAGTTTCTGGCACGTAGCAAGCCCTCAGTAGCATGTACTTCACATTCTTTGTTCAAATTCTGGCACCATCCCTAGTCAGGCCATCTATTTGGGCCTCACTGTCCTGGAAACAAGTCCTGCTCTAGCCAGTCCGTGATTCGTGAGCCCTCCATTGGGCTGGTCAGAGATATGGCCAGGCAATGTTTCAAGGGGCCACTTGGGGCCTGTCATTCCAATCCCCATTCCAGCTCTTCTATATGAAGCCGGAAGGACATGTCCATCACCCCTTCCCTGTGTATCTGTTTCCCTCCCTTCCCACCCAGATGTGCAACCTGCCTGGAATTCACTAAAGCCTTTTATGCATTCAAGATCTGTCAGCCTGGCCACTGGACTCCGCATGCTGACCACATGTCCCCATCCATCGCTCACTATTACTCACCTGGATAGTCTCCTGCTACAGAGGCAGAAGACACATTTTCTCTCTGTGTGTTACATGGTTTTTGTTTTGTTCTGTTGTGTGTGTGTGTGTGTGTGCACGCGCGCGCTACTAAGGCTTGAAATCAGGGTCTAGGCACTGTTTTCCTTCTCAAGGCTGGTGCTCATGAGACTTTAATTTGCTGATTATCTCAAATAACCAGCACAAAGCCAGAAGTAGCGGTACAGTACAAATGGTAGAATGTCAGCCTTGAGCAAAAAAGCCAAGCAAGAGCATAAAGCCCTGTGTTCAAGCCCCTCTACCAGCACACAAAAAAAGAACTTTTTTGGTTATTTGAGACAAGATACAAGAGCTCACTTTGAACTCTTTGAACTCTTAATCATCCTGCCTCTGTCTCCTGAATGCTGGGATTATAGGAGCATACCACCGAACCTGGCACATCAAGGATTTTTAAAAGCTAGTACAGCCACAGCATTTTGGAGTTCTTAGAGAATTGAACCTATAGCCATAAAGGAGTCGAAGAATAATCCACAGCTGCCTCACTACCTAATGGATGCCCGAGGAAAAGAATGGAGAAATGAAATGGCAGGCAGAAAACAGAGCAGTGCTCACCAGGAGCCAGAAAGAGGACACAGGAAAGTTAAGAAATGAGAGTCCCAGAGCTTCTGCATGGGGTGAAGGAAAAGTACAATGAACAGTAATGACAGGTGTACAACACTGTGAATGTCCCAAACACCACTGAATTATACAGTAAAAAATGGTGATGTATATTTTTGTATATTGTTACATATATTTTTCCACCTTGTTAAAGAGAAATAGCCGTGGATTCTAAAATGCACACAATCAAAAGGAAGGGACAAACGGTGGACACAACACAGTGGAGTCTGAGGACAACATCCTATGATGCAGACCAAGGGTTCTCGCCAGGACCTGACCTTGCCCCCAGGGGAGACATCTGGCAACTTCTTTTTTAAATTAAACTGGGATACAACATACAGCCTAAGCTTGCGATCTTAAATGGGCAGTTCTGCGCACTCAGCCTGCTGACAAGTACAACCCTTGCCTCCATTTCCAAATCAACATCCGGAACAGAAACTGAGCATAAGGCTATAAGTCCTGCTGTCCCTCTGAAGACAGTGCTGACCATCACAACTATTGGAGTGGGAGGCTGTTACTGGTCTCTTGTGTGTGGGGGTTGGTGATACTGCTCAACATCCTGCAACACACAGGACAAGCCACCCCCCCCAAAAAAAAAAAAAACAACAACAAGGAATCATCCAGCCTCAAATGCCAAAACAGCAGCAAGGTTGAGAAAGCTCTGGGATGATCTGGGCATCTGGAACAGGAACTGATACAGCACAGATTCTATCGTAATACAAGGTTGAGCAAGATCAGCAGAGCCAGCATCAGGACATCCTCATACTCACAGGGGCCTCCATCAGATTCCTCAGCTGCTAGTCCGCCAGGCAGGGTTCTCCGGCTATGCAAAGATCGCTAACGCTCAGGTCATCAAAAGGATGGCCAAAGATGAGGTCACAACAAAAGGGGACCCTTTGGAACAAAGGCACACAGGGAATGGCGGCTGGTAAGAATGACAGCTATGAAAAGTTGGGAATCTCCTAATAGGATGAACTTAGGTGTGAAGTCTTATTCAGAAGCCAGGAATAATTAAGTACCAGTGATGCATAATTGTAACCCCAGCACTTGGGAACCTGAGGCAGGAAGAATGCAAGTTCAAGGCCAGTCTGGGCAACAGAGCAAGATGATGCCTCAAAAAGAAAAAAAGTCAAGAAAAACACACCAGAATCAATCATACCAATAAATGAGGCCAGCCAGAACTCCGAAGTAGTGCTCAGCTAAGCACTAACTGGCACAGTGACAGACCCAAAGGACTGAGTGACAGAGTCACACCTCACCAGTTACAGAAGGAAAGGGTAGATTCTGAAACCAAGTGTGTTAGGAAAGAGATCCTGCATAATTCAAAAACTCCTTTAAAAAAAAAAAACAAATTTTTGTGCTAGGGATCCACAACTATAACCATAGCTACTCCAGAAGCTGAGATGTGAGGATCACAATTCAAAGCCTGCCCTGACAAAGTCTGTAGATTCTTATCTCAAACCACCAAAAAAGCCAAAAGTGAAGCTGTAGTTCAAGTGGGAGGATGCTAACCCTGATCAAAAAACCCAGGCACAATTCTCTGAGTTCAAACCTCAGTACCAGCACAAAAACAAAAAATAAAAAATAAAACAAATTTAAAAATAAACAAAAACCCCTTGGGACACCAAAGCAGTATTTCCTGCAGCTCTGGTGAAATGCAACAGAATGCCAGGTACATGGTCAGCTTGAACCCATGCCTCACATAAAGTTGGCACCTTTTTCCGTGTGACAGATGCCTGTACCCTGAAAGGCACACAGAAATGGAGCCAGTGGAAGGGCAAATCAAAACCCATCACAATTATTCAGGGATAAAGAATGGTTGAGTAGAAAGACAGAGTCACCCAAACTACTTAGTTTCCACTCCTACCTTTCCCTTCTCCATCCCTTACCCCTCCAAAAGTATGAGGCCTGATAGAGGAGGGTGTACAATAGGCCCCATACAGAGTACCTAGCCTGGAAGAGGACTTCTAGATAAAATCTATCCCAGAAACAGGCATTTGGGCTACAATGTCAGGATTCAGTCCCGTCAGTAGCCACTGGCTACTGCCCTTGGCTTCCCATATCCACAGGTTGGTCATGGAGCCCTTCCAGAGTCACCCAGATAATTCAGGCTGAACCCACACCTCCTCTTTGAGGACAAATTTCACAGGGCACTCTCCTAAGTTTGACCCTGCTCCCATGCAGCCTGGCCCCAAGCTCACTGATCATTAAGTGGGACCTTCCATGTGGAATTCAAAGTTCTTATTCATCTACTAGACAATTCCACATACTCCTCTGCTTCAATTTACTGGCTCTACCTTCCCTGAAGAGAGCAAACTGCATGCTAATTTATAAAACTTAAACCCCAGGGACCTCAAGTGCCCTGTGGTCATGAACAACCTTCTCTATTTGATGGGTTGAGGTCTCTGCTTATTTAATGCCTCCCCCCTTTTAAAACTGACCAGACTAGTCTTCTGTCATCATCATTGTCCTGTTTATAGATTCATATCATGGAGATGAAAAGTCCAAATCTTTAAGAAACCAGTTAAAAAACAAAAACCCCTCAGCCTGTTGGAAACTTCCAACCTACCAATACTTCCTCCTCAGCGAAGGAAGGTAATTAAGAGGGTGGGATCCACCTGACTAGAGCTTGACCTCAACAGTGGATCATGTGGTTTGATCTTAGGCAAGTTACTTAACCTCTGGGTGCTGGGTCTTTTCTTCACTGTGGCCTCCTCCCAGCACTGGAAGGATATTAAGTGAGATAATCCAGGAAAAGGGCTCCTTCACAGCACTCTTGTGCATGTCATCATCATGTTTACCATCAGAATACATCACCTGAGACGTGCACCTTCACGGTCCTCGCTGTCACGGGCAATGACTTCAAAGGATGTAGCCAGAGTGACACACAATGCACAACTCAAAACACAATGCACAGCTTTGCAGGTTGCAGCACCTAAGAGCCACCAGATTAGCCCTCTAGTCCCTCTCCCCACCCATCTGAGGATGTCTCAGAATTACAGGGCCAGCTCTTTCTCTCCACAGAGGATACAAGGAAAGCAAGGACCCAAAGTCAGCCTCGGGTGGAGGTCTGGCTCCATCACTTTCAACATAATCTCTTGACAACCTAGTCTCATTATAAAATGGACAAAATAACTGTAGAATGCTGTCTAACAAAGAGGAAACAATTTTCACTTGGGCAATTTTTTTTTTAACAAAAGAGATGGTATCTGGATCTTCGAATTCAATTATGTTCCAAATCAAATCCAACTCATACCCACATCTTTTACCCTCAGCCTATCCTCCTTCCAGTTTGGTAGTATCACCATCTGCCTTGGCTATCACGGTCTGGAGCACAAAAGCGAGCCACACCACAGCCCTCAGTCCCGCTCACGCTTCCTGTACCCTCATCTCATGGCCCCTCTCTTCTACTCCATCCAACTGCTTTCTCTTCAGAGAGCTGTGTGATACACAGTAGGCACTGAATACAGCAGCAATTTGGCAATATGGTAGATGCATTAAAAATACTCGTTGGATTTTAAGGTGTCACCTTTCTCAGGCTAAATTACCCAGGTTCCAATACAAAATCTAGGAGAAAAGAGCCAACCACAGGAGTAGGGCATGGATTGTTTACAAGGCAGGAAGCTCTATCCAGGAATGTATTACAGATCACCCCAGATAAGGGGAGTCTACATTCCAGCCAGCCTCCATCCCTTCTAAGCCTGCTCACGACCATACTGTAGTTTTCCTTCTAGATCTAGCTTCAGTGCCCCTCCACTACCACTCTAATTTGGGGCTGGGTAGAAGGCGAAAGCAGTCCCTGTCTCTGTCATGGAACCTCTTTTTTTTCCAAGTACTCAAGTTCCCCTCCTGGAGGTGAGCTTTGGGAATGCACACCTACCCCACAAGTCTTCCTCTTTCATCTTAGTAACCAACGGTTCTAACTGAAGGAATACACAGGCAGTCTGCATCATCAAAAGGGCCCTCAGTCCACCCAAAACACTATGGGATGACACATTCTCGCTACTCCAAAGGCAAGGCACCAGGTCAGAGTCTGCAGCCCCGCCAGTCAGGTCTAGAGCCAACATCAAAAACACAGGTTTTTTCCTCTGGACCTGGCTCTCTCAGACCAACTTAATGCACAGATTTCTCCTTCCAGTTACCACTTGGCACAGGGCCTATCAAGTCTTACCATGCCTGGGACTTTGCCTGCCACTTCCCTAGCACACTCAGAAAGCCAAAAAGCTGGGGCACAGCCCACCAGCAATCATGCTGGTTTTAGCTATGAACAATGGTGTCTACTGCTATACTCCTGCATTTCCCCTTCCCCCACTAACACACACTGCATCACACACTAGGACCATAGCCTATTGTGGATAAAGGCTGATATAATACAGAGGTTATCTGTATTTTAGACAAACACTACCTGGAACAACCCCTACCCATAGGAAAGCAAATCTGGGTCCCTCTCATTCAACAAGAGGCAACGATTTCCTTTCAGTCCCTGGCCAGAGGCAAGGAGACAGGCTCTAACACTCCTGCTAACAACAAAGTAAGATGTATAGAATTAAACTGAGTGCTGGTGGCTCATGTCTGTAATCCCAGCTACTCAGGAGGCCGAGCTCTGAGGATCATGGTTTAAAGCCAGTCAAGGGCAGAAAACTCCGTGAGACTCTTCATCTCCAATACACTACTCAGAAAAAGCTGGAGGTGGTGCTGTGGCTCAAATTGTGGAGTACAAAGAGGCTCAGGGACAGCACCCAGACCCCAAGTTCAAGCCCCAGGACCGGCAAAAGAAAAGGAAAAAAAAAAAGTGTGTAACTAATGAGCAGTAATTGATCCCCCATGTCCCATAAGATTTTTGGAAGAAGGGATTATCTTCAGGGATATTTTCCCCCTAGGCGAGGCGAGGGTGGAGTAACGCATGTCCTAAGCCGCTACTGAAAGTGGGATCAGGAAAATGTGGCTTCAACTGATAATAGACTTGGAACTGAAAACAATTCTGGTTCCTTCTCCAGAGGCAAACGAACACGAAAGGAGTTGACTCGGTGGCACAAGCAGCATCCTTGGGGACCCCCTTCCCCTCCCCCCCACCACACCCACACCTGCCATAAAGAGCGGCTGGGGGGGGGGTCCAGGATCTGACGGAGACTCGGGGAGAGGAGCGAGCCGAGGACCCCGGGAGATCGGGGTGAGGGGGGGGCGCTCGGCCCGCGCTGTCCACTGCCCTCAGTTTCCCCTGCCAGCCAGGGGTGGATGCCCCGTCCGGCCCGGGGGGGGGGGCGCTCGGCCCGCGCTGTCCGCTGCCCTCAGTTTCCCCTGCCAGCCAGGGGTGGATGCCCCGTCCGGCCCGGGGGGGGGGGTTCGGCCCGCTGCCCTCAGTTTCCCCGGCCAGCCATGGGTCGATGCCCCGTCCGGCCCGGGTTGCGGGGGGCGCTCACCTCTCGCGCGGAGCGCAGCTGCTGGCGCAGCGCATCCTTGCAGCCGTAGGGGCCGCCGGCGCCCGCGCCGCGGGGCTGGAAGTGCGCCTCGACGCGCGTGGCGCCCCGGTACGCGCCCCGGTAGAAGGCGGGCCAGCCGAGCTCCAGGGGCGGCGGCTCCAGGTCCGACTGCTCGGGGAAGTAGGTGCCCGAGGAGCAGTCTTGCGACGAGCCAAACGAGTCCTCGGCCGCCGCCGCCGCCGCCGCCGCGCCCTCCCCGCCCGGCCGCACGGCCGCGCGCAGCACATCCCGCACCTCGTCGGGGTTCAGAAAGCGGCCCAGGCGCTCGCGCCGCAGGAACGCCGCAAAGGCCTCGGGGCCGCCCGCCACCAGCTCCTCCAGCGCCAGGCGCCGGGCCTCGCTGAACAGCTCGGCGGGGTTGGGCGGCCCGCACGGCGACAGGCAGGCGGCGGGCAGTTCGTCCGGGACCTCGAGCCGGAAGGCCATGGCGACCGCGGCTCCCGACCACACTCGCTACTTGGACGACTTCTCTCAGGACCGCTTTATAAGCGCCTTTGAATCAAACCGGCCCGCGCCATTGGCTCGCCGCCCCGCCCAGGCTCTCCTATTGGTTATTTGCCTCCCATCGGCGGGGCGGGGCGAGACGTACGTCATCGAGACCCCGCCTCCTGATGGCTATTGGCGGCTTCGCGCCCCGCCGTTTCGCTCGGCTGCAATGACAATCCATGGTCCCACGCAGCCTCACCGTCCGGTGGCCGAGGGGAATTTAAATCTGGCTCTCTAAACAATCCCTGCAGGAAACAGCTGTCGTGGTCAGCCGGAGGAGCAACCACGCTCGAGGGACTGTGCAACCCCGGGAGGCGCTGCCAGCCACCGGGCTCCCGCAGAGGCCCTAGAGCCGTTCCGAGCCTTTCCTAGCGCGCCCCCTGCCGGCAGCCCCCTGTCCCCCGGTGCGGTCTTACCAGGCCCGCGACTGTCAGACCTAGCAGGGAGCGAGGAAAAGCTGTTGGCTAACTCTTGGGCACACTGACCGCGTCTGGGCTCTCAGTTTGAATGTAGCAAGCGCACTGCCATTATCCCATGTGCCTAATCATCCATCCATTCATTCATTCAAAAAATAGTAGGCCGAAATCGGGCCGGGTGGAGCACACCTCTAATCCCAGCACTCAAGAGACTGTAGGAAGATAGCAAATCTGGACTACATAGACACACACGTGTCTATATATATAGAGAGAGAGAGAGTGTGTGTGTATGTATATAACTATATATACCTATGTATACATATATACTGGGTACACAATGGGTACACCCTTCTATTTCTCCTCTCTCACTGCTACGTTTTTTATTTAGCAAAACTCAAATTCTATGTGAACTCTGTTTTCCACTTGCACCCTGGCAACCATACCTGCAAGCAAACCTTCTGTTTGCATGGATGATCTGTGGCCATGCCTGTTCAACAGCCACTTTTCTTCCTGGGCACTAGCTTCTCTGGCCAACCTTCTACGTGTGTGTGTGTGTGTGTGTGTGTGTGTGTGAATTAGTATGCATATTATATATAGTCAGGAAAAAAAATTTAAACCTAGGGATTAAATCTATGCTATCACAGGATTTCATGTCATTTTGAAAGGAGTATTTGATAGGATATAAATTCCCAACTGCCTCTCTTCTTTCCTTGAATTCATCAGCTTCTACTTTCTCCCAATCTAAAAACACACCAGCTTTATCTAGGAGCCACCAGATCCCCCTCCACCTCTGGAGCCTCTTGAGAGAGCTTTCTGGAGGGAGGGGAGAGGGAGTAAGGATGTCAAGCATCACCTATCCCCAGCACCAGTATCACTTCTCCCCAAATTCAAATCAGCCCAGGTCACATGAACTCATAGCAATAATCACAATCAGACTAGTGAGTGTTATTAAAAGGAATTTAATAACCTTAATTAAAAATTCTTAACAGCAATTCCATCACAGGCCTTGTCGACTGGAAGCAACTCCAGGGAGTGGCATCCTTTGGGATGTGATCAAACCCAGTCTGGGACATGAACAGCCACATGGCAAGGAGCTACCTGGAAGTTACTTCAATACAATATCAAAGATCCATGAGGATTTTTTAAAAAAAAGTTTTAAATATATTAGACTCTCTGGATTGCCATTTTTACACAAAGCTGCTGATACAGTATACAGAGTTTTAACCTTTTTTTGTTTTTCACATAAAATACATTTTTCTTAAATGTTCTCTGTACATCAGTGGCTTCTGGTCTGGTGAATTATTGCGGAGGGCTGGGGGTCTGCAGACTTTTCCTGGGTGTGCAGAGCCAGGCCCCGCATGGTGGCACCTGCAGTGTCCACGGGAAGCAGGCCCTCCGGCCAACAAGAGACTTCCGTGGAGGAGAGGGCTAGGGCTTCTGGCCAAAAGGGTCACCTCAATGGAGCTGGCCACTGACCACATGCATGACCTTTTGCTTTTTTGTGCCCTGGGGGAGGAGAGGCTATTCTCCAGGCTACAAATAGCAAAGTCATATATGGGCCTTCTGGGCATGTGGCAAGGAGCGCCCTTCTGGAAATTTCCCCAGTATCCTGCTCTGGGACAGCAAGTTGGAGAGAGATCAGGATTAAACAGTGTCTGACAGTAAGAACCAAGAAACTCTTGTTATTGTAAAACCAGCCAACAGTGGTGGGCCAGGATACAAGCCACACCCTTATCAACTTCTCCAAGCCTCCTGTAATTGATTGAATGTGCAGAGCAGTTCTACTAATGCTGCTTATTTGATGGAGAATCCTGAAGTCGTCAGCAGACCTGAGCTTAGGGCTCATTCTTATTCCCTGAGCTACTGGCCAGAAACACAATCTGGTGACAGCCACCAATTTCCAATTGTTGTGGGCACAAGGGAAGCAAGGTCCAGAGCAAGCTCACAGTGAGCCACAGGATACCTGCTTTGAGAATTGCCAGGAATGACCACCACACTTGGGTCTCTGCAAGAGTTGGACATCTGGTTGACCTCACCAGAGTTCTCTCAGTCCTTTGATCCACACCTGACAGGGAGAGAGGCTGACTCTCAAGGAAAGACTTCCATGTTAAAAGAGAACTGCTATACCCCCATTCTCTACCCCCACCCCATATCCACAGACAGGGTGACGGTACTATGTGACAGCAAAAATGAGCAAGAGACAATGACTTTGAGGATCAGAGATGCATTTGGCAGCAAATTGCAGGCTCCTTATTCTTCTAGACACTGACCTCAGCCTGCCCTTACACTGTCTCCTAGGGATGCTGGCCCAAAGGCAGCTATCCCTGAAGATTCTGGGGTTGTATTTGTCTGGGACCAAAGACCCAACATCTATACTTAGTCGCAAACATTACCAGGGGTGGACTGTGAAGCTGTCTCACAGCTAAAGAGATTCACACGCTAGGATTCCAGGAGTGAGAAGCACAGGGACACTGACTGGACCAGAATGTAGTCACTCAAGGGAACTGGTTGGGGCTGCAGCAGGATGTCTGTGGCTCCCAAGGAATGAAAACCATCAGGAGCAATTCTCACTGTCTTGCTTCTCCTTTATCCACACAGCCTAACATAGTGCCTGGTCTGTGGCAGCCACTCAGTAAATCTCATGAGTGAACAAAGCAGAGAGCCTTGCCTGTTTGTGGGAGAGTGTGCCTCGACTTATCCCTCACCACTCAGAAGACTTGTAGGGAAAGCTCCCTGAATGGGGACTTGAAGCCCTAACAGAGAACACAAGATGCTAAAAAGCCTACAAGTTCACAATCTAAGGCTGAGGCTCCTATGGCTGAGATTCCCAGCCCTTGGGCTGGAGAAGAATGACCCACAAGGCAGGAAGAAGGGGAGAGAGGGAAGGTCCTGGATGGTTCAAGGTGGGCAATAAATGCCTTCCCTCTCTGGCTCCTGAGCAAACAGATCAGCTGTTTCCTGAGGAGTATGTGGCTGCCCTCAGCACTCTTATCTCGTGGCTTAATTGGCTGCAGAAGGATCTCAGTGTCTGTCGGGACCAAGGGGCTGTGTGTGCTGGAGCATCCTCTGCTTCAACCACAGGCTAAAATGATGAGAGCCCACCTCAAGGCCCATGGATGCAAGAGGAATCATTTATACCAGTCTTCAGTTTCCAGAAGTGACCATCCACCCTAGACTACAACCAGCCTGGAATTGGGGTAGAGGTGGCCTGGTGTCCCCCAAGATACTCCCTGGCTCACAACTCTGCTCCTAGTAAAACATCAGGCCAGGCCCTGGAAGATCCTGCTTCCTCTCCAGGTAACAGGAGCCATGGGAATCACAGTAGGAAACAGAGACTGACAAATGGCAGACTCTATTATGAGGGCTGTGGCCCAGAATTACTTCCCTAGCCCCAGCCCCCTGGCTAGGTGCCTTTTAGGAAGAAATTTTCACAGGCTCAGACAGAAGCAGTTAAAGGGCACCCGTATCTGTTCCCTCAGGTCATAATCTGGACTTGGGGTGAGAGGCCCTTCAGAGCTCTAAGGAGGTAGTTTTAAGATGAAGAAAAGACACACCAAGCAGAGAACAAACATGTGCCTTGTTAATTATGCCAAAGGAGTTTGGCTGAGCCTCTGGTCCATGCATGAGGCAAAGACAACAATTTCAAAGGGGTCATGAGAGAAGGTGAGGTGCTGGGAGTCCTGTTTCCCCTGCTTTTGGAAGACTGGGGCCAGGAAACAGAGGGTTGAGATCCAACTCCAGCCTCCCCACATTCTCCTAAATGCAGGTACAAGACACTGGGCTTGAGCACTTAAGACTTGCAGGCTTCAGCATCACCAGTCCAGCAGAAGCAGGCTGGGAGTCCCAGGCCTGCAGAAACTACTGGCATACCTGTCTTGCCAAAGCATCCAGAAAAGGCAAGGCTGGGCCCAGGATCCTGAACATTCACTCTGCACACAGAACTGATGTCTAAGGTTGGCAAGGTAGTGCTGTAGCAGGCTCCCATGTACTCATGATGAAGGCTCAGTTTGAGCAGCGCTGGCTGAGACACACTAGGTCCAAATAGCCCGAATATTCAAAGATGACCAAGGTGCTTCTGGGTATTTTCATTTCTGACCAGAGGCTTTAAGAGATGACTTCACTTTCCCTGGGGGGAATAAAAGGCTTTCCCGGAAGTTCCCTACTGAGCTTCCACTTTCCAACACCAGCTAGTAAAAACTAGTGACTCCCTCTTGGGAGAAGAATTCATTGCCTCCCATGTGTTGCTTCACAGCCTTCAACAAAGCTTGCTAGGTGCTGGTAGCTCATGCCTGTAATCCTAGCTACTCAGGAGGCTGAGGTCTGAGGATCGTGCTTCATCTCCAGCCTAGCCAGGAAAGTCTATGAGACTTATGAGACTTTTATCTCCAATTAACCACACACACAAAAAAGCTAAAAGTGGAGGTGTGGCTCAAGTGGTAGAGCACTAGCCTTGAGTAAAAAGGCTCAGGGACAGTGTCCAAGCCCTGATTTCAAGCCCAGTACCAACACACACACACCACACACACACACACACACACACACACACACACACACACACACACACACACACACACACACACACACACACACACACACACACACACACACACACACACACACACACACACACGTTTGTATTAAATGCACCCCTGATTCTCCCATTCTGGTTTCCTCAGGAGTAGAATGGCCTAGTTTTCCACCCTGGGCTGTCACATAGCTCTTGCCATTCGGAGCAGGAAAGCAGCGCTCAGTGAGGCCAGGGCACCAGGCCTGTGCCCATCACATCTAATCCCTGTGGATTCGTGGCTCTCCCAAACACAAGAGAGGACTTTCTGTCCCTGCCAGGTGTGGATAGTAGCCTAGCTGGCCCCTAGTATGACTCAGAGCAGGACTGTGGGACTCAGCCCAGCAGACCTTCCCCATATCAGCAGAAGTACTGAGCCTAAGTCTTCCCTGGATCCTTCTGGGAAATGGCCACCACGTCTCAGCCCCACCTGCTTCCCAAAGAGTTCAGATGTGTTGTTCTTGCACATGTAGACAGACTCTGTGTGTGTGTGTGTATGTGTGAGTGTGTGAGACACGTGGGAGTCCTGGTCCCCAAAAGCCTTTACCAAGAACAGAACTGGAGCCCAAGCCCACCCTCCCCCAATTGGACAGCAGAATGAATCAAGCTGCTATGTTTCAGATGGCAGACAATGCAGCAGGAAGCAGGAAGGAGGGGGAATGGGAATGCTGCAGGAAGCTGGATGAGGGGTGGGACTCAGCAGAGCCCACCTCTTCTGGCCTGCCCCCTGATGCCTCCCCAGCCAGGGCTGCTGGGCAGGCCTGAACTCCAGGGACCCCTCCCCGGAGCATCTCTCTCCTCCAGCACTGGGAGACTAGGAGATGCGGCAGCAACCGTGGACTTTCTCCTCCATCTCTTCCATGGGGGCCTTGAACTTTAAGAGTGGGGGATCTCCACTGGTGACTGTGTAATACACTGAGGTCCCGTTGCTGCTGTAGGGTGAAGTTCTGCCTCCGATCAAGGGAGCCTTGCCTTCGTTGCTGCTCTCCCCTGCTCTGCCCATGCTGCTGCCCAGGTGGGTGCTCAGGAAGGGGTGGCTGAGTAGCTTGGCTGCAGCCCGCTGCCGTTTCAGCTCCAGAAGCGTCTGGGGGCTCTGCTCCTTGTAGCCACTCCAGGGAGGAGTGGCATCGACCACCCCCGGGTTGCTGTAGGCCATGCTGTAGTCAGGTACCTCATGCATCTTCCAGACATCTCCATTGGACAGTGCATACTGGTAGGCACTCACTGGAGCCCGGAGGCCATTTTCAACAGGCCCGTCCAGTTCACCCCGTGAGATCTTAGTAGAAAATTCTGAGAGTAGCACGGGCTTCTCCAGCCTGGGGTTCTGGGGAGGAGAAGGACAACACCATCTGATGACTGGATCTGTACCGCCCATCTGAGCATCTGCAGTGTTTGGCTCTACCTGGAGCATCTCCAGTCTGTGTGTCTGGCAGAGCTGACCACTCCCCCATCCTTGCTCCAGGTCTGGACCACAGCCCCCAGGCCTGGCTAATGAGCATATTTCATAACATGGATTAGTCCATGAGTGAGTTGTCACTGGATCCACTGAAATTCAACCCAAGACTTTTACTAGCACAACCAGGAAGAGAATCTTCCGGAACTACAGGTAGTTAGAAGGCTGCAAATGCAGCAGCCCTGAGTTCAAGCCCCAGAATCAGCAGGAAAGAAAGAAGGAAGGAAGGAAAGAAGGAAGAAGGGAAGGAGAAAGGGAAGGAGGAGAGGGAGAGAGAGAGAGAGAGAGAGAGAGAGAGAGAGAGAGAGAGAGAGTAAGCGTGAGAGCGAGAGAGTGAGCCAGACACACAGAGAGGTCCAGAAGTGGTCATACTCTCAAAGTCAAGGGATAGTTGCTTAGGAGATGGAGGCAGGGAGACCACTAGTTTGAGGTTCATCCCTGCAAAATCAGTGGGACAAAATACAAACAAAAGGACTAGGAGCATGGCTCAAAGCTCAAATGACCGAGAGCTTACCTAGCAAAAGTGAAACCTGAACCACCAGGAACAGGAAGGGAGGCCTAGAACAGATTTCCTTTGGGACCCTCAGAAGGAACCAATCTTGTTGACATCTTAATTATTAGACTTCTAGCATCTATAACAATGATATGTGTGTGCCTGTGTGTGTACCTGTGTGTGTGTGTGCGCGCGCCCGCGCACGTGTGTGTGTGTGTGTGTGTGTGTGTGTGTGTGTGTGTGTGTGTGTGTGTGTGTGTGTGTGTGTGTGTGTATGCAGCTTGAAGCCACAGGGAAAGAACATGCATGCTTAATTAGAAAAGCCCTTCCAACCCCAGAACCACCAGCTACTGCCAGGCAGTCTGCTTAGGGAACTACAAACATCCTACCCAGGTTCTCCAAAAAAAAATTCATCCGAGATTTTCTTTTGAAAAACATCATTCTCAACATCTTGTTGTATATCTCAAAAAAGTTTTAGGGTCCTTAGCTTCTGGGGTGACTGTCCACTTGAGCCTTTCTTTGGGGAAGTCTAGGGCCAGGATCTGCTGGAAGAATGAGGACCAGCCCCCCCCCCCGCCCCGACTTCCCTGCTGAATGTAACAAGACCCAAGTCCTCTCATTAACTACACCAGTCGCAACCATCAAACAGGATCCAGATGTTTAAAGCCGCGGTCTAGCTACATACTTCCCCCCGAAGGGTCTTCAATAAAGAGGCCAGGCCAAGGCTGGCCCTGACTTGCTCTACATCAGAGGCTGAGCTTGGGGCAGGACTTGAGTCACTCACCGGGTCCTTATTCTCTTGGTCTGTCCTGGTCTCCCTGATGTCGCCGTTGTAGGTGGCCGTGCGCTGATCCTCGGAGGCACTCCGCTGCTGCCACAAGATGGCCTCTCCCTCATACTCTTTCCTGTACAGGTTGGTCCTGTCCGACAGGCTGGCTCGACGCACTACCTTCCTGAGGAGACAGAGGGGATGTTGGGAGGCTGCGCCCAGGTGTCACAGGCAGGTCCGTGCAGGCTTCCCTCAGGACTCACCCCCGGCTGCCTGTGCTAGATGTCCTGCGGCTCAGAGATGACTTGTGCCTCAGCTGGGACTTCATGATCACATCGTGCTTGTGCTTGAGCTCCAGCAGCAGGACCTTGAACTCCTCCTCTTCACACAGGTCTAGAAGGGCAGAAGGGTCAGTTGTGGGGAGTGGGGGGAGAGAGGAATGGATAGGGCAGGACCTGAGATCCACACTGATGCTTGGAACCAGAGGAACCATTATTCCACCTCATCCCACTAAAAAGCTCCAAACATTTCTCTGGGGATACACAGGCAGGGAAGAAAACAGGACTAGCCATATTTCCTGGGCTGTAACCCCATCCTTAGAGGAATGTGAGAATGGGAAACACCAGATATCCTAGGAGTGGGTTCAATTCCAGAGGTTCCCAAGTAGGACCAAGGGAACATTGCAGGGAGAGCCATCAAGTCACCAAAGACATGAGAAGCACTGAGGAAAACATGTAGGTACCTCAACAAGAAATGAGGAGAAGTTGAGAAAACCCTCCATTGATCTATCTAATCCTTTTATATACCTATCCCCCTGTTTGTAGGCTTGGTCATTCTATCCATAGATTTGTTCTCTGCCTAAACAACAGTTCATCCATCCATCCATCATCACATCTCCCCATCAATCCCACCCATCCACCAATCCAGGAATCTATCACCCATTAATTAACTCATTCTTCTATTTACCTATCCACAATCCATCGCTCTACAACCCTATATTCATACACAAACCCATCCACTCATCAGAAAATTGATGAGTTACCGATGTGTGTACCAAGTATTGTGTTGGGCTTACCAATTGGCATCTCATCCATGGAGGTCCTGGCACTCAGACTAGCTCCATGGGATACCAACAGCTCTGCCATCTGCATCTGAAACATGAGAAGAAGAAGCCCATGATCCCTGCCCAAGGCTCAGAGAGCCTAGGAAGTGGAGAGAGCCCAAGAACTCTCAAGAATATGGAACTCAGCTGATTCCCACGGAAAGCACTGCACCCTGGAGCTGTGGGGGACCGGCAGACACATGGGCTTGGCGCCTGCCCTGGCATGGCTACGTTCTACTCCCAGGAAGAGAAGGAGAGGTCAGCTGTAACTCTACCGCTGCAGATATTTTAAGGAGAGATTACAGAAGCTATAATCGTATCTGGGAAACAAATGAAGAAATGCTAGGAATTTTCTAAGTTGGCAATTTTTTGTTGTTGTTGTCAGTCATGAGTCTTGAACTCAGGGCCTGGGTGCTATCCCTGAGCTTCTTTTGCTCAAGGCTAGCACTCTACCACAGATCCACTTCCAGTTTTCTGGTGGCTAATTGGAGATAAGAGTCTCATGGACTTTCCTACCAACTGTCATCCTCAGATCTCAGCCTCCTGAGTAGCTAGGATTACAGGTGTGAGTCACCAAAGCCTGGCTATAAGTTGGAAAATGTAATCATCATCCTGTTAGAACACAACTAGCCAAATGTTTTAGCAAATAGACTCCTTGAGCCTTTTCATACTCCCATGTACTTGCTGGAGTCAACACCCTGAACAGACTTTGAGCTAACTGCCAGTCCAAATGACACAGGTGGACCCTGTGCGACCCTGTGGGTGGGACATACCTGTCCCCAGAAGGCTGCTGCATGCAAAGGCTCCCATCCGTCCCAGTCCTTCACATCCACACGCACGCCGTGGTCCAGGAGGAGTTCTGCTGCCCGCAGGTATCCATTGGCTCCTGCTATGTGCAGCTGGAAGAGATAAGAAAAAGTGAACCTTCCCTAGGGGGCTGGTCCCAATAGCTGCATGATCTTCTCCCACTTTCAAGTCCTAGACTGTTCTTGGGACCAGGAGGATGGAATGAAGTGAGGTGGAGACACCAGCCATAGTATAAAGGGTTATTAACTCTGAAATGTGGACCTTGAAGGGAAGGCAGAGGGGGCTGGGAATGTGGCTTAGTGGTAGAGTGCTTGAAGCCCTGGCTTCGATTCTTCAGTACCACATAAACAGGAAAGGCTAGAAGTGGTGCTGTGGCTCAAGTGGTAGAGCGCTAGCCTTGAGCATAGAGAGGCTCAGGGACAGAGACCAGGCCCCAAGTTAAAGCCCCAGGACCAGCAAACAAATAAACAAACAAACAAAAAAGGCAATGTTTTGCTGGGCACAAGTATCTCATGCCTGTAATCCTAGCTACTCAGGAGGCTGAGATCTGAGGATCACTGTTCAAAGCCAGCCCAGGCAGGAAAGTCTGTGAGACTCTTATCTCCAATAAACCACCAGAAAACTGGAAGTGGTACTGTGGCTCAAGTGGTAGAGTGCTAGCCCTGAGCTGAAGAGCTCAGGGACAGCGCCCAAGCCCAAAGTTCAAGCCCCATGACTGACCAAAAAAAAAGGAAGGCAGAGATGGATTTTCTTCTCCTGTTGTCCCAGGGGTTCCACAAGGATGGTATAAAAACTATGTCTCCAAATCCTTTGGCATGCCTTCCTTGCTGGGCATGGTGGTGCACACCTGTAATCCCAGCACTTGAGAGACTGAGTCAGCTGGGCTGAGGCTCCTATCTAGGAGCCTGATCACTTCCATATTCCAAGGGCAACCCTGGAGGGGCACCAAGGATCTGGAGGAGGCTCAGTGTCATAACAAGCCCAAGTGGAGAGGTTTGGCCCCTGGTTCAAGTTGACCCTAGACAGTCTTAGCCCTGGCACTGGCCCCATCTGCTCACCAATGTGGCACCCTGGGCATCTATCCAGTCAAGATCCTGGCCTGCCGCAATCATACAGTGGATGTCTGAAATCATCTGTTGCTCGGGTGCTGCTCGCATCTCATTGATTTTATCTTGGGTGATGCCTGCATTGGGAAAAAAGAGAGGGTGCACTCAACATCCTCAGGCCCGAGTCACAAGGAAGAGAGGGTGGATGGAGGGACAGTCACACTGCTCCTGCTCCCCGAGGGTCTGCTAGGCACAGGGCACACAGACATTCCCATAAATAATTTTCTCCAGGCCCACCGTGTTGACCCACAGCACAAAGGTCATCCAATACCCGGTGTACTGACATAAGCCCCTTATTATTCATCTACCTGGAGGACCTCTGACCATCTTCCCACCCAGCTCCAGCTGTGCCAATACCGTTCTGCTCATGTTCATGCAGGTCCCCCCACCCGCAGGCTTTGCTAGCCACTCTGTCTGACCCACGTCTCCCTCACTTTCCTCTGTCTTATCCATGACTGGGATCACAATATGCATTACATTTGTGTTGCAGAAATGACTGAATTAAGGGTGCTATTCCTTTCAGGTAGAGAATTGAGTAGCTGGAAGGAAGGGGCCCAAAGGGACATCTCATAGCCTGAATTCCTGACTGAAAAGTGAAACTTTTATGGGCAGCTAGTAATGGTATTGTGGAGGGGGGGGAGGTGTGGGTGTGGGTGTGGGTGTGGGTATGGGTACATATACACACCAGTATCAGGACTTGAACTCAAGGCCTTACACTCTTGCTTGGCTTTTAAGCTCATGGCTGGCACTTTACCACTTGCTCCAGACATCCAGTCCAACTTCAATTAACGAGTAAAAATCGTTAATTGAAGGTGAGAGTCCCTTGCAAAAAGAGTCTGCCCAAACTGTCTTTGAGCTGCAATCTTCAGATATTGATCTCCTGAAAAGCTAAGATTACAAGCATTTGCTACCAATCCCTAGCTACTAATGATGTTTAAGAGGAAAGTAACATACTCTGTGAAAGGAAACATTACAGCAAGTGCCCTTGGAGAGAATTCAGGGGAAGTCTATAGATTTAAAAGGAAAAACAGGATCAAGAAAATGTGATACATACATATATACAATGGAATTCTATGCCTCCATCTGAAAGAATGACATCACCCCATTTGTTAGAAAATGGAAAGACTTGGAAAAAAATTATATAAGTGAAGTAAGCCAGGCCTAAAGAAACATAAGTCCCATGGTTTCTCTTATTTGCAATAACTAGTATATGTCTAGGACAAGCAAAAAAGGTAAAAAGCTGTGTACATATGACCATATAAGATGATGTTAAGCACAACGATCTCCAAGACAAGGACACAAGTGGTTTTTTTCTTGCTTGCTATTGTTTTTAATGTATTTATAATGTACTATGTGATCTTTTTGTTCCTTTTGTATATGGTATATATCATGGTATAACCCCTGCTTTTCACTGTATTTGATTCCCGTGCCCTGCATCTGGTATATACATTTTTATAATTTGGGGAGCGGAAGGGAATAACAAAATGCTTAAATAAGGATACATTGTTACAATGGTGTAACAGTGAAATGCACAAAACAGTATGTTGAAAAGGAACTTTACAACTTTGGGGAGGGGAGAGTTGGGGAGGTGGGAAGGACAGGGATGGTAGGGGAAAAACAAAGGAGGAGGTAACAATGTTCAATAGGAAATGCACTCATTACCTTACTCATGTAACGGTACCCCCTCTGTACAGTTTTTTTTACCATAAAAATATATTAAAAAGGAAAAAAAGAAAATGATACATTTTGACTAGCCCTTAAATGAAATTTAGTATTTCCTACCATTCAAATTTAAATAAAATCCTCAGTACTATTAGCCATGCCTATGAGTTTATCACCAACAGAAAGTCCAGGTATTTCCCCATTTGGTCACCTTATCATTGAATGAATTAATCATGTTCCCTATCTCATACATGTTAAAATACTTTGCTACCTAGCTATGTTGGGATGCAATTTGCCGAACATGATCCAAAGTCCATAGATTCCTAAGGCTGCCATGAAAATTGTTAAGAATCTCTGCAGGAGATGGGTAACAAAAGCCTTAGGTACCAGGACCAAATGGGACTGCAGAGAACTGAGAAGCAGCTCAAGGCAAGGCTGGGGCAGGACCTTGAGTTGCAGCTGAAGGTCTGGTTTGGAGTCCCCTTTAATCTCGGGGTGGTCTCCCCCTGCCAGGCATGCTGGGTGCCAGGGCAGGCAGTACCCACATCTCCCATGGCTCCCCATCTTTCCTCTTCTGAGAATTCACTGTGAGCCCAGAACAGCCCACACCTTGTTTATCTGGGCCCCTGACAGCCAGCTTGGTGCCTGGCACAAATCAGCACTCACAAATGTTCTTGTTTTTCTTTTTTTTTAACATTATTTTCCCAAATGGGGACAGGGTTGTATGGTGAATGTTTATTGAATTGAATTGACAATGGGGAGACAAGGCCAGCTGAGGCCACCCGCGTGTGCCCACGTGTGTGGGTGGGGGGTGAGGGGAGAAGAACAATGCCTTCCTTTTGCACGGCACGTTTTCCAGGGTCCTGTCATGTGTTTTATCTCGTTAATCGCACACATAGCACTCATGATGAGGACCCGTTCCATTTACTGAGGACTGGGCGTGGGGAGCCGGGCACGTAGCTGGCAAATGTGTTCACTCACCGACGCTGCCATGTGCCTACTATAGAGCCTGCTGCCCTCCTTACCTTGGTAGGCCATGCAGGTCTCGATGACATCCAGGGTGGTCTCATCCTCGCAGAGGTCATAGGGCATATTCCCGTCGGAATTGACAGCCAGCAAGTCGGCTCCACTGCGGAGACAGGGTCAGGATGAAGGCCCAGGAAGAGGTTGCTACAGTTGGTCTGGCTGACCTCTCTCACCCACAACCCCCGTGCACACCCCAGCAGCCATGGCCACCCTCTGCGGAGCGTGCCAGCAAGGCGATGCCCTCTCTTGCTCACTGCATAGTCCATTAGCACAGTGGCTTCACTGAAGGGACCCAGAGTCCCAAGGAAGTGATCTCAGATGACCGCTCCACTTCCTGCTCTGGCAGCAGGTGGACACTTAGGGAAAGAGGTCAGAGTTCCCCACCCCCACTCCTGGTAACAATAAAAATAATAATACTGAGGAGAGGGGTGGACACATGAAGAGAGAAAGGGGCAAGGAGGATGCAGTCATGATATTCAACGCACATCCTACCAAATTAAGAAAACTGAGGGGAGGGTGGGAAGGGGAGAAAAGGGGAGAGATGGGGAAGGGAGAGGAGGGGTTAAGAAGGAACTGGGAAGATGAAAGGAGTAACTTCGATCAAGGGGCATTGTATTCATAATCTGATTTGTTGAGAGGTAAACTGCTCTGTACAACCACTTAAAGACAATACAAAAATATAATTTTAAAGAAAAAGTATTATCAGAAGCAGCAGCCGCACTCACCTGCTTGGAGTTAAGTCTGCTCTAAGTCTCTGACACCCAACACATTATTTAATCTTCACCACAGACCCGGGATGGGGGTAGGAGGCGCTGTGAGTTTCCTCGCACATTAAGAGGAACAAAGGCACACATGAGCTCACTCCTATGTACACACAGTTTGCATATGGCAGGGTCAAGACTTGAACCTAGACCTCTTATGGGTCAGCTCTTTTCAATTCCTGTTCTATATCCATCTTTGACCACATGCAAACACATCTTCCAAGTCCCTATGCAAAAGTCTAGTCAGATTCACACATAAGCAGTCAGACTAAAGGAGTATCTGCCTAGAGGAGGAACCCAGCAGCCTAACGCCTCTGACCATTTAAAATGCTATTCATTGCTAGGCACCAGTGGCTCATGCCTATAATCCTAGCTACTCAAGAGGCTGAGATTTGAGGATTGTGGGTCAAAGCCAGCCCGGGCAGAAAAGTCCATGAGACTCTTTTCTCCAATAAACTACTCCGAAAAAGCTAGAAGTAGTGCTATGGCTTAAGTGGTACAGCACTAGCCTTGAGCAAAAGAAGCTCAGGGACAGCACCCAGGCCATGAGTTTAGTACTTTCAAAAAAAAAAAAAAGAAAGAAAGAAAGAAAGGAAAGGAAAGGAAAAAGGAAAAGAAAATACTATTTATCAAAACAAATCCTAAGAAATGGAAACATGGGTTTTTGTTGTTGATGATGGTGGTGGTGGTGGTGCTGCTGCTGCTGCTTATTTTTGCTTTGGGTTGTTTTTATTTTTTGTCTTTTTGGGGGGGGGGTCAAAGAGAGGTACAGAAAGGGAGGCCAGAAGAGTAAGCAAATGCAAGGCAAGCGCTCTACCACTGAGCCATCTTCCCAGCCCAAGCAAATGCAATCATGGTATTCAGGAGACACTTTATGGAAAAATGAACTATGCAACTTATGGATAGGGATGGAAGCAGGAAACTGAGGGCAAGTGAAGGAAAGGGTGACATTGTCCAAAAAAAGAAAGAAATGTAATTACTACCTGGCTTATGAACTGGTAGCCCCTCCCTACAACACCTTAATAATAATAAAAACGAATGTAAACAAATAAAAGACTGGCCAGGCCAGCAGAGGACTAGATCAGAGCATTGGGAATCTCTATCAGAGCTCACCCTTTGAGCTGTTGAGTGCCGATAGCAGGAATGTCTGGGGGACCACGGAAATGCAATGCAAGTTCTTCGGGGTTCACTCGGACCTGCTGCAATGCAGTCCTTCGAATGGGCTTGGGGAAACGGATATGAAACCCATGTGTTGGGCGATTCTGCTTCGGCCCAGCAGGGGGAGCCACTACGCCAGGCCTGCATCGCTCTCTCAATGCCTGTGGGCACCATGGCTTGGGCGATGGTTACCTGATGCTCTTGGCCAACTTGGCTCTCATTGGAGGAGTAGCATGGGCCACCATGCTGTCCTCTGACTGTTAGTGCTCCACTGCAACCTCCCTGAGCTCTCTGAGGGTATGTCCTTGAGCAAGTCAAGCTACCTGCTCTGCACTGGGGAAGCTGTAATGCTATCTCTGCTTCACCCCTGGTGGCCATCTGGTGGGCTCCCACTGTTGGATCAATACCTGCACAATAGATGCTATCTGTTCCTACCTGTTCTTGGTCATGCCTCCTGACTTCCTGAACTCACGCATGTTTCTTTGATCTGCACAAATCCCAGCCCACTGGTTTTGTCTATCACAGCTCTGTTTTTCCTTTCTGACTTCATAGATCTTTTGCATTTCTGTGTGCCCAGTATAAAAATAGGACCTGGAGCAGCTCAAGTACCCAACCATTATTATGGAATATAGTTGACATTGCAATTTGTGCTTAAAGATCCAAGAAGCCTAGAAAGAACTTCAGGGTAGAAAAAGACCTCCTATGAGTACAAACAGAAATGGCTCTAAACCCTGGGAAAGATGCTATGTGGTCCACTTACACACACACACACACACACACACACACACACACACACACACGGTTCTACTTTTAAGGAAAAGTATGTCTATAGGATTTGGGGCAAGACCAAGGAAGAAGACTCAATTAAAGAAAAAAAAATCAGCTAAGCACCAGTGGCTCATACCTACAACTTAAGAGGCTGAGATCTGAGAAACATGGTTCAAGGCCAGCTGTGGCAGGAAAGTCTGTGAGACTCTCATCCCCAATAAACTACCAAAAAAGCCAGTAGACTGTGACTCAAGTACTAAAAGTAGAGTACAAAAACCTTGAGCAAAAGAAGCTGAGAGATAGTGCCTAGGCCCTGAGTTCAAGCCTCAGGATGATCACTCACACACACACACACACACACACACACACACACACACACACACACACACACACACACACACACACACACACACACACACACACACACACACACAAAGTAACAATACATAAAGAAAATAAAGGAGATAAACTCCTTTACTAGACTCTTTCTCAGCATAGACTCATGAAGAAAAACAAAGAAAAAGAGCTGATGGTAATAATAATAATAACAACAACAACAATAGAATGATATCCTGACAGGAAAACAACATAAGAAAAGGATGTAAAATCCAGCCAACTAAATTCACAACATACTTAAAAGATCCCACATAGGGCATATTATAAAGGATCCCACCACAAGCTCTGGGGTTTAATCTGGGGAAGCCTGCGTGGTTTGGCAGAGATTGAATGAATAAAGGGTGGGGGGACCCACACAATCATGTCCGTTAATGCAGAAAAAGGATGTGGCAAAAAATCAATAGTATTCTGTGATTTAAAAAAAGTCAACAAACTAGAAATAGAAAGAAACTGTAAAATAACAAAACCATATACAGAAAACCCACAACAAATGTCAGTCACACTCCACAGTGAAAGCTTTTCCTCTCAGATCCAGAATAAGGCAAAGAGGCTTGATTTTGCCATTTTTATTCAGCATAGAGCTACAGGCTTGAGTCAGAGCCACTAAGCAAAAAAAAAAAAAACTCTTTAAAAAGTCGATTAAACTGGAAAGGAAGTGCAAAATTATCTCTGTTCACAGATGATCTAATATTATATGTAGAAAATCCTAAAGATTCCACAAGAATTGTTACAACAAATCATTAAATTCAGCAAAGTGGCAAGATCAAGGTCAATACACAGACACACACAAATCAGCAGATTTTTTTAATACTTTAACAGTGAAATATCAGAAGAGGAAAATAATAAAACCAATTTATAATGGCATCAAAAGGACTAAAACTTTTAGCAACTCACTTAACCAAGAGTTGAAAACCGGACACAGTGTACACCACAAAACATTTCTGAAAGAAATTACACAGTAGGGGCTGGGAAGGTGGCTCAGTGGTAGAGGCATGCCAGAGGCCCTGGGTTCAACTCCTCAGCACCACATAAGCAAAAAGAAAAAAGCCAGAAGTGGCACTGTGGCTCAAGTGGTAGAGTGCTAGCCTTGAGCTGAAGAGCTGAGGGACAGCGCCCAGGCCCTGAGTTCAGGCCCCACAACTGGACCCAAAAAACTAAAAATTAAAAAAAAAAAGAAATTACACAGTAATAAATGGAAAGACAGCCCAAGTTCATGGATTAGAAGACTTGGTGTTGCTAAGATGCCAATGCTCCACAAAGAAATCTACATGCAATCCTATCAAAAGCTCCCATTTTCTTTTTTCTTTCTTTCCTTTTTTTTGGGGGGGCGGGGTAGACACTAGGTATTGAACTCAGGAACCATTCCTCCAGCCTTTCAAAAAAATTTTTCCTACAAAACAGAAAAACAACTTTGAGCTGGGAGGAATTGGGGGCTGGGAGCTCTCACCTATTAAATCTAGCTACTCAGGATGCTAAGATCTGAGGATCGAGGTTTCAGCTCAGGCAGAAAAGTCCAAGAGACTTCAATTAAATAGCAAAATGCTAAACTGGAGGTATGGCTCGAGTGGAAGAGCACCAACTATGAGTGAAAGAGTCAATGAAAGTGTGAGAGCTTGAGTTCAAGCCTCTCATACCGACACCCCGCCCCCTCCAAAAAAAAGCAGAGAGCCAGGTGGAGTAGTGCACGTCAATAATCCCAGCAGGACTGCACTTCCGAGGCCAGTCTAGGCTACACAGCAACATCATAAAGAAGCAAAGGGCTAGGCACTGATGTCTCACACCTGTAATCCTAGCGACTCAGGAGGCTGAGATCTGAGAATCACAGTTCAAAGCCAGCCCAAGCAGGAAGGTCCATGAAATTCTTATCTCTAATTAACTACCAGAAAACTGGAAGTGGCACTGTGTCTCAAAGTGCTAGAGCATTAGCCTTCAGCCAAAGAACTCAGAGACAGTGCAGGCCCTGAATTCAAACCCCACAATGGACAAAAAAAAAAAAAAAAAAGCAAAGAATTCAAGCAGCAAGTTCTTCAAAGAATTTATGCAAATACACAGTAAACAAGTGAAAGGAGGCTCCAATTATTAATCATTAGAGAAAAAACAAATCAAAGCCACAAGGACACTCCACCTCATAGCCATTAGGATAACTGCAAGCAAACAAAAACAAAAATAGCAAGTGTTGGTGAGAACATGAAGAAATTAGAACCTCTATGCATTGTTGGTAAGAATGTAAAATGGACCAGGGGGTAAACAATACAGAAGTTCCTCAAAAATACTAAAGATAGAATTATCATGTGATCCAGCAGGTATATTCCCCTTCCAGGTATATACACAAAATAATTGGATGTGCATATTCATAACAGTATAATCACATGAAAGAAATCCAAATGTCCTTCCATAGACAAATGGATAAGCAGGTTATGGCATACGCATTTACACACACACACACACACACACACACACACACACACACACACACAACAGAGGAACTTCACTCACTCTTAAAAATGAAGAAAATCCTCACACAAGGATGAAACTTGACATTATGCTAAGTGAAATAAGCAATCCACAAAAAACACAAATACTGTACGATTCCACTTCACTGAGGTACTTGAAGTAGTTCATTTACAAAGCCAAGCAGTAAAGCATCACTTGCCAAGAGTTGAAGGGGTTAGGGAATGGGAGGGGGGCTTTGTCTAATGGGCCCAAAGCTTCGGCTCTCTAAGCTGAGAGAAATGAAGCAGATCCTCTTCATGAATATACTTAATACCACTAAGCAGACATATAAAAATGGCTGAGGTAACAACGTTTATATTATTTGTATTTTCCCACCGTGAAAATCTTGGAAGAAAAGAAATGAAGAAGAAAGACTAAATCAAGACACAAGCTCAAGCTGAAAGATAGAATGAATGACAGACAGAGATGAAGAGCTGAAGAGAAAAAGATAAAGACATGCAGAGCTGGTGCCAGGAGGAGCTGATGCCTGTGATCTTAGCTACTCAGAGATTGAGATCTGAGGATCACAGTTTGAAGCCAGCCTGGGCAGGAAAGCCCCCTGAGACTTCATCTCCACGTAATCACCAAAAAGCCAGGCGTGGAGCTGTGGCTCAAGTGGTAGAGCACTAACCTTGACCAAAAAAAATCTCAGAGGGACAACACCCAGTTCAAGCCCAGGATCAACACAAAAAAATAAACAAAATAAAGGAGATACAAAGAGAGCAAGAGAAAGGAAAGGGAATTTACAAGAGAAAGAAGACGGAGGAGAAACAGAGACAAAGAAAGGACTAGGGAGAGGAGGAGAAGGAGAGGACAGAAAGAGATGGAAGGGAAGGAAGGAGAGAAGGTGAGAGCAAGGAGGGAGAAAAAAGGAAGAAGGGGAGGGAGGGGGGAGGGAGTGAGGGAGGGAGGGATGAAGGAAGGAAGGAAGGAAGGAAGGAAGGAAGGAAGGAAGGAAGGAAGGAAGGAAGGAAGGAAGGAAGGAAATGGAGAAAAGCCAGAGGCAGAAGGCAGGGGCCCTTGGTGGTGGAGGGGCACGTACTACTGGACGAGGGTCTTCACCAGGTTGACGTGGCCACAGGTGGCTGCAGCATGCAGGGGCGTCCACAGCTCGTTGTCCCTCGCATTCACATTGGCACCGTGGGAAAGGAGTAGCTTGACAATTTCCTCAAAGTTGTCGATGCAGCACTAGGAAGGGACAGAGAGGCAGACTGAGCCTAGGCAGAGGGCAGGGCCCTAGCGCGTCGAGTCACACAATGCTCCCCCAAAAGAGGCCACTTAAGAAGGACCCCAGAATCAGATGACCTGAGTTCAAACCTTGGGGACTTTTAGGCCAGGTGCCTTACCTCTTAGTCTCCTTGTTTCCTTGGGAGAAAGAATGAAGTTAAGAATGTATAAGATTTTTAAATAAAGGTTTAAAAAGAAGATTGTCAACTATAAGCCTTTCAGCAAGTGTTACTGGAACAACACACAATTTACACATGGCTTCAGAATCCCAGAAGGCTGCATCTGGAGACCCTAGATGCTGACTTAGTTATCACCATGTTCAGGCAGTATCTTTCACCCTCGTGTGGAGCTGCGTCCCCCAAAGTGTGTCCCTGGATCACAGTATGAAACCTCTGACTTACAAACTTCAGATCTCAAGAATCCCCAAACAAGCACAATTCCTCCCAACCCCAAGAATCCAACAGGCAGATTCGGGGATGGGGGGGGATGGAGGGGGGGAGTCCTGACACAGTGCCTGCTGGGAGACAGTGAGTTTGTGCTATGGCATGAGTGTCAGGAAGCCTCAGCTCCCCGAAGAGAACACAGGCTCCAAGAGACCCCAAACTCCTTGGACAGTGAAAAGTCCCCCAAGGGGACAGAGGGGGCTCAACTGGGGCTATCAGGGAGCGGTGAGGGCAGAGGAGGGGCTCAGGGAGCACTTTGCAGCCTGCAGAGTGGAGAGTCTTCCCTCCAGGTGACAGCTGGAGAAGCCAGTTAGCGGGACAGCACAAGGGAGGAGACCTGAGCTCAGGAGAGTTGTGCAGTCCGACTTGTTTTTTAAGAAAGTCACTCCATGTGGAGAACAGACTGTGTGTGTGCACGTGTGTGTGTGTGTGTGTGTGTGTGTGTGTGTGTGTGTGTATACACCCACACTGAGAGGAGACAGTGAGATGTTGTGTTGAAGTCACCCGGTTAAGAGATGATGGTGGCCTGGCTTACAGAAGTGACAGTAGGGACAGGAGATGAGACAGGAGCCCAGAAACAAGAGCAGAGGCACCTGTGGGAACCCGAGACCCCAAGTGGGTGAAGTAGGAAGGGACCCACAGTACAACACCCAGGCCAGCCCCAGGGAGCCAGGACTCAGTGCCGGAAGGACACGTTTGAAAGGAACAGCTGTTGGTATAGATGATACCAGAGACCCAGGTTCTTTCCAAGCAGCCTGTCTGGGGGATGGCTGGGTCTCTGGACAGGGGCCTGGTGATGGGACTTAGATGGGCAGGAGAACCATGCAGTGTCCTGGCACAGTCAGCAGGGGGCACCAAAGACACCGTGTGAGGCAGCTGTGGGCAGTCCCTGAGCTGTAATGGGGGTCAGGGGACAGGAAGCCCTGAGATTCCACCCTTAGGAACTGCAGAAAGCACAAGTTGAGGGGGTGAAGGTATACAGTAGTATACCCAGAACTGCATCTTGTGAGCCCCATCCCAGGGATTGAAGTGTTCCTATTCCAGGCCTCTGCGGGTGGAATGCAGGGGTGCACATAAGGAGCAGTTTGTGATGCGTTGCGCAGGGTGGGACATGGTAGGAAATGGCCCTCCATTTTGTCTCCCCAGTTGTTGTCCCCTTCCCACCGCCCTGGGTGAGCTTCATCAGGTCTCCCTGCCTCCCTCCCACTCCCCTCAACCAGAGGGAGCTTCTTGTTCCTCTCACCATGTCGCTGTCAGTTTGCAAACCTTGGAAGACTCCCCGTTGCCAAGAAAAGCAAACCCACACTTCTCTGCCAGGCCTGGGGAGCTCCACAAGCTCCCAGTCTCCTCTGTACAGGAATAGTAGTGACACTCAAAACAACCATCACAGCTCTGACGACAAGGTGATTATATCAACAACAACAACAATAACCTATGCTTCTTGAGGATTTAGTTCAGTCAAGTACCTGGCTAGGCTTCAGCCATTTATGGCCACATTTAATCCTCCAAGCAAGCCTTCTCAATGCTCCTCGCTCAGAAAGGACAGATGCACCAGGTCACACACCATGAGAAACAGAGGTTTAAACAAAGGTTTAAACGCGCCTATAGACAGCTGGGCCTGCAAGCTCTCAGGAAGATCAGAGTTTGAAGCCAGCTGGGGACTACATAGGGAAGTCCTGTCTCAAAAAAAAAAAAAATGAGAGTACAAAAACAAACAAACAAATCCATCCATAGAGTTGCATTAAACCAAAGGCGCCGGTGGCTCACACCTGTAATCCTAGCTACTCAGGAGGCTGAGATCTGAGGATCACGATTCAAAGCCAGCCTGGGCAGGAAAGTCTGTGAGACTCTGATCTCCAATAAACCACCAGAAAACCAGATGTGGCACTGTGGCCCAAGTGGTAGAGCACTAGCCTTGAGCTGAAGAGCTGAGTGACAGTGCCCAGGCCCAGAGTTCAAGCCTCACAACTAAAACAACAACAAAACAAAAAACAAAAAACCAAAGGTCCTATTGTCAATTTTCCCAATTGTCTCCTGCCTTCTCCCTAAGGCTTCCTGAACTTGAATTATGTCAGAATCAACCCCTCAGACTCCCAACTTGAAAAGCCAAGTTCCTGTTCACTCTTCCCAGGCTTCACATTCTCTTCCTTTCCTGTCTGGCAAACTCTTACTCATCCTTCAGCGCTGATGTCTTCTTGGAAACCTTTCTTCCTGCCCTGCTCCCCCCCCCCTTTTTTTTGTGCCGGTTCTAGGGCTTGAATTCTGGGACTGGGCACTGTCCTTGAGCCTCTTTGTGCTCAAGGTCAGTGCTCTACCACTTGAGCCACAGCACCATTTCCAGCTTTTTCTGAGTAGCTTATTGGAGGTTAAGACTCTCATGGACTTTTTCTGCCCATGCTGGCTTCAAACCATGATTCGCAGATCTCAGCCTCCTGAGTAGCTAGTATTATAGGTGTGAACCACTGTCCAGCTCTTAGTTTTCCTTTGAGACACGTTATCTGTCCCCAGCCTGAGCTCATCTCCTCATCTCTCCTCTGCATTGCCTTACTCCTGCTATTTCTGAGCTGGGGGTCCCATCAAACCACCAACTCTGAGAGCAGAGAAGCAGCCTAATTCACTCCTGGGATCCTGTCCCGGCAAGAGTGCCTACCACAGAGTAGATATTTAATAAAGATTGGTTGAATGCATGAATGAATGAATGAATGAATGAATGCAGGCCAGTGGAAGGAGAGCGATGGCAAAATAGGGCCCAAGGTGAGTATCATGGTGGAGGTGGGACTAAAGATAACGAAACTCAGGACCAAATCAGTTCTCACCTCCCTGCCTATGAGTGGGTACCGGGAACCCACTGGAAGAGCAATGGGCTTGGGGGAAGCCATGTGACCAGTAAATAAGAAGCGGAAGCATAATGTGGGGATGGGAGGAACTCCAAGCCAAAGTGAGGCGACTGAAGGTTGTTCACCAAGGCCCAGATGGCAACCCCAGGTTGGCCTGGAGCTCTGCAGCCGCCGTGTACTGGCAAGAGCCCCCGGTGCCACCCCGCTCTGCCAGGGCCCACCCACTCGTAATCTAAATTCACTGTGATTAATTCCAAAGTCAGCTTCCATCACCTTAGCCACACTCTGTGGAGCTCTGAGGCCAGAGCTTGTCACAGAGGAGGTCACTGATGCCCAGAGAGCCTAAGGAACTTGTCCAAGGTCACCAGCCAGGGAGTGGCAGCTCCAGGCTTCACTGAATCACCACGGCCCTGGCTTCAGGACCCTAGCTGGCCTGGGGAGTTAACATTTGGGTTTCCACTGCCCACCCTCCCTGCCTCTGGTGCAGCCCCAAGTAGCCTAGAATCATGGAGCTGAAAGTTAGGACAGACAGACACAGAGACAGAAATAGACAGATTGACAGACAGACAGACAGACACAGACACACACACACATATGGGTAGTCACAATGGCCAGTCTGTCCATTCTTCTCCTGAGCAGGGTTCCAATTACCTGGCCTCCCCCTAACCAATCTACCTGCAGACCTGGCCAGGGCACAGAAGTGCTCCAGTGTGTTGATCAGGAATTCACCACGCGCATGTTAAAGACCTCCTCTAGGCCAGGGTGGGATTAGAGGCAGGGACTCAGAGCGCTGGGCAGGGACCAGGCTTCACAGGGTCTTGGAGAGTAGCATTAGGACAAGAACGTGTTGATTAATCTCAGGGAGCAAGGCTATGTCCTGGGGTGGGTTAGGAGGCTGCAGAGGAGAGAGAAACATGACATCCCACACAGCCTCATCCCAGGCAAGGCGGGCTACCGCCATGCTCACTGGGGAAGTGGAAGTGTCATCATGGTGCATAGGGGTCATGGCCAAACACTTGGCCCTGTGACCACAGCCAACATCTGTCAATCACCTACATCTCCAGCACAGCGGATATCCTGGTGAGTGGGAATGATCTTTGTCAACTGGGCAGTGGAGATGACAGGCACAAAGACCTCCTGTCCCCTGGGCCTGTCCTGTACATGTGTGAGCATCTCTCTCTCTCTCTCTCTCTCTCTCTCTCTCTCTCTCTCTCTCTCTCTCTCTCTCTCACACACACACACACACACACACACACACACACACACACACACACACACACACACACGTCCCCAAGGCAGACAAGAGCCATTCTCTGTCCCTCTCTCCCTCTTCCCTGAGAAGCAGGGCAGGACAGTACAGGGAGAAGGGAGGGCTCCCCATCAAAGCAGGGAACACGGGGACCCCAGCAAGCATGGCTTACCTGGTGAAGGGCTGTGAGTCCATCTTCATTGCACAAATCAGGGCTGACTTTATTCTTCAGGAAGTAGCGGACTGTAACAGGAGGGACAGAGTGAGGATCCCTTCACACACAGGGAAGGCATGTGCCAGGGGCCCAGGCCGATGAGGTAGGAACACCCTCCCCGTTGTCCAGATGAGAAAACTGAGGGCACAGAAGGGTTTTGGCTTGTCTTATCTTGGGCCAGACTAGCATGAGGTGGTGGCTGTCAAGTCTTCCTGTATGTCAGGCACTGATCTCAGCAGTTGGCCTGTCCCCTTCCCATGGTCATCTTCCTCCACCCGCATACACCATATTGGCCCCAGCTGTCACCTGAAGCGCAAGTCCCATGATCCCACAGGCCAGCTAAGACCTCCTGGCTCTGACCCCAGCTTTAGAAGGCCCAGATCTGGGCAGTCTCCCACTCTGTAGTTCATGGAGGGATCCACTGGAGCCCACGGTGACCATGATGGCCAGTGCGGTTGGACATGGCCTCCTCCGTGTGCCCCCGCTGTAAGGGACAAGCTAGGGGGAGAGCATCATTCATTCTTAAGGGCAATCACCAGTCATTGACTCTGACAGGAAAGGGGGGAGAGCCCACAAGGCCTCAGGAGTAGTGGGGATGGGGGCAGCCCCTCAACTCAATCTCCCAACTCCCAGACCACAGCCCAGTTGCACGCCAGCCCCAGCACGCAGAGGCCCCATGTGAGGGACGGGTTGAGGCCTCCACATAGCAAGGTGAGGTCTTCAGAAGACTTGCTGAGAATGAGGTGACAGGACTTTGTCTAGTCAGAGAGCCTCTTCTCTGCATGCTCACACAGACCCGTGAGCTGAGTCTAGCTATTGAGATGACTTAAAATTTAATTCACAAACATGCAAGTGTTTCGGTTGCTCTATGCTTAATGCCACAAGCACATCGAGACATTGCTAACTTCTTAAAAAGTTCTACTGGAAGACAGGCACTGATGACTCGCGCCTATAATCCTAGCTACACAGAAGGCTGAGATCTGGGGATCACTGTTCAAAGCTAACCAGGGCAGGAAAGTCCATGAGACTCTTATCTCCAATTAACCATCAAAAAGAAGAGCAGAAGTGGAGCTGTGACTCAAACAGTAGAGCACTAGCCTTGAGCAAAAAAGCTCAGGGAAATGTCCAAGCTCAATGTTCAAGCCCCAGGACTGGTGTACAGGCACACACGCGCGCACACACACAGAGTTCTATTGCTCAGTGCTCTTTTCAGGAGTCATAAATGGAAATGAACCGCAGCACAAATGGCAAAAGCCGGCCCTAACTCCCCATTGCCCAAGAAACAATGGCCACATTGCTTCCTATGACATTCGAGGTCATGCATGGTAGGTCCCTGCACTAGTGATCTGTAGACCACCATCCAGAACAATTCGAAGAGGCAGGTACACCGCTGGCATCATGATTTGGAAGACTTGCACCCTCTGGAGCTGCTCAATGCACAATACGCCAAAATATATGCACTAATCCTATCCCCCTGCCCTGGTTTCAATTTTTCTCCTCTTTTTGTTTTTTCTGGTCTGTCATGGGGCTTGAACTCAGGGCCTGAGTACTGTCCCCTTTTTGCTCTAGGCTAGTGCTCTACCACTTTAAGCCACAGCGCCACTTCTAGTTTTCAGATGATTAATTGGAGATAAGAGTCTCAAGGACTTTCCTGCCCAGGCTGGCTTTGAACCACAATCCTCAGGTCTCAGGTTCCTGAGTGACTAGGATTATGAGTGTGAACAACTGACACCCAACTCTAGTTTCATTTCTTATACTCCAAACATTTCCTGTAATCATTATTTGTTCGCTAGTTACATACTTCCTCTGACCTCTGAACCTCTGCATAAGCCTGAACCCACTGACTGGAAGATTCAGTCACCCATTCACCCACCAATCCACCATCACGTGCACACACATACACACACACACACACACACACACACACACCAGCCTCACTCCTCATCCTTTAGGACTCAGCTCAAACTCCCCAATCTCCCCCCATCACACACACCTAACGCTCCTATTGTACATTTCATAGCCTTATCACAATGAACACTGCAACCTTGGGTCTGACATTAGATTCTAAGCCCTAAGCAGGTAAGACCATAGTCTGGTGTTGGTAACTCTATTCCTAAAGCATGATAGAGAGTTCATCTTCAAGGTCTCCTCCGGGGCTTTGCCCAATAGGCAGCCTCCTAACTCAGTACAAGCTCATAGTTTCTCCATCTCTGAGCAGTGAAGCGTTAGCCAGGGCTAAGCCTGGAGACTCCTGCCTGTAGCAGGCAGCTCTGGCCTGCAGGTTCCTCCCAAGGGCCTGTGAGCCGCCTGGCAACTGGTCTTGGCCTTGGGCTATGCTAAGGAATACAGCAAAGTCTCAGACAACCCAGGCACATTCTGCCCCAGGGTCAATGGGTGGGTGGGTGGGTATGGGGGGGGGAGGGGTGGCCGGGAGGGCGAGGGTGCTCCTGAACCCGACAGAGGCTTGAGGGAGAGAAGAAATGGACATTGTGACTATCTGAAAAGGGTTTCTAGAAGGTTCTGCTCCCATGAGGCAAACTGGAGTTGCCTGGGATGGCTGATCGGCCAGGCTTCCTGTCCAGGAGGCTCTCCAAGAAGCAAATAAATAAATAAATAAACAAATAGCAGCTGCCAACAGCAGTCTTTGTGCATAGTAATTATTGGGGTGCTCTCTGTGCTGCGTGGGAGCCCAAGCCATGTAATTACCCTGATGTCGGGCAGTTATTTTCAGCCCAATAAGTGGGACAAGTCATCTCCATCTCTAAGAAACCCTTAATATTCATGAGCCAAGGCCTCCTCAGCAGCTCTCTTTGCCCAGCTCCAGCAGGGAGGCTGGAGCTGGCCTTGGGCCCAGCTCAGTGGAGCAAAGTCCCACTCCCCAATGTGTGGCCGTGGTGCTCTGGGTCTCGGCTATTAGGAGTCCTTGGACGGAGCCTACCCTGTGCTCCCAGCTCCATGCAGAATCATGTTCCTTCCTGCTTTCACATCTATCAGGGTCCCCACATACAGAAAAGGAGACAGAGGGTCAGAAAGGTCAACATGCACGCACGCACACACACACACACACACACACACACACACACACACACACACACACACACACACACACACACACACACACTGAATAAAGAGTTAAATAAAATGTGGCACCAGATGCTGAGTCCTGAGCCCAAGTGATGGCTCTGCTCTTCCAGAACTAAACCAAGAGCTAGCCAGGGAAGAGGGGAATCAGTAGTCTCCACTTTTCAGACCAGGTAAGCATCAGAAGTTTACCAGTGCCAGGCCAAGTTGCTTCTTATAAACCACAAACAAAGCTGAAGAAACATTCTGCCTTGGTCAGGGGTTTGGGGCACAGTCAGATCTGTTGGGGCTATGTCAACTGTAAATTGGCCTCTCTTTACCCTAGCTTAAAGCCCTCTCCTGGTGCTACATGGGTCTAAATTCCTTCTATGATCTTCACTGGGATTGACAAACTGGCCTGTGGACCAAATCTGTCAGGCAGTCTATTTCTGTAAATAAAACTTGATTGGACCCCACCACACTCATCCATTTACATCTCACCTACAACTGCTTTTACCCTACCATGGCAAAGCTGTGGAGTCATCACAGAGACTGTGGGCCATATGTATTTACTAGGGTTTTAGACCCTTGGTCCCCAAAGTCCTTCTCAAGGTGGTCTCATCTAAAAGATGACCACCTTGCACAATTCCCGGGGCAGGGGATTATTTTCACCCTAGTTGATGTCAATGAAGCGCTCTAAAATTGTGCAGTGTGCAACTCGCTCAGCCACACCAAGGCCCTGTCTTCCAACTCTCTGGGCATCTTGGATAATAGAGGAAGCTGGTGTGAGGTCTAAGAGCTGCCTAGGCTTGGGGAGCACAAAGACAAGAGGGACCTGCCCTCCAGTGAGCTGGGAGTGCCCCCCCACTTCTGCTGACTACCCATCCTTGGCTCTTCTCCCAGCTCCCAGGCTTGGCTACCAGCTTGTCAGAATGACCCGTGGGTTCTCACTGTCTGTTTCACCGTAGCTTTACACAAGTTATCCCTCAAGTCTGGGCCACAAGTCCTCAACCAGACAGTGGGGATCCCACCAGCACATCCATTGTCAGGATGCTGTGAGGATTTAGTAGAATCGTGTCTAAAAGCTAGTGTCACTTACATTAGGAACATGCATAGAAAAAACCAATCACTGAGCTCCACTGGGGTCCTTCCCCGAAGGGCTGGATGCTGCACGGAACGCATGCATCATTCCAGAGCTCTGGAGCAGGTCACAACGGACAGAAGCGGGTCTCTCTGCAGCAGTGCTGATGGACCACTGTGAGGCCATAGAGGGCCGCCTGCACCACCCCCTATCCCATGAGGGCAAAGAGGTGGCCCCGCCCCCTCTCCCTGGAGCATCCTGCTCCTGGCACCCGCCTGGTGCTCTGCCCACACCTCCCTGGCAATCTGGCTGGAACGTGGGCCAGCGGGCCATCTGCTCCCTCCATCTCCAGCTGCAGTGAGCCAGAGAGAGGCTGAGGCTGCAGCCGCCTCCCAGGGCAGAAGGCGGGAGGTTCACTGCTCACAGACTTGGGTTTGCATCTGACCCAACGTGTCCCACAGAGCAAGCCCCCTGACCTCAAGCAAGTGGGAGGTTCAGGCAACCACAGGTGTGGCTCCTGCCTTCTGCCCTGCAGAAGGGAACACGAACCAGTAAAACAGAGGGGTCTCCCACTGCCAGGGACTTCGGGGCTATCTGCCTCTGCTCCAGGGGTTGAAATGGGCCCCGGTGACTTGAGGGTCATGTTCCCTGAGCATGCTCCCACCCAGTCTCCCTTCCTTTCCTGTTCAGTGCCAGGTTAGCTCACTGCGCCAGCCACACTGGCTTCTTTTACTTCCGAAACAAAAACAAAGCAAAACCTGAGCGCCCAGCCTCTCAGCCTTGACACACTGTTGCCTGTGCCTGGAACGTTCTTTCTTTCCCGCGTTGTACCAACATACTCCTTTTCCTCCTCAGATCCCAGGCAAACTGTCACCAACTCAAGGTGACTTGAGTGCCAACTGTGCTTTCGAAGCCATTCTTCCCACAGTACTTCTGCATTTGTTACATCTTTTTTTAATGTTATTTTTATTATTATAATCATCATCATTATCATTACTACTACTACTACTACTTTGGGTTTTGGTGAAGCAGAGTCTCATTATGTAGTCCAGGCTGGTCTTGAACTCATGCTCTTCCTGCCTCAGCAGCCCATGTGCTGGGATAAAAGGTGTGGGCCACCATACCCAGCTAGTACATTACCATAGCATCTGCTTCACTAGCCACAGCGCTACTTGCCCTAGAGGCTAGGGGACCATTTTCCATGTGACACATTAGCAAATGGCCTCCTTCAGTCTTTCTCCTCCGTGCAGCCAGAGCACAGAAGCCTTCAGCCCTCTCCCCACAGTCCTCTCCCTAGGCTGGCATCATCTCCTTCCTGTCCTGGCTCCTTACTCTTTCTGTCCAGTGGCCTGGGCTGTCCTCTGTATGATGCAGTGTGGCTGTGTGTTGAGCACAGTAGCACTGAAGTCACTACGCATGACATCACCAACTCATCCTCTGGAACCACTCAGGAAAGTGAGCAACCCCTGCTCTTCTCTGACTACCTGGGATTACTGCACGATTCACAGATGGGGAAGTGAGGCCTGGACAGGTGTAACAAGTTGTCTGAGGGCCCAGGGCTGGGAATGGGAGCCTGGGGCCTCCACAGACTGTACATTTGACCACTTTGCTGACCTGATGTCAAACAGAAGTTGCCGAAGGATGGCCAAAAAAAAAGTGAAAGGAAAGGTTGTGACCAAATTAGGTGTTCTAGAACACTCCATGACCTCAAAGACAAGAATCGTAAGAGTGATCACAGCAACCTTGTTACTACAGTTTGTAAATGAAGGGCAGAGGCTGGGCCTCTGTGGGCCTGGGGTCTATAGAAAATGTATGGCTTCTCTAAGCCCAGCTCCAGCGCCACCTCTGCGTGTCCTCAGGCTGTGTCTCCTCCAGTGCAGACCCGCCCCATCCTGATCCCAAACACCCATCCACCCATGAAAAATCCCGCCCACACTGGCCCTGTCTTCCTTCCTGGAGATGCTGTAAGGGGTTCAGGGGGCCCAGCCCTTGACCCAGCACTCACAGAAAGCAGCCTCCCACCCCCTCTACCTTCTCCCTTCCTCTCTCCAACCCCCCCCCCCCCACCAGTCACAGCAGTCCTGGGACCTCACTGCACAGTGCCTTCCAAAACCATCCCACTGAGAAATCTCAACCTTTCCACCCACCACTGCTCTTCCCTAGAGAAGAAAAGAGCCAGAAATAGCTGCCTCCAAGGAAGCCAGGCTGCAGTCAAGTCTCGCGGGGTTGTCTCCAGTAACTGGCGCAGGCTGCACCTCTGCCAGGCAGTTCACTGGGGTTCTGGGCAATGACTCAGGCAGGGCGGAGGACGGCCCGGGAAGACGTGGGCGTCTCTCAAAGTCCCATGCCAGGCCCAGCCCCTCTCCTTCCTCCTGCAGAGAGCAGTGTTCCAGGGTCCACTCATAAGAGGAGGGGTCAGCCAGGAACCAGTAATTCATGCTCGTAATCCTAACTACTCAGGAGGCTGAGATCTGAGGATCATGGTTCAAAGCCAGCCCAGGCATGGAAGTCTGTGAGATTCTCTTATCTCCAATTAATCAACAAAAAGCTAGAGGTGGAACTGTAGATCACGTAGCAGCCAGCCTTGAGCAAAAAGGCTACCTAAGCGTGCAAGACTCTGAGTTAAGCCCCCATACCAGCACAATTTTTTTTTAAAACAAAGAAGAGGAGTCAGAGTCAGAAGATTCTGCGTGTTGGTGGGGATGTGGAGAAAGTTCTGGTACCAATATGAAATGATGCCATTGCTTTGGAAAACAGTTTGGTAGTTCTTCAAAGATCAAATATCAAGTTATCATGTGACCCAGCAATTTTATTCCTAGGCACATATATGTAAGAGGAATGAATAGGTATGTCCACACATATACAAAATAAACTTCATAATAACCCTATCAGCTGATGAACGTACCAACAAAATTCCACACAATGGAATATTACCCTGCCATAAACAGAGACGAATTACTGACCCAGGCTAGAACATTGGTGAACTTTGCAAAAGAAATCAGACTAGAAAAGCCATATATGATCTCATTTACATGAAATTTCCAGAGTAGGCAAATCCACAGAGACAGAGAACTGAGTGGCAGTCACTAGTGCCTGGTGGTAGAGATGGCAGAACAGAGAGAGACTGCAAAAGAGTCCAGCATTTCCTTTAGAGGTGATAAGAGTAGCTGGAATTAAGAGAGTGATGGTGGCCATATAAACTGGGCAAGGACTTGCACTGAGACTGCTTTAAAAGGAATGAATATCATAGTAGATAAAGGATAGCTCCATCAAAAGGGAGGGAGCTCCCAGCTGGTCCCCAGACATCCTGTTGGAAGCTCCTTCCTCTGCCAGCCCCGTAGTTCTGTGAGATCAGCACAGTGTTATCCCCCTCATGACAGAATCCACAGTGCCAAGATGGCACCCAGTAGACACCAGGTGTTCAATCATTTCTTACAGGAAGGGAGAGGAAGGGGAAAGCCACTGGCTGGTCAGGTCTCTCTTGGCCTATAGGATCTGCCATCTGCCACCTCTCCTGACCATTGTGCTCTCTTCTCAGGAGCTCCCAGGCCCCACCCTCCTTGTGCACCTCTAGGCCTGCTCATTGGCTGCTCCATCTGTCTATCTTCCCCAGTTTCCCTTCCTCCGGCCCTCCAGGCCCTGGCTTACATGCCACTGCCTTAAGGAAGCCTCTGCTGAAACCCTAGGCTGGCACTGGCCTGAGCTTGATCAAGAGCCAGGGTGCAGCTGTGAGTGGATCTGCCTGTGAAGTACTTGAGAGGAAGTTGGAGGGGACCTCTGAGCTACTGTGACATAGTCCAGGCCCCCAGTTAGTATCTGGTGCCCACAGGACAGGATGGGGCCTACCAGGGCCTCTATCCCCACCTCAGAACTGGATATTACATCTGTTCTTGGGCTACTCCAGGTGTTGGAGTGTGGGGACAGGGGGCTGCACTTAGCTCAGAGAAGATGGGGGCCTGGCCTGGGGGGCAAGTCACACTCATGTGGTAGAACACTTGAGATCTGAGTTCAATTTTCAGTACTGCCATCAAAAAGAAAAAAGATAGGGCTGGGAATGTGGCTTAGTTGTAGAGTGCTTGCCTAGCATACAGCCCTGGGTTCCATTCCTCACCACCACATGAACAGAAAAAGCCAGAAGTGGCACTGTGGCTCAAGAGGTAGAGTACTAGCCCGTAAGCAAATGAAGCTCATAGTCAGTGTCTAGGCCCTGAGTTCAAGCCCCAGAACTGGAAAAAAAAAAAAGAGGGGGATAGGAAAGTAAAAGGGGGAGAGGAGGGGAAGGGAGGACAAAGGAGGGGAGGGGAGGGGAGAGAAAGGGAGGGTAAAGGAGGAAAGAGGAGGAGAGGAGAGGTATATGTGTGATTCTGCCACACTGTAAGCTGAGTTCACTTTTCAGTACTGCCACCAAAAAAAAAGATAGGAAAGAAAAAAAGAGAAGGGAGGGAAGGGAAATCTAAAATACAGGAGCCTGTATGATTCTTCCATCAAAGCTGCAAAGATTTTTTTGACTCTGACTCACTCTTATTCTCTCTCTCTCCTTTTTCTCTTTTTCTCTCCTATTTCTTCTCCTTCACTCACCCACAATTTCACTGAACCCCTCCTCCTCCTTCTCCTCCTCCTCTTCCTCTTCTTCCTCCTCCTCCTTCTCTCCCACACCCTCTTTCTATCTTCTTTCATTAACTCCCTTCAAAGAACTCTTGCTGTCTGTGGTACTGTCTTAGGGATTCAGGCAAGACTTCCTGTCTTGTAACATGATCCTGGAACTCCGCCCCCCCCCAATTTAGTTCAGGGTTCAGAAACACAGCAGACCCCAGGTGCTAGGGACCCATCTTCTCTGACTGTCTTCAGCATTCTCTAACACCTGTCTCTCCCCCCACCCCCACCCCCACCCTGTCCCTAGCAGTACTGCAGGCCCAGGGGCCTGAGCTCCCTTCTGCCCCTCAGAGCCCGCTGCTTAACCAAGGGAGCTCTCCAAGGTACCTGCTCTTATTCCAATTCTCTCCTCCAATGCCCCAAGTTCCCTTCTGACTTTCTCTTGCTTTCCTAACCTATCTCTCTGTCCACCTAGCTCTCCTAGATCTTTTTTTTTTTCTTAAATAGCTCAATTATTTCATATCTCCAGGCAAATAATAGATAAAAATATTCCCAGCCATCCAGGTAGAAGATGCAGACACATCACCATGTAATGGCTTCACAGTTGTCATAATATCGTAAGGTTTGTTGCTGATTTTTCAATTGTGAAGCAGATATTGTGTGTGTGTGTGTATGCACGCGCGTGTGTGTGTGTGTACAAGCTAATATTGGGGGCTTGAACTCAAAAGTCTTATACTCTCACTTGGCTTTTTCAAGCAAAATTGACACTCTATCACTTGAGCCACACCTCTGTTTCTGGCTTTTTGGTGGTTAATTGGAGATAAGTCTCACCGACTTTCCTGCCTAGGCTGGCTTTGAACCACATTCCTCAGCTTTCAGTTTCCTGAGGAGCTAGATTTATATTTTGGACAGAAGAAACCGGTTGTCTAGGAAGGGAGAAGTTCTTCCAGCTGCCACCTGTCCATTTTGAATCTTCCCTCTGATTTCCTTGTCCCACTGACCCCTCTCCACCTGACCGCTGTCCCTTACCACCTGACCCCTCTCTCTGCCTGTCTTCCTGACCCTTGGTTTTGGTCTCTCTTAAGGAGGCAGTGCCCTACATCTCTGTCTCAGCTCCATGTTACACAGGATACAGACAGTTCTACCCAGAGCTTTCAACTGTCTGACTAGGAAACTGATCACATTTCAGAAAAATTAGAAGGTAACCAGACACATGAGAAATCTAAATCAGGATTTGTACCTTCTTTATCATGGATGGAAAAGACATTACAAAGTGATGATAATAATAAAGAAAACTAAATAATATATAAATAATAAATAGCATATAATATAAATAATATAAGAGAATATGAATAATAAAGAAAATTAGGCCAGGCGCTGGTGGCTCATGCCTGTAATCCTAGCTACTCAGGAGGCTGAGATCTGAGGATCTCTGTTCAAAGCCAATCCGGGCAGGAAAGTCTATGAGACTCTTATCTCCAGTAGGCCACTCAGAAAACCGGAAGTGGCGCTGTGGCTCAAGTGGTAGAGTGCTCGCCCTGAGCTGAAGAGCTGAGGGACAGCACCCAGGCCCAAAGTTCAAGTCCCACAACCGACAAAGAAAAAAAAATTAAAGGCCACCAAGCATGAACCAAGATGATCCCAAATCTCACATGTGCCATTAGCATAAACATAATAATACTCCACCCCCTATGAAGCAGTAGAGACAGGATTGCAGAAAAAGAAAAACCTACAAAAGATATACCCCAAACAAAATAACAGGACTAAAAATAGAGGAATGTTTAAATATAAGATAGGCAGATGCAAACACAAAGAACATGGGGGTGGCAATGCTACATCATGCCCCCAAGGAATTCTGGGAAAGCAAGGAGGCAATCTGCCTTAGTATGGTCAGAAAAAGAACCTTCGAGATGTAATAATAAGCAGGAAGCAGATCAATGATTGCCTGGGCCCATTGGCAGGATGAGGAAGGTGGTATCACGCAAGAAAGCTCATACAGGGGCTGGGACGGTGGCTCAGTGGTAGAGCGCTTGCCTTGCATGCATGAGGCGCTGGGTTCGATTCCTCAGCACCACATAAGCAAAAGGAAAAAGCCGGAAGTGGCACTGTTGCTCAAGTGGTAGAGCGCTAGCCTTGAGCTGAAGAGCTGAGGGACAGTGCCCAGGCCCAGAGTTCAGGCCCCACAACTGGACCCAAAAAAAAAAGAAAGAAAGAAAGAAAGAAAGCTCATACATTGCATAATCAGGAAAAAAAAATCCAGTAAGGCAAAAACAATTAGGATATGTCAGTTGCAGAACGGTTCCATAAATCTTCAGTATACATGTCCTAAAGAAAAGATCAGGGGGCTGGGAAGGTGGCTCAGTGGTAGAATGCTTGCCTTGCATGCATGAGGCCCTGGGTTCGATTCCTCAGCACCACATAAGCAAAAAGAAAAAAGCCGGAAGTGGCGCTGTGGCTCAAGTGGTAGAGTGCTAGCCTTGAGCTGAAGAGCTGAGGAACAGCACCCAGGCCCAGAGTTCAGGCCCCATGACCGGACGCAAAAAAAAAAAAAAAAAAAAAAAAAAAAATCAGAGGGCAAAGATTTATAGACAAGGATGTTTGAACAGTATTGTTTAACAGGCAGTTTAATAACGCGATCTTGGATTCAACTCAAATATCTAAATAACTGCACATTTGTTAATAAACCCTGGAATATCAGGGTGAATATGACATTCTGAAGCTAGTATCTGGGGTGTTTTTAGTGGCCTAAGGAAATGTGGATACATATAATAGAGAATGAAGTCATCAAAATTAGAGGTTCAAGCTGGGCACTAGTTCAGGAGACTGAAATCTGCGGATCATGGTTTGAAGCCAGCCCACTCGGAAAAGTACATGAGACTCTTATCTTCAATTAACCACCAAAAAGCAAGCAGTAGAGCTGTGGCTCTTGGGCAGAACAGAAGCCTAGCAAGAGCACAAGGTCCTTGAGATCAAGCCCCCAGGACTGGCACGGATACACATATAAACACACACACACACACACACACACACACACACACACACACACACACACACACACACACACACACACACACACACACACACACACACACACACACTATATGTCCAATGGATTTTCAATTGAAAAAGAAAAAAAACATTTCACATACTTTTTAATTCTACAAATGCTTTATTAGTTAAAAAAAAAAAAAAAACAAAGGGGCTAAGAATGTAGCTTAGTGATAGAGTGCTTGCCTAGCATGCATGAAGCCCCGGGTTCAATTCCTTAGTACCATATAAAATGAAAAAAGTCAGAAGTGGCACTGTGGCTCAAGTGGTAGAGAGATATCCTTGAGCACAAAGAAACTCAGGGTCAGTGCCCAGGCCCTGAGTTCAAGGCTCTGTTCTGGGAAGAAGAGGAAGAGGAAGAGAGGAGGAAGAAGAGGAGGAGGAGGAGGAGGAGAAAGAGGAGGAAATTAACTGTGATTATCAGTGACTTTTATTTTATAGTTGCCAATATTTTATAAGCATTTAAGCATTTATAATGTGAATTTTTCAGTTTCACTAAAGGACAAATCTTTCCCAAGATGACAGTCCCTACAGAAATGAAATCCCAGGCTTTGTCACAAAGCTGAGCTTCCTGTGTGGGGAAGGAAGTTAAGCAGTAGAGATAACAGGAACTAATATGTTCACAAAGCACAGGCATTGGTAAACAATGGTCCACAGGTCTATATCTGGCCTGGCACTTACTTTTGTACTGCTTGGGTAAAGACTGGGAGTTTAACTCAGTGGCAGAACAGTTGTGTGGGGTGCTGAGGTCATGGGTTTGATTCCAGAACTGAGAAGCTTAGAAAAGGAAAGGGATAGGAGGGGAAGGGAGGGAATGGAAGAGAGAAGACAGGAGAGAAAAAGGGGGGAGGAGAAGGAAGGGAGGAAGGGAGGAGAGAGAAGGGAGGGAGGGGAAAGAGGGGAGGGGAGAGGATGACAGAGAGGAAAGGAGGAAAAAATGGGAAGAATGGGAAGAAAGAAAGGAGAGCGTAGGGGAGGGAGACCGGGAGAGGAGGAAGAGGGAAAGGAGAGGGGAAGAGAAGGGGAGAGCAGAGAAGAAGAGAATAAGTTTGAGCCAGCTCTGGTGGCACACAGTGTGATATCAGCCCTTGGGAGGCTGAGTCAGGAAGACCTTGAGTTCGAGCCCAGCCTAGGCTCCCTAGCAAGAAGAACCTGTCTAAGAAACAAATACACAAAAAGGCTGGCTCCAGTAATAGAGCACTTACCTAAGGAGCTCAAAGCCCAGGGTTTAATCCCAAGTATCAGAAACAAAAAGAATAATCTATAAGTGATGAAAAACAGTAGAGAAGAACCAGCTCAGTGCAGCACATACTTCCTGCTCTGTGTGGCTGGGCGGCTCCCGGCTGGGGGGCCTGGTCGTGAAACCGACTGCATGGACCACACAGCTGACTGTCTGCTTGCTTTTATTTCTGTGTGTTGGTACTGGGCTTGAACTCAGGGCCTCTTGTCCTCTCATTTGGCTTTTTCACTCAAAACTGGTGCTCTACCACTTAAGCCACATTTCCCCTTCTGACATTTTGCTGGCTAATTGGAGATAACAGTCCCCTAGTTTTGTCTGCCTAAGCTGGCTCCAAACCATGATCCCTAGATCTCAGCCTCCTGAGATTACAGGCAGGAGCCACCAACATCCAGTAGAAAATCTGGTCCTTTAACAGAAAAACTTTGCTGATTCTCAGGGAAGTGGTTTTCAGCTGACAAAACAGGTTTAAAACCACAGTCTCCATTCACACGCACACTGAAGATCTCATGGTTCTAGGCAAAGAGGACAAAAATCAACACTTGTGCCAGGTGGGAAACAGGAGCATCTTTACCTGCCAGGGACTGAAAGGTGTCCAGATCCACTGAGACACTCCAAGTCTCTACCTCCTACCCCAGCTCAGGGGCCTCTCCCCTCTTCCTGCCAAGAGCAGAAAGACCTTCTGTAACCTGAATGGCAGAGGCTGCAGCTGCAGACACATTGATATTTTTATCCAGCCCCTGCTTCCTGTTTGCTGGTTGGTGTTTGCTTTTGTTGCATCTGATACAGACTTGGTTTCCTGGTCAAACCACAAAAAAGAGGGTCTGTCTCCTAAGAGGGTCTACTGCCTTCCCACCGCCCCCCACTGTCTCCCCACAGCTAAGTACGACCTCCCCTGGTGCCACTCAGACGCCCATCTTCCTCCCCGCTGTGCAGGAGCAGAAACCAGGGCGACTGGTGGGCAGAGGGGAAACAGGAGCATCGCTGCTCTGCAGGAAGTGGAAAAATCCACTCTTATCAGAGAGGAGCAGGCGGAGCCTGGGGGCAGCTCGTTGCAGGTCCCAGAGCTTCTGGAACATACACATGGCTCAGAGACACCCAGGAGAGGACAGAGAGTGAGTTCAGTGTAGTATTTGAAAAAGCCACTGGCTGATCATGCTCCGAGCTCTAGGACCTTGGGGATGGGGGTGGGGGGTCAGTTGCAGAGGTTCTGAGTCCTCGAAGCTCAGCCAGGTGTGGGACAGAGAGCAGAGCCAATGAGCGGGTGATGACACACATTCACTCCTGTTGACTGGGCTCATACAGACAGACCAGCCCAGTGAACGATCTCACTTCATCCTCCTATCAATCTCAGGCAGAAGGGAGGTAGGCTCTCCAAGGGGCTATTTACAAGTGGAGATAATTAGGCACAGTATTCCCATCCACTCCGCTGGTAGGAGGTCCCAGCACCCTCACATTTGAATTTGCTCTGCCATGAGAATTCTATACTGATGCCTTATAGCCAAAGGCTGACTTCATGGTTTCAAGTGTCAGGGATCCAAAGTATCCAGAGGGCCTGTGATTCCAACACCAGGCTCTGAGCTCCAGGGACAAGGGACTGGTCTGAGCTTTGTCACATAAACTTCTACCCTGCAGAGAGATCAACAAAGCATGCAAATACAAGCCTAGGGGCAAGGAATCCTTACCTCCTCAGGGATCAAATCAGACATGCCCTTTATGTGAGTCTCAGTTTTCCCCATCTGTTAATGGGAGCTATAACATCATGAGACTATCTGAGAACTCCACTGTGAAGGGCAGACTGACCTCGGTGCCTAGCTGAAGGGGACTGTCCAGCTTGCCGATCTCACCTGTCTCATCTCCCAATCCATGGGCCTTCCTCAGGAAGATGGGGCCCAGTCTTCAATCCCAAGACAACAAGATCTAGGCAGCAAGTATCTCTGGAGGTCTAGCCCAAGTCCTGCCAACCTCCCACAATCTACCCTCTGGGCAGTTCCTTCCTCTGCTAAGAGGGGCTCATGGGTGTCACTAATAAGACACAGTGTGACTTCCAAGACAAAATCATAAGGGACATTTTGGCTTCCATCTTTGGTTACTCGCTGGGCAAAGCCAGCTGCCATACTGGGAAGCTTTCGTGATGTCCCACTGGGAGACCCAGAGTGAGGAACTCCTGCCAGCAGCCTGTGAGGCAGCCATCTTGGAAGCAGATCTAGCTTGTGGCCAAGTAGATGACATTAGTGTTGGCTGACATTGAGACCCAGCTACCCCCTAGGTTCCTGACACCCCAAAACTGAGATAACAAGCCATAACAATGATTGCTTTCCCTCGATACATGTGGGCAAAATTAGGCAGCAGATTTGTTAGTAATCTGCCAGAGGTATTCAACTAGAGTAGAAGGTTCAAGCCTACACAAGTTACACAGAGTTGGGGACCACCAGACACCTCCAGCATCTGAGCTTCCACTCACCCACAATCAGCCAAATTTCCCTTAACCACGGAAATTCTTCACTGAACCCCACCACTGACTCAGAGTTTCTATTTCCCCTGCGGTGCTGAGAACCCTCTGCATACGTCACTAGGCACCCTGGTTATCTTTCTGATTTAGAGGTACAGCCCAGACAGAGGTCAGGGGACTCCTGGCTTGGCAGAGAGCTCTGGGAAAGGAGATTTTGGGTTCCCCCAAAGGCTTTGTGAGGGGCATGGAGCCCTTGAAATTCATGTGACGCACATGGACAGGTGCTTAGGTAGTAAATCACAGTGGACTTGGAAAATGTGGTAGGGGAATAAAACAAACACACCAAGAAATGTCACATCTGTCATACCTAATTTTTACAGCGGGGACATGTTGAAATGTTTCCAGTTGAATTACTTGAATCAATTCCACCTGCTTCCTTTCTACTGCGACACAACCACAAGAAAAAAGCTAAGTGACAGAGATGGCTGATTTGTTTTCTCATTGTTGGAAGCTGAACTACTTGGTAAATATTTAGACACGTGACTTGTCCCCCATTCCCCCCTCCCCCCCGCCGTGGTGAGCTCTGCAAGGCATTTCTGCCCATTTCTCCTTTCATTCTTTTTCTTCCTTTCCCTGTCCTTTTCCTGTCCCATTTCCCTTTCTCTGTCCTTCCCTCCCTTGCCTTCCTCCCGACTGCTGTTTTCCTCCTTCCCCTCTCCTTTGTCCCACAGAATTGATGAATCCCACCACCAGGGGGCTTGGCACGGAGTAGATACCTACAGTACAGAAGGAATAAAATCACACCCCAAATACAGACTGGTCTTGGGGTGAGTCGAGGGTGTCACTCTCCTATTCAGTCCCCTACTGCTGCTTGTCTGGGTGTCGTTTTCCTACCACAATTCAAAAGGAGCCAGATTCCAGAGACACCCTGACATAATTGGTGGCCGGACTCACCTTTCTTCTTGTATCCTGGGCCTGGTGTACTCGATTCCCAGGGCCTGAACTCTGGGTACAGGATAGTTTGATTTCCAAGTGCCAAGAGGCCAGCCAGAGAATGGACCTGGGCCTTGGGCAGGGTGCCAGGCAGCCTGGGAGGAAGAGTACATACAGGTAGGGGCAGGGGATGGTCCAAAGCATGATTCAGGAGACAGATGAGTGGAGCTGGAGCCTGGGCACCTGCTTTTGTCCCAGAGTTTCTGACAAAGCTATCCCTAACTGACACCCTAGCCTGGTCCCCTAGTCTGAGAGGCTGCACTGGGATGAGCCCTGTGCCCTAGATGAGCTGCTCCTTGAAGCTAAGACAGGAGGGAAGGTGGCCTAGAGCCCTCACATCCGGCTTCCTGCAGCCCCTGCCATCAGCCAACAGTCAGAGCACATTCTTCTGGCAGGAGTCACAACTTCCCCACCTAGCACTGAACCAGCAGGGGGACCACTGCCCCCAAGGCCTTTGCTTGTGCTAATTTGTTTTCTGCCTAGGTAGCTCATTTTCATCCTTCAGGTCACGTCCTCAGACCTACCCTGATTGATTCCCCTACTTACACAGTCCCTTTGTCCTCTGTTTCTCTATAGTATTTAGTCATTTGCATGCAGTGCTGGGGCTAGATCCCAGGAGCTCATGCATGCTGGGAAGATGCTCTACCATTGTACCACTCCCCTGCCCTGCTGACACCTTTAAGTTACAGCTTGTGTGTCTGTTGACTTGTCTCCCCAACCCCAACAGGACCCAAACAGGGCAGGCATCTTGTGTGTTACTCACTGGCACCTCTGACATCCCTAGTACCTAGTAGGTGACACCTTTGCTCAATGAAAGGAGGCAGACAGGCCCAGGATCTATGGGAGATAGTAGGTTGAGAACTGTCACCTTTGCCTTAAAGAATCTCATCATCGCCTGAAGCACATTCCACAGGCCAGGAGAAGGTTCTTTAAGGCCCCCAGGCTACCCTCCACCGTCTTCCCTTGACCTAGTAAAAGAAGCTTCCAGCAGGCCCACACTGAGCGGCTCTACTTACACAGTTTTCTAGAACAAGCGAAAGTGGCTTCGTTCTGCCTCCCATGTAGGTGGCTATAATAATAATATGGATAATTGTTTTTGTGTGTGCACTGGTCCTAGGACTTGAACTCAGGGCCTGGGCTCTGTCCCTAAGCTTCTTATACTCAAGGCTATCACTCTACCACTAGAACCATAGCTCCAGTTTCTCCCTTTTTGGTAGTTTAGGAGAGATAAGAGTCTCACAGAAAACCAGGAATGTGGCTTAGTGGTAGTGTTTGCCTAGCATGCATGAAGCCCTGGGTTTGAGTCCTCAGTACCACATAAACAGAAAAAGCCGAAGTGGCACTGTGGCTCAAGTGGTAGAGTGCTAGCCTTGAGCAAAAGAAGCCCAGGGACAGTGCCCAGGCCCTGAGTTCAAGCCTCAGGACTGGCGAAAGAGAGTCTCACAGACACAGACTTTTCTGCCTAGGTTGGCTTTGAATTTTGATCCTCAGATCTCACCCTCCTGAGCAGCTAGGATTATCGGCGTGAGCCACCAGTGCCCAGTTATATGGGTATTTTGTTGTTGTTGGTCGTGGGGCTTGAACCCTGGGCCTGGGCTCTGTCTCTGAGCTCTCCAGCACTCTACCACTTGAGCCACAGCACCACTTCTGGTTTTCTGGTGGTTAATTGGAAGTAAGAGTCGCATTGGACTTTCCTGCTTGGCCTGGCTTTGAACCTGGGTCATCAAATCTCAGCCTCCTGAGTAGCTACAATTACAGTCATGAGCCAAATGCACCAGCATGGGTAATTATTTAAAGTGCCATACCAAGTGCTGACAAGGAAGATGAGAAATAGGAGCTCCTATAGGTTGGTAGAATGGACAACAGTGTGGTCACCTTAAGTCTAAGGTGTTCCTCAAAAGGGTAATAACAGAGTCACCTCAGCAGTCTCACACCTGGGGTCCACCAACATCACTAAACACAGACGCTCCAACAAACATTACTCAGTCACAGCAGCACAATTCACAATAGCTGACACAATGGAAACAAAGGTGTGGTGCAGACAGACAGAAACAGATACAGGAATAACTCTGTGTATGCTTACATAAATGGAGCATTATGATGCCAGGAAAAGGAATGAAGTCCCAGCACATGCTACAACATGGATGAGCCCTAAAGCCACCATGCTGGGTGAAAGAGACAGACACAAGGTGACACATTGCCTGTCTCACATTGCCTGGGTATGAGATGCCTACAGCAGGCCCACCTACAGAATCAGCACACAGGTAAGCGACTTTTGGAACCAATAGGAGGGAAAAGAAGGGGTGGCAGTTTAGTGGCTTTGGGGTTTCCTTTTGGATGATGAAAATACTTAGGAAGGCCGGGAGCCTGTGGCTCAAGCCTGTAATCCTAGCTACTCAGGAGGCTGAGATCTGAGGATCACGGTTCAAAGCCAGTCCAGGCAGGAAAGTCCGTGAGACTCTTATCTCCAATAAACCACTAGAAAACTGGAAGTGGCGCTGTGGCTCAAGCGGTAGAGCGCTCGCCTTGAGCTGAAGAGCACAGGGACAGCACCCAAGCCCAGAGTTCAAGCCCCACAACCAACAAAACAAAAAAAGAGAATACTTAGGAACTAGGTAAAGTGCTGGCACAATGTTGTGAAGATATTGAATGTCAACACTCACTTTTAAATGGCTCACTTTACATTATGTGCATTTTGCCTTGAAAATACATACTTCGAGTGGATATATATATATATATATATATATATATATATATATATATATATATATATATATATTAGAACATTGCCTAAGTTCTGGGAAAGGCACGAGAGAACATTCTAGACCAATAGGTGATATCTAAATCAGTGATGTCCAATAGAAATTCCATATGGGTCACAGAGTCACTTTATTAATATTTTTTAACTGTAATATTTTTGATAGTGGAAATTGAACCCAGACTATTTTACTTGCTAGGCAAGTGCTTTGCCACAGAGCTACATCCCAGCCCTGTTAATATCATTTATTTTTAATTTAGTCAGGCAAGGGTCTTACTTTATAGGTCTGGCTGTTCTCCACCCCATAATCCTCCTCCTGCTTCAGCTTCCTGAGTAGCTATCATTTAAATTTTTCTGATAATACCAAAAAAAAAAAAAAAAAAACCAAAAAGGTAAAAAGAAACAGGAAATTTGAGCAACCGTTTTATTTAACCCAGAATATTTTTTAAAACATATCATTCTGTGATACAACTGAAATTCTGTGATGGTGGTCACACAAATCTACATGGGTCATTAAAAATTTCACAGAGCAACACACACACACACACACACACAGAGTTATGGAAAACAAGCAAAATCTGAACAGAATCAGTGAATCGCATTCCCATGGTTTTCCTGGTTGCAATATGATCGTTTTGCAAGGTGTTCCCATGGGCAGCAACTGGGCGGAGGGCAGAGGGGATCTCACTGAGTTTTACTGTCTGGGGTGGACTGAAATTTGAGATTGCCTGCCTTCTGCCAGTAATTAAAGGTATGAGCTACCACATGCAGCTACTCTGCATTCTTTTTCAGAGCCCCTGGGAATCTGTAATTCTGGACACATAAAGGGGGCGTGAGCGCCCCTCTGCCGGGCGCTGGGATCAAAGGCAGGCGTAGAATGTGTGCTGCTGTTCATGCAGAGCAGGCCAGGCACACCGACCTGAGCCAAGCCAGCCTTCCCCTTGTGGGCTTAACAGGAACAAATGGAATCAATCACCGGCCCAGACAGAAAACAACCTGTGTGTAGATTTCTAGGCATAGAAGGCAAGCCCTGCTGTGAGCGCATGGGGAGCAGGGGAGGGGGTAAGAGGTCGGCAGCCCAGACCCTGCATCACTCCTAACCACTGGATCAAAGACTAAAGATCTCTCAGGGCCACCACATTTTGGGAATCTGCCTCTGTTCTGGGAATTGATCCTTCAATGTAGGTAGCAGGATTCCAGTTAACCCAAGAAGGAACTGAGGCACGGAAGGAACGAGAAGGCTTTCCACAGCCACTAGGAGCTGGGAGTCAGGATTGGAGCCCACATGGTCTCACCCCCGAGCCCAGGGCCTGGCCCATGTACCTTTGTGCTTCCTGGCTGGACCACGCAGGACACTGATCTGCTCTAAGTAGAGGATCTTTAACCAGCCCCATCTCCTAGGTCACTGTCCGTGTGACACCTGCTTCATCCTGATAGCCAAAGGAGCCCAGAGCCCCATGTATTTTAGAGTCATTGCTTTGTCCTTGGAAGTGGGTTGCAGCCTCTGTGTGTGTGTGTGTGTGTGTGTGTGTGTGTGTGTGTGTGTGTGTGTGTGTGTGTGTGTGTGTGTGTGTGTGTGTGTGTGTGTACAGTGAATGCATGTGGGTGGGTGGTCTATCTATACAATGGAATATTTGGCCATGAAAAGGAGATCAAGCCACCTGCCAAAGGTCACTGAGCAGCTAAACAGACTAGCCCATAAGTCCCTCTCTCCTCTCACTACCCACACTCAGCCAAGACAGCACAGCCTGGTCAGTTTCTGGGGTTCTCTGGGGTCTCCTAGCCTTAACAATCAATCACCCTCTCTCCCAAACCAAAAGCAACCCCCTCCGGGGGTGTGATATCCTCAAGGGAGAGGCAGGGAGAAGACTGTGCTGGAAGGTAGAGGACTCACAGGTCCAAAGCCTGCTCTGTCCCCTCTGCTGCGGGGCGTCCATTGAGTGACAGCCTCTGGATGCTTTCAGGGCCCTGTGTGGGAGGCAGAGCCCATCCCCTCCTCCACGGGGCCCTGATGGGGCAGAGCATGCTGGAGGGAATTGAAAACTCAGGCCATTCTGATTGATGGCTGGGCCAAGGGGACAGAGCCCAAGAGACAGAGAGCCCCAGGGCCCAGGGCTGAGGCCACGAGCAGGATTTCAGGCCAACCCAGCCCATTTGACTGTATCTTCCCAGTCAGAAAGAGGCCACACTAATTAAGTGCTCACTGCTCTCTTGCAGCCCTGGCAGGGCTCTGGGAAGGCAGGAAGCCCTCAAACTGGGTCAGAGACCCCGTCCTTCAGAGTTACCCAGAAACATGAGGCTGCATCTCAGAACAAGGCTCTCTGCTACTTTCCCTGGGTCCCACTTCCTCCCTAGCCCAGGCCTGGAGCATCCTATGTGAGAGGGGAGGGATCATGGCAGCCTTTCTGGGCCACATGGTCTCCCCTGGGTCCTGTACACACCATGAGCCCTGGCTATTGTCTTTAGGGGTGATCAATGGGGTCTTGACTGCCTGCTTCCAGATTCCAGGTCTGCTCCTCATTGCTCTGTGATTTTGGACAGGTTGCTTGGTCTCTCTGTGCTTCAGTATCCACAATTGCAAATATGAGGAATAACAGCACCTTTTACAGGGTTGTCATGAGGATGAAGCAGGTGGATATTTATGAAGGAATTCAAGTCAGGGCCACTGGCAAGTGATATCTAGTATGCCCTTTTTCTCTCTTGAACACTGCATTTTTAACAGTATTATTGAGATAACAATTCATATACCATGTAATTCACCTATTTACAGTTACAATTCAATGGCAGAAACAGAGTTGTACAACCAATACCATAATCAACTTTAAAAAAATATTACACACCCATTTGCAGTCTAGTCCTCTCCTCCTCCCCTCATTTACTTTCTGTCGCTATAGATTCACCTGTTCTGAAATCAGCCTGTAGAAAGAACCATACAGTACGTGACCTTCTGAGTCACGTGACTTAGCCAGGCTCATCCAAATCGCAGCATTTGTCAGCGTTTCTCTCCTTTACCTGATCAAACAACGTTCCATGGAATGGCTATACCACATTCTATTAACACATTTACCAGGATAAGCAGACATTTGAATCGTTTCCATTTGGAAGCTATTATTATTTTGTTAAAAAGCTTGGGTAAGGCTCTGCATGGATATGTTTTCATTTCTCTCAGGGAAATACCTCAGAGTAGAATTATTTGTTAAACAGAAGATTCTCATCTCATCCTGGTTCCCCAGCAGAGATGATGGAAATGAACTCTACTGGGCACTTGCCATAGGCCAGTTGTGGTCCACTCACACATAGTCTCAGAGTTCCATCAAGATGGCTGTGATGGTTACCATCACTGTCTACTTGAGGAAACTGAGGCACGGAGCATCAGAGCAACAGGCCCAGAGACACACAGAATAGAGCTTAGTTCCTTCTGTCAGCATAGAGTCAGAGAGGCAGGAGGCATGGCTGGGGGTTCTGGGGACAGAAAGGGGACACTCCTTCCCAGCCTAGCAGAGGAGTCCTAGTTCTCAGTTCTCTCACAGCACACAGATAGCTAAACCTGCTAGCAGGCACATCTGGTACTGAGGAGAAAAGGGACCGCCTTCAAGTTCAAGTTCAACAAGCTTCAAGTTCACTTTTTGCAGACAGGGAGGGAAGGAAGTGGGCCACCTGTGGCTGGAGGTGCCTGTGGTCAGACCCTGGTTATCTTCTCCCCAGGAAGCTGCCTTCTGAGGACTTTGTTTACACAACTTTTGCCTGTGGTTGCAAGTGCAGGAGAGAAGCAAGGGTCCAGACAGCAGGATGACCCTGAGTGGGGTGTCTTCCAGGTTATGATGGTATCTGTGCATGGCTCAGATTGCCCAGAAAGGCACTCTTGCTTCAGAACTTGAGCCCCTGGCAGGGGGGGAGGTAAGGGGGGAGGGGGGCGGAGAATGCAAGAACCCTTTGTGTTAACCCCAACGCTCACTCCTTTTAAACATCAGAGCCCCCAAAGGATGCCATGGTGACAGGCAGAGGCTGGGCATGCCAGGAATCAGTCCAGAGACTGGACTCCAGAGAGTTCCAAAGACTGAATTTGGCTGACATTTCGGGGGGGGGGCAGGGGAAGAGCAGGAAAGGATACCTGCAGCACCCCTAGACTGCCTCCGTGTTCCTCATGCGGAAGGCGGGTCAAAGCCACCCCTAGCCACTCACACGCTGCTGCTAGCCTCCTTCTTCCTCTGACTGCTCACTCTCTGAGACTGCCTCCACCCAGGAGAAATCCCAAGGCCCTTCCAGATCTCCAGTCAGAGGAGGCAACCAGCTCACATCTGTTCTGCCGGGAGGCTTTGGGATGAAGGGTCAGCCGTGACTGGGCCACTGGAAGTCACTGGGGCTCTCACTGTGCCCCAGGCCCCAGATCTGCAGCTGACGACTTCCTGTCAGAACTTCCTGCTCCTTGGTAAAGTGGCAGTAGTCAGGACCACAGACTTAGCATGCATCTGATGGAGTCAAAACCCAACTTGATTACTTAGGAGCTGGGAGACCCCGACAGGCCTCAGTCTGCTCTCCTGTAAAGAGGCTGTTTACCATTTCTGTCTTATATAATTTCCTCTGCAGCTGGCCCAGCTCCACACTCAATATGCAAACGCCGCTCTGTCTCCACTGAGCGGTGAGATAGGGGACTCTGGCTCAGGGTCACTGGTCATCTGGCATCCCTTTTCCACACCTCACGATGCTGATGCTTCGTGGGGCTGAGGCTGTCAGCCTGAGCACAGGCCACCCCTAAGCAGAGGGCAGGAAGCCAGAGTGAGGAGGCCGCAGAGCTAGGTCTTCCAACAGCCATGGACTGGACTTAGGACCCCAAGTGGGCTGGGCTTGGCCAGGTCTGATGCTGTCCTCTCAGGAGCCAGAAAGAGATCTGAAGCCAAGAAGGTGCCAGAGGAAGCCAAGAGCTGCCATCTTGGTTCTCAGGTGGACTGCAGGGGATGGATGCAGGTCAGCTGGGGTAAGTGAGGGAGTAGAGGACCTTACCCCCAAGGAAAGACCTACAGAAGCTCACATCCCCACCAGGATCAGGCTGGCCCTGCCAGAACCCAAGGCAGAGCCTGGCTCTCCAGGTGGACCCAGCTCACTGGAGCGTCACAGGTATCTGGGGTTGGCAGCCATGTCGTAGAGGAAGCCTGGGGCTGCAGGATCACATGCATGCCCTCAGTGGGTTGGGGTCATCTAGAATTTGCTTAGGTCAGGGTTGGCTCAAATAACAGCTGGGCTTTGACAGAACTGAGACACGTGGAGCCCAACATCCCATGGTAGGAGGAAGGAGGAGGAGGCTGGAACTCAAGAGTGGTTGAGTGATTTGCCCAAAGTCACATAGCAGGTGAGTGGCAGACTTGCATCCAGGCCTGGCTGCTTCTACACTGCAGGGCTGTATGCCTGAACAGGGTGAGGGGCAGCCAGGGGAAAGACAAGGGGAATCAGACAGACCCCCAAAAGGATGTGGGTACTCTGAGCAAGAGAGAGGACATCGATGAGAGCATCTAGAGAGGGTCCCCTGGGTGGGAATGAAGCCAGCATGGAGACCCTGGATGTCACTTTGGGATTGTAGATTATGAGCTGAGGGATATGAATAGAAAGAACAAAACTCCTTCCCTTACTGAAAACTGAGACACTTCATCCCGGTGGTACAGGGACTCTGAATCCAGACCCCAGTAGTAGTTACAAGCCACATGGGATTTCTTCCATATGCAAAAACAAAGCAAAGCAAAAACAAAAACAAGCCAGGCGCTGATGGCTCACGCCTGTAATCCTAATTACAGGAGATCTGAGGATCAATTCAAAGCCAGCCCAGGCAGGAAAGTCTCTGAGATTCTTATCTCTGCTTAACTAGCAAAAGAACCAGAAGTGAGCTGTGGCTCCAAGTGGTAAAGCACTAGTCTTGAGCAGAAAGGTTCACGGACAGCACCCAGGCTCTGAGTTCAAGCCCCAGGACTGACAAAAAAAAAAAAAAAAGCGAAAAAATTTCTAGCAAAAGTTTCCTACTGATCTTGGATCCACTGGGTTAAAGAAAATATAGTACTAAAATGAACTTCACCTGCTCTTTTTTCCCTTTGTAAGATAGCTACCTGTGCATGTAAACGTTCCATGCATAGCTTACATTCAAGCTGGTAGATATAACAGAAAGAAAAGGCCTGGTCACTGGCTACACGAGAGCCGCTACAACCATTGCCATAAACACACACACACACACACACACACACACACACACACACACACACACACACACACACACACACACACACACACACACACACACACACACACACACACACACAATCCTCCTGTCCAATAGCAGTCACTTCCTGTTCCCTACCTCCCACCCCAGCCTGGGGAAACTCAAGAGTACCAAGGTGAGCTACAACATGATCGAGAGACCAGTACCAAAACATCGCTGCATAGCTTCTTTGGCAGACTGACCAACAAAAACACCTGCCATCACCCACTTCCCCTGCAATCTGGGTGGACTATGGTGGTTCTGTGTCCCAAGAAATTGGCAGCTTCCTACATCCTTCAACACTTGCTCTTGAAGCCTTGAGCCATCCGACATGACAGGAAAGGGAAGAGTCTTAGAGCCACATGAGGAAGGGCAGAGACCCAGTCAGCTGCCTGGTGTTCTTTCCTGAAATCACCCTTCCTGCGATGGCAGACAAGACCGTGTAGAGATGAAATTTCCTCTACTCCATCTACCCTGTGCCCATTCTGCCCACCCCACTCCCAGAGAAACAAGATTCTTCCCCCACAAAATGATAGGTCCAAAGTTCTGCCAAGACCTGGGGACCCCCCCCTGAGCTCCTCTAGTCTGTAGTGGACTTGCCTTCCATGCAGCAAGCCTTGCAGGATCTCTCTCAGCTTCTGTACCACTGAAAATGTATCTGCTGTGGCTTAACTGTGTCTCTGCCCCCAGTTCATATATTAAAGTATTAACTTTCACTGTGGTGGTATTTGGAGAGCTAGGTAGGCCTTTGGGAGCTAGTTAGGTATACATGAGTTTATGAGGATGGCATTAATGCCCTTAAGATACCAGGAAGTGCTCTCTCCTCTTCTTTCCTCCTCTCCCCTCCCCTCTCTTTCCTCTCCCTCTCCCTCTCCCTCTTCCTCCCTCTTTCCCTTTCTCCCTCTCCGCCCCCCTGTCTATCTCCCCTCTCCTCTCCTCTCCTCTCCTCTCATCGTTTGTCTCCTCCTCCCTCCATACAGTAAGGAGAGTCTTCCCCAGAAACCAACCATCCTAGAACCTTGAACATGAACTTCCAGCCTCCAGAACTGTAAGGAAGCAAGAGTTGTTGCTTAAGCCACGTTGTCTATAAGGTTCGTTAGGCAGCCCAAGCTGACCACGAAAGTGCCCGAGGGTCCCACTGAGGCCTGAGGGTCACGTTGTCCTGGAAAGACGGGGGAGCTCAGACCACTTGGGGATGTCAGGTCCCCCCCGCCGCCACCAGCTGTGCCCTGAGGACACATGGGGTCACCACGAGGATCAGCCACCCAGTGCCGTGAGTCAGAAGCTGTTTATTAGCCAGAGCACACCAGGACCAGAATATACTTGCCAAAAATGGAACTTTAAGAAATCTACAGACTTGTGTGGGCTTTTTAGGAAGATATTTTCAGCAGCTGAGACAAAGATGGTGCCTCTGACATGTCCCCAGACCTACCTACCAGATCCATCTACATAAATCCAACTCTCTTCCACCAATTAGTGCCTAACCTTAAGCTTCTTTTAGTGAAAAACAATTTCACCAACAAAGAACCTCCTGGAGGGGGTGGTATAGCTGGAAGCCAGCAATTTACTGAACAAGGCATCTCATCACCAAAGATACTGAGATGACATTACTTTCTTTCTGTCCATCATAGGCCTTAAACTGAGAGCCTGAGCTCTGAGCTCTTTGGCTCAAGGTTAGCAGTTTACTATTTGAGCCATTGCCAAATGGTTTTCTGGTGGTTAACTGGAGATAAGAGTTTCATAGACTTTCCTACTTGGGCTGGCTTTGAACCGAAATCCTCAAATCTCAGTGTCCTGAGTAGCTAGGATTATAATCATGAGCCAACAGCTCCCGGTGATATTACTTTCTTAACTCAGTGCCTAGGCACTGTCCCTGAGCTCTTTGGCTCAAGGCTAGTGCTCTACCACTTGAGCCACAGTGCTACTTCTGGCTTTTTCTGAGCAGTTCATTGGAGATAAGAGTCCTGGACTTTCCTGCACAGGCTGGTTTCGAACCACAATCCTCAGATCTCAGCCTCCTGAATAGCTAGGATTATAGGCGTGAGCTACCAATGCCCTGTGACATTACTATCTTAAAATAAAAAGTACCTGGACTCTTTGGGACCCAAATGTGAATCTATGTTTCTTTTTTTTTTTTTTTTTTTTTGGGTCCAGTCATAGGGCCTGAACTCTGGGCCTGGGCACTGTTATTTTTCTTAATTAAATGTCTTTCTTCTGGACACTGGTGGCGCACTCCAGTAATCCTAACTACTCAAGATGCTGCAATTTGAGGATCATGGTTCAAAGCCATCCTGGACAGAAAAGTCCCTATGAGATTCTTATATCCAATTAACCACTCAAAAACAGAAAGTGGAGTTGTGGCTCAAAGTGGTAGAACAATAGCCTTGAGCAAAAGCTCAGGGACAGAGCCTAGGTCCTGAGTTCAAGCCCCACAACTGAAAGAAAGAAAAAAAAAAAAAGAAATTTTTCTGAGGCCCAGAATTATTGCCATACAATGTTTCCCAAGAACCTAATACCAGCAGATGCTTTTGAAAAATGTCAGCTGGGGGCTGAGCAGCATGGATCAAATGGTAGAATACCTGCGATACGAGTATTGCTAAAAAAAAAAAAAAAAAAAAAAAAGTCAGGTGGGAGTGACCTTTAACATGTCTTCAGACAGAGGGAGATGTCTTTTCTGTCTTCTCCTATAGAGAATGATGGAAAGTCATCCAGGACTATCCATGTCTCAATACCAATGATGTCTAGTTGCTTCCCGGGGAAGCCTGGGCTAAACCATCACTTTATCTGACAGATCTCCTAGGGAAAGAGCTTGAGTCAGAGCATCCAGGAGGCCATGGGCATTCAGCATGTTCTTCAGACTCCTTGCTCAAAGAGGATGCTCTACCTGCACCCTCACCTTGCCAGGTACCGTTAACCAGTGATGGGGGGGGTGGGGGAACAACCAGGCTGGTGGAGGGGGATAAATGCTCCAGGTTTGAGACATGCTACAGCACTAGGCTGGAAACTTAAGTCTTGCAGGCAGCCGGTCCTGGCTCTGTCTCTTGTGTGCATACGTTTCTAGACTGTGGTATGTCTCCGTTTATCCACCTGCAAGGTGAGGTGGCTGGGGCTCTACTATTGGAGCCACACCTCCACTTCCACTCTACTATTGTAGCCACAACTCCACTTCTGGCTTGGGGGTGGGGGGGATTAATTGGAGATAAAGTCTCATAGATTTTCCTGCCTAGGTTGATTTTGAACCTCAGTCCTCAGATCTCAGCCTCCTGAGTAGCTAGAATTACAGGCATGAGCCACTAGCGCCTAGCCTCGGTTCAGAGTTGTTGAGAGGATATGTAAGTTGGTGCATAGACGCACACAATGTTAGGAGCTGGAGAATCCAATATATGCTGGTAGAGGGAATTCTGCAGGGGTGACGGGCTGATTGAGACCTGTTCCTTCTTTAGCCAACTCCCTGTCATGCCGCTCCCAGCTTCTTCTCTCATCTGGAGCTATTACCTTCTCAATGAACACCAAGCACAACCTGGCTTTAGCCAAGATGAACCCATCCTGGTCTCTGTATCTGGAGGACACTGCCTCTTGCTGGCTATGGCATAGAGCAATCAATATCGCACCCACTATCTTTAAGCCTTGGGTCTGTCTGGGCTAAGGGATGGGGACTGCACAGCCCACATGACCTATACCACAGAACTCTGCCAGACAGGGCCATGAGTCCTGGCTAGTGATGGGGAGAACCCCAGCTGTTGTGTAGGGGACTGCGGCAGTTTTCCAAGTGCGATATTCAGACTCCTCCTCCCTGTGGCCTGTCCTGTAACCTGCCCCGAACCAGCCCAGCCATTCTAGATGTTTGCTCCTGAAAGCTGGAAGAGCTTCATTATGGATCTGATTAAATCATAAGGAATCTCATTTCAGGCTTGCCAGAAAACAAGTTATTTTCAGCATCCGTGGGCAGCAAAAGGAGAAGAAAGTCATGAGCCGGAAGGAATGACTGCAGAAATGAGCCCATTCAGAGGAAGGCTGGTCCTATGTCTCCTTGGCACAATGTTGGGTGCCAAAGAACTTGGGAGAAGTTGTCACAAGATATTCTGGGGTTTTGTGGGTTCTTTCAGTAACAATGGGAGATTGCATTCACTCTGAAGGTTGGAGAAAGCAACTCAGAAGTTAATTAGGGTCCCCCCAAAGAGCTTTTGTCATTAAGATGGGCCCAAACCAACCCAAATAGATATATTCAAGACTAGCTTAAGAGGTGATGGGAAGCTGGCATCCCATGGCTCACACCTTTAATCACAGCCCTTGGGAAGCTGAAATTTTTGGGACTAACACTGGAGGCCAGTCTGGGCAGGGAAAAAGTTCGAGACGCATTGCCAACAAAGATATGGACATAATGGTGGGTACCTGTAATCCTAGCTACCAAGAAACATAACATAGATGCATCACACCCAGACTCACCCCAGCAGGAAACAAAACCCTACCTAAAAAACAACCATTAAAAATCAGGGTTGGAGGTGTGGCTCAGTAGTCAGAGTGGTTGTTTAAGAAGCCCAAGGCTCTGAGTTTAGACCCCAGTACTGCCAAGAGGGGGGAGAAGGGGGAAGACTAAAAGAGCGCCCTAATGCAAGCAATTTTACGTGATGTATTATGTGGGACAGACAACCCTTGCTTTCTCCCTCTGATTTACAATGAACACTGCTGGAGGAAAAAAAAGAAAGAAATCTTTCATACTAAAGTGCTAATGATTATAACAACAACAAAAAAGGTTCATATGAATGACTGATAGGAAGCTAGTCTTGAGTAAACAGAAAAAAAATGTACACATGACCTACAACGGAAGAGGTATTAACCTTGCTTCTAGCCTACTTCAATCAAAGCTAATAGAGGTAATAGTCAACATCTCCTTTGATGGTGCTTACTGCCCATCTATGAATATTCTGAGCCCCTAGTTCTCCCCAATATCATTCATCCTGCTGTACAGATGAGGAATTAGCACTTAAAAGAGGTTGGGTAATTTGCAAAGTTATCTGACTGCAAGCTCTTAACCTTTGGGGTCTACCACATACCCCAGAAACCCGTACCTTACCTCTAAGGTCCTTCAATTTCTCACACCCCACTTACACTCTCAGAGGCTTTATTACTGAGCATGCTGCATTTGTGAATTAGTAATTCATTCCATCTGGCTGATGATTATTTTTCTATTCGAGTTTCTGTTTCAACATTGATCCAGACTTTAACCCCAATTATTGAGAGTTCAACATGACCTTAGGAAATCACACAATCCAGAGTTGTGGCTATACAGCTAATAAGCTATCAAATTAAATAAGCAAAAGCATCATTCTCCTGTACCAAAATCTGTCAAGTGTATGTGTGTGTCCTCAACCCAGAGGTCTAGGGGTCCCAGAGGGAGGATCTGGTCACAGTGGTTGCCCACCCAATAGAACTCAGACATTTTAGGGACATCAAGAGCATATCATGTCTCTGCGCAACATGACATGCTCAGAATTATCACACTGTGTTACTAGAATTCCAGCCTAAAGAAAAGGAACATCTAAAATGCATGGTAGATGATAACAATGATGACCCTTTTCAGTACGCATGCTCCTGCACAGACTCCTTCCACGCTGATGCTAAACTTGGCCATGTGATTCACTTGGCCCAATGAGACATCAGCAAACCTGATACAGGCAAGACCTTGATAACTTCTCGTGTACCTGGGCTTACCTTCTTGCAACTGAGACCATGATCTGGGATGAAAGACCACATGGAGAAAGAGAACAAGGCAGGTTCACAGAGGCAAAACACTGGCTGACCCTGTAGTACCTATGGCCCTAAGCATGAACTCAGGCCAGGGCTGGGAATAGAGGCCTAGTGATAGAATGCTTGCCTAGCAGGCCAGGGACTGATAGCTTATACCTGTAAGCCTAGCTACTCAGGAGGATGAGATCTGAGGATCATGGTTCAAAGCCAGCCTGGGCAGGAAAGTCCATTAAAACTCTTCTCTCCAATTAGCCTCCAGAAAACTGAAAGTGGTGCTGGGACTCAAAGTGGTAGAGCACTAGCCTTGAGCAAAAGAGTTCAAGGATAGCTAACACACCCTGAGTTTAAGCCCCACAACCACCACCACCACCACCACCAACAACAACAACAAAGGAGTAAACTCAGGCAAAAAGTGTTAGTCAGCTTATTAGTTAAGTACTATGATAAAGTACCTGAGGAAAAGACCCAAAGGGAGGGGGAAAAAAGGAAAGGAAAGAGGAAAGGAAATGAAAAAGCAAAGGCCTGGACACTGTCTCTTAGCTTTGAACTATGATCCTCAGATCTCAGCCTCCTGAGTAGCTCGGATTATAGGCGTGAGCCACGGGCACCCAGCCTCTTAGCTTTTTTGCCCAGAACTAGTGCTCTACCACTTAAGCCACATCTCCATTTCTGGCTTTTTGCTGGCTGATTGGAGATAGAGTCTCATAGACTTTCCTGCCTGGGCTGGTTTTGAATTTTGACCCTCAGATCTCAGCCTACTGAGTAGCTTGAATTACAGGTGGAAGCTACCAACACTCGACCTGGAAAGATTTATTTAGGTTCATAGTTTTAAAGGTTTTCACCCATAGCCAGCAGAAGGGCAGGGCAGAGCAAAGCTGCTCACCTTACAGGGACAAAGAAGCCGAGAGAGCGGAAAGGAAGGAAAGAGCAAGGAGGAGAAACACCTTGAAGGGCACACCTCAGAGGGACCTAACTTCTTCCAACTAGGACCCATCTCCTACCATTTCCAACCCCTCCCAATGGTCCACAACGTTATAAATTCATCCATAGATGAACCCATCGGTTAGGCTGGAGCCCGGAAGATAGAATCATTTCCCAAGAGCTCAACCACTGAACACTGCTTCGTTGGGGCAACTAAGACTTCATCACTCAAGCTGCTCCCTGATATAAGACCAGCAGCAGAACTGCCTGCTGAAGCCAAAGAATAATTGGGAAATAGTAAGCTGTTCTGAGCACTGTTTCAGGGGAGTTGTTATGCAACAAGAGCTGACAGATGAAGCACAGCGCTTCACGGTGACTCACACAGAGACCTGCCATTCCTGCCTTTGTGGTATCCAGGGAATTCAGAGGCCCTAAGCACAAACACTGTGGAGCATTTCTCTTAGAGGACTGACAGCCTTGCCTCCATCAGATCTGAGTGTAACTTAGCTTTTCTTTTGTAAATGACAAAAGTGCCCTTGTCCTCCTTCTACTGGGCAACTTTCATACTTCCCTCTTCACCTCTGCTCCGCAAACTCCCTGAAGTCTAACACAGTAAATAAGGCAGGGAACAGTAGCACTAGCTCTGTTGTTGGCCCAAACATGGCATAGGTGAGAACATTCTAGAATTTTCTTCAGCTTCTCAAACCTTTCTCAAAACTTTCCTCTACGTGGTTGGCAGATGGTTTGGCTTTGGCCATTCTTCCCACTCTATCAGGAAGGAAACAGGTCGAAGGTAGACAGCAAGCAGGAGTAAGTCATGTCAGAAATGTTTTCAACTCTCTCAGTGAGTTCTGTAGGCTGGGACATTTCAGAGAGAGAAGCTAATGTGGTTTGGATCTGGAATGCACTCAGAGGCCATGTGTTGAAGGTTTAGTCATCAGCCTGCGGTGTTTTGGGGAGATGGTGGAACCTCGAGGAGGTGGAACCTAAGGGGAGGAAACTAGGTCATTGTGGGCAGGGGGAGGTATGACTTTAAAGGGGACACTGGAGAATAGGAGGATCACAGTGCAGGGATACCCTTCTCTGTCCAACCTTGTTTCCCAGCTGATATGAGGTGAGCAGTCTCCTCTCTATGATGTACTACTGTGCCACTGGAGACCCAACCATAGAACCTAGTGACCATGCACTGAAACCTCCAAGATCAGGAGCCAAAATAAACCCCACCTTCTTTTAAGTTGTCACTGGTATTTAGTCACAACAAGGGGACTGACACGGGCTCTGTTAACTCCAAAGAATCTTTGGCAAGCCCTCTTCTATTTGTCGTTATGACACCCTGGAGAGATGCTGGCTGAGTAGCATGGAAGTTGGGATCGGGGGCCAGTGCCAAAGGAGTTTCAATTGGCTGAATTTCCCCCTCTGCAAGACCTCCAGGTCAGCATTAGTTTCATGGATGACCAAACTAAACAAAGTAGTTTCCGCTCCCAAAGAAGAATTTCACACTATCTAATATCATGAGGCTACTGCACAAAATCACAGCACTGGGATGACAGGAAATGAGAATCGCCTTCCATGGCAAGAGATTCATTTAAGCATGGTTCACTCATTCTGTGCCTATAAGCAGCAGACCTAGCTGGGGTGGGAACTGCAATCAGAAGGTTGTGAGGAGGTGCACAGTCATCGTGTTGGAGGGAATTATGCCGAGATGGGTCGAACTCTCCTTTCTCCATAATTAGATTATGCTTAGCAACAGGATGTAAACATTCATAGCTATTGGTCACAGTGTCCTCTCTTCTGGAAAGGACTAAATAGCAATGCTCATAAACGGTCTCCTTGCCTCCTTTCTCTGGAGCCCGTTCTTGACAAGGCCATCTTTACAACACCTCTCTCTATGGCACAGTTACATGAGTGCTGTGCCTTGACAAAGTGGTTCTGCTAGACTCCGCTCCCATAGTGGCTCATTCCACTATGAAACGGAGGGTCATGGCTTGAGAACTATCAACCCAGAAAAGCTAGATGTGTGCCTGTCATCCCAGCTAATGGAAAATGCAAATAGGAGGATGACAGTCCAGGCAAGACCCAGGGGGAAGGGGAAGCAGACATAAGACACTATCTGGAAAACAAAAAACAAACAAACAAACAAAATACCTAACTAAAAGTAAAAAGAACCAGAAGTATAAGTGGTAAGATACAATTCTGGGAACTGGGAGCTAACCTGAGACAAAGCTGAGAAGAAAAACTTAACTGTTAGGATAGACTGGTCATAGTCATCTAACTTAGAGATTTTTTTTTGTAACCTATATCCCCACATGTGCTTGAAGCTGTGAGCTCCTTGAAGTTTTCAGATACATACAACCCTGCCTCAGTTAGCTTGAGTTTCTGTCACTAGTGACATTAAAAAAGCCCTAATTCATCAGTTAAGAATCCAAAATTAGGGCTGGGAAGGTGGCTCAGTGGTAGAGTGCTTGCCTTGCATGCATGAGGCCCTGGGTTCGATTCCTCAGCACCACATAAGCAAAAAGAAAAAAGCCGGAAGTGGCACTGTGGCTCAAGTGGTAGAGCGCTAGCCTTGAGCTGAAGAGCTGAGGGACAGCACCCAGGCCCAGAGTTCAGGCCCCATGACTGGACCTCTCCCCCCCCCCCAAAAAAAAGAATCCAAAATTAACTGAGCAGGTGGATAATGGGCTTCTAAGTGAGCAAGATAAATTCAAATTCTTGACTTTGGAGTCAAAAGGCAAGCGTGTGTCGAGGAGAGCTCTGGGTCCTGGCGAGGTTCTGTTTCTCCAGCTAACTAAGGCTGCTTCCATGTGTGCATGTGGCATATGGAAGTGCAGCTAGCTACCCTTTGAACAGTTTTCCTAGAAAATCAGGATGGGAAAGATACTTCATTATTGGGAAACCAGTCGAGGGAGTTTATTTTCTTACAAGTTCAGTACAAATCAATAATAGTTATCAAAAAAAAAAAAAAAAAAGACAGAAACTTGGGCCATGCTAATCGACAAACTAAACCACAATGAGAAAAGTAACAATTGTACTCACTCTAAGTTAAGCCAGATCAGACTTTAGGAAGGATATGAAGAAAGCAGAGCATGTTCAAAAATGTCAAAGCCGCCGGGCGCCAGTGGCTCACGCCTGTAATCCTAGCAACTCAGGAGACTGAGAACTGAGGATCATGGTTCAAAGCCAGCCTGGGGGGCTGGGAAGGTGGCTCAGTGGTAGAGTGCTTGCCTTGCATGCATGAGACCCTGGGTTCAATTCCTCAGCACCACATAAGCAGAAAAAGCCTGAAGTGGCACTCTGGCTCAAGTGGTAGAGGGCTAACCTTGAGCTGAAGAGCTGAGGGACAGCACCCAGGCCCAGAGTTCAAGCCCCAAGACCGACAAAAACAAACAAACAAACAAAAGCCAGCCTGGGCAGGAAACTCTGTGAGACTCTTATCTCCAATAAACCACTCAAAAACCAAAAGTGGTGCTGTGGCTCAAGCGTTTTAGGGCACTCGCCTTGAGTTTAAGAGTGCAGGGAAAGCACCCAGGCCCAGAGTTCAAGCCCCACCACAATAAACAACAACCATGAGTCCTCCTCTCAAGTTAATAGGACTTTCATGGGAGAAAAAAAATAACATTCCAGCTTTCCTAAAGGATATGGAAGGATACTTTTCAGAGTCATGAGCCATGTGCCTACTTAGCAAAAATTACCATGGTAAATTTGATCCAAATTAATTGATTGATTTCCTTATAATACCAATTAGTACTCTAAATGTTTGAAGTTCTGAAGAAAACGTGATGTGAAGAATACATATTGTGAATGACTGAAAATAACCTAGAACACATTTTTTTAAAAGAACAATTTTTTTGTCAGTGCTGATAGCTCATAGCTGTAAACCTACCTACTCAGGAGGCTGAGGATGAGAAGATCAAAGTTCGAAGTCAGCCCAGGAAGAAAAGTTTGCAAGATTCTATTTTTAATTAACCAGCAAGAAGGCTGTACTGGAGGAATGGCTCACGTGATAGAGTGCTAGAAAGTTGAAGGAGAGCATGGGGCCCTGTGTTCAAGCCATGGTATAAGTAGCAAAAGAAAAAGAGAGGAACTTGAGGAAGTCCTTGTTGAACTGTATATCAAGACTCAACAGAAACCTGAAGGATTCCAGCGTAAATGACAACTGGGCGGGTAAGGGTGAGGGTGGCATCAGAAACTTATGGGAAAGTGAAGCATGCTGGGAGCACTGATATAACTCTGGAAACAAAACCAAAATGCATTGCAGAGGGATTATACATTTAACTATTTAAATGAGGCCACAAATACTTAGAAGAAAAATACAGGTTAACAGACATTGTTAGATGGGGAAAACATTGGAGTAAGCGTTGACAAGGTTTTTTCTAGAAAGGACAAGACAGGAAGTACTGTCATTGTTGCAGGCCATAGGGTTTCTTACAAAAACTCATCTGTGTCACTGTGGTTAAGCAGCCGTAGGCAATATGTAAGTGAGTGGATGTGGCTGTGTTCCAATAAAACTTTATTTATAAAAACAGTTGGCAGATCTGGCCTTCAGGTCATAGCTTTCTGACTCTTGCTTTAAAGGATAAAAGCATAGAACAAAATAATAGAAGGGAAAAGCTAGTATAAACAGATTTGAAACCCTGAAGCACAAAACCTGTACAATAAACACACTCAGTGGTTGAATGCATGTATAACATATGGAAGACACTGAGGTTCAATGCCAGTGCTGCCAAAAACAAAAACAAAACCCAGGGGCTGAGACCGTGGCTCAGTGGAAGAGTGCTTGCCTTGCATGCATGAGGCCCTGGGTTCAATTCCTCAGCACCACATAAGCAGAAAAAGCAGGAAGTGGTGCTGTGGCTCAAGTGGTAGAGCGCTAGCCTTGAGGTGAAGAGCTGAGGGACAGCGCCCAGGCCCAGAGTTCAGGCCCCACGACTGACAAAACAAAAAAACAAAACAAAAAAAAACACCACACTATAAACAAAAAGTTAATGAAAACATGACTATATATGGCAGAAAATACATGAGCCAAAACCAACAACAAAGGGTTAACATCTCCCCCTATATTGACACTCATTCTCTTCTCTCAAACACATCAACCTACAACCATTCAATTCAATAAGAAAAGGAAATACATTAGTAGAAAAAAAAATAGGTAAACCAGATGCTGGTGGCTCGAGCATGTAATCCTAGCTACTCAGGAGACTGAGATCTAAGGATTAAGGTTTGAAGCTAGCCCAGGCAGAAAAGACTGAGACTCTTATCTCCAATGAACACCAAACCACCAGAAGTGGAGGTGTGGCTCAAGTGGCAAAGCACCAACCTTTTCAAGGAGGAAAAAGCCAAGTTGAGACTATCAGGCTGAGTTCAAGCCTTAGTAACACACACACACACACACACACACACACACACACACACACACACACACACACACACACACACACACACACACACACACACACACACACACCTTAAAAAGTATAACACAAGACAATTCACTATTTTTTGTTTTGAAAAAAAATCATGACTTTTTATAAAAATACTTCTGTGAGCATGTGGTATCTTTGAAACAAGTCCACAAATTCCTCCTTCAGGAGATGGGGCGTCCTCCCTCCCCTGGAGTGTGGGCTGCACCAAATGAGTCATGTCTCCCGAGCAGAACAGGGTACGTGATTTCCAAGGTCACAAGGTCATCTCAGCTTCCTGTACCCCTTCCCTCACTCTCGGTACTGCCACCTGCCCCAACATGCTGAGAGGCTCCTGTGGGCTGAATTGAGGTCTCCTGTCAAGAGTCAGGTCAACATACTTTCTTGGAGTGGGGTAAGTATAGCATATGAGAGTCTGAGCCAGAACTGCCCAGCTAAGCTGCTGTTACACAGGAATAGACAAAGTTTAACGGATAATGAGCTTATTATTCTAACATAGTGAATGTCTTAATTCCTCAATTTTAATTCTCTCTCTCTCTCTCTCCATGTTTGTTCTTTCTGTTTGGTTTTCCTTTTTTCTTTTTTACTATTACTGGGACTTGAATTCAGAGGCTGGCACTATCCCTGAGCTCTTTTTGCTCACGACCAGCACTCTACCACTTGAGCCACAGTTCCACATTTGGCTTTTTGGAAGTTAATTGGAGATGAGTCTCATGGACTTTCCTGCCTGGGCTGGCTTCGAACCTCCTTGCTCAGATCTCACCCTCCTGAGTATCTAGGATTACAGGTGTGGCCACTGACGCCTGGCTCTCTCAGTGTTTTGAAGACATGTTTCCTATGTAGCTCAGCCTGGCTTCCAACTCACAATGTAGCCCAGGCTAGCCTCAAACCCATCCATGATCCTCCTGCCTCTGCCTCCTGAGTGCTGAGATTACAGGCATGCATCACCATGGCCAGCTTAAATTTTACCTTCTCAATATTTCTCCCTTTCTTTCTTCTGTACTTTTAAATCTTTCTACAAGGATGAATTGTGTATGTGTGTGTGTGTGTGTGTGTGTGCGTGTGCGTGCGCACGCGCACGCATGTGCACGTACATGTGCCAGTCCTGGAGCTTGAACTCAGGGCCTGGTTGCTGGGCTTGAACTCTGCCTTGTTGCTGTCCCTGAGGTTTTTTGTTGTTGTTGTTTTGTTTTTTGCTTCCAGCTTTGTGGTGATTAACTGGAGGTAAGAGTCTCGTGGACCTTTCTGGCCAGGCTGGCTTTTACAATCCTCAGCTCTCAGCCTCCTATCAGTAGCTAGAACTATAGGCATGAGCCAATGGCACCTGGCAAGGATGAATTATTTTTATAACACAAAGAAAAGCAACTTTTCTTTCTAAAAATTACTGAAAGTCAAAACTAGACAAGCCTGTAGTCTGAGCAGTGTCTGGCAGGTGCCTGTGCAAAGTCTGAACTAGTGTGGACCGGGTCCTAGCACCCCAGCCAACCTCAGCTAGCATTGCCCTTCCCCCTGTTTTACATAGTAGGTTTCATTTAAGTTAAAGTTTCCACTGCTTCAGAAAAGAGAGTGTGAAAATCTTTACAAGAAAATAAGACTTAAGAGCTAACTTTAGTACCCAAGATTCACTCACCCTTTTTGGTGACTGAAGGTTCCATAACGAAACTATTAAAAATATATTGGTGGGGTTCCTGTGGCCCTGAGAAGAAGCCACTGTGGTGGCTGTCTGTAAGACCCCAAAACGAGGACCCCCACAACTGACAAAAAAAAATAAAACTAGAGGGTGGTAATGGACATATAACTCATGTAACTCTGTAAATAGCCTGAACAACTACTGAGCTGTACACTTAAAAGGTACAAATCTTATGATACATTATATAAATTAAACTCTAGGTTCTTTCTTTCAGAAATAGGGTGAAATCCTCCATCTAATTTCAAGGATTAAGGAAAATCGCATACACAAGAGCAGGTGCCCTGGCACAAAGCAAGCACCTGATAAATAATCATGAAGACAGCATTATTATATAATCTTATTACCATGTACTAATAAGAGATTATGTGAATGCAGATAATACAGAAATAACCATTTCTATCACAGGTCTACTTATCACACCATCCGAACCCTGACCAACTCCAATGAACCTCTCTGCCATCTTGTGGGGCCAGTATGCTATGGTCACGCTCATTTACAAGTGGGGAAACAGAGGCCCCAAGACGCCAAGTAACTTCCTTGAGAGTGCACAGCTAGCAAACACTGGCACTGGGTTTTGGATCTTGGAGAATGGACAGTTCAACTCCTGGCCCAGACCCCATCCTACCTCCCAATGAACATCAGATACATATTGAGTTTTTCCTCTAAGCATCTCATTGGTGGCTCACCATGCCACACCCAGCCCTGAAGAGCTAGAGGTGGCAGTCCGGGGCTTGTTCCAGAGGGACCTTCGCAAGCAGAGGTGAGGGGGTCGGAGGGGAGAGAGAGCCAGCAGGAGCTAGGCTAGAGCTGCCTGGAGAATGGGGAGTCCAAGCTGAACAGATGGGGTTCAGGCAGGTCTGAGGTCAAGCCCATGAGTCTAAAGGCAATGCAGGGCCAGAGAAGGAAGCTGGGTGAGTTCCCCAATACTGCCTTTCTCTGGGGAACAGCTCACACTCCCCAGGCAGGTGGGGAAGGTTGACTCAGAAGATGCTATGAGCTCAGGGGAACGGGGGAGCAGCCGCCCCCGGCTCCCACTCCACTGTGAGCTAACACCTCAGCAGCCACCCCAACACCAGCTTCACCAACAAGCAGAAAGCCAGTCTCAGCCAGCTCAGAGCAGTGGGCTCTGATGCGCTGTCAGGAAGATTAGGGCAGGACCCACCCCCAGTCCATGCACGGGGACCCCAGAGGCACATTTCATCCCATCTCCACAGCATGCTGCAGAACGCCGTGTTCTGTCCTCCAGCCTCCTGCTACTATCCCCACAGCCAGCGGCACCAGTCTATGAGTCTACCACTTCAATCCCTCCAGCAGCCCCCGTTTTCTCACATCTGGTCTACACAACTATTTGCATGGGTACACAAAATGTTCATGGTTAGCAAAAACTACTGGAAAAAAATCAATAAAGACCTACTAAAAGCTAGGCGCTGGTGGCTCATACGTGTAATCCCAGCTACTCAGGAGGCTGTGACCTGAGGATCACAGTTCAAATCCAGCCCAGGCAGGAAGTTTGTGGAACCACCAAAAATGCCAGAAGTGCAGCTGTGGCTCAAGTGGTAGAGGATGGCCTTGAGTAAAAAAAAAAAAACTCAGGGACAGCACCCAGGCCCTGAGTTCAAGCCCCAGGACAAGCACCAAACTAAACAACAATGCAGATATATTACATTGTATGTGTACTGACAAGAAGATATTTTGAAGACATTCTATTGTGTGAAAAGAAAGAAAACTTTAAACTAGTATGTCTAGGTTTCCAATCATTTAGGTAAAATCTCAAAAGAAAAAAAAAAGCTCTATAATTCTTCAAATTCACAAATACAAAAGTAAATGAGGGAAATGCCTGAATGGTTAAAAAAAAAACCAGCAAGCAATGACCATAGAAGAGAGAGAGAGAGAGAGAGAGAGAGAGAGAGAGAGAGAGAGAGAGAGAGAGAGAGAGAGGGAGGGAGAGGGAGAGGGAGAGGGAGAGAGGGAGAGAGAAGAGAAGAGAAGAGAAGAGAAGAGAAGAGAAGAGAAGAGAAGAGAAGAGAAGAGAAGAGAAGAGAAGAGAAGAGAAGGGAGGAAGGGAGAAAATGAAGGAGGGGCGAAAGAAGGAGGGAAGGAGTAAGGCAAGGAGGGAGGGAAGAAGGGAAGAAAGGAGGGAGACTAGGAGGGAGGGAGGGAAAGACCTATGTTGATTTTTTTCTAAGAATGCATTTGTGTATATTTGAGTTTTTTAAAACATTAAAGTCGGGGCTGGGAAGATGGCACAGTGGTAGAGCGCTTGCCTTGCATGCATGAGGCCCTGGGTTCGATTCCTCAGTATCACCTAAGCAGAAAAGGCCAGAAGTGGTGCTGTGGCTCAAATGGTAGAGTGCTAGCCTTGAGCTGAAGAGCTGAGGGACAACGCCCAGGCCCAGAGTTCAGGCCCCATGACCAGACCCAAAAAATAAATAAATAAACAAAACATTAAAGTCTGTAAAAACAACAACAACACACGTTTTTTAAGGAAGAAAAAAGTGTAAAAAATACCACTGTTCTGCCACAGGACTCAGAGTTGTCCCATGCAAGATCTGCTCAAGTTCTCGCCACACCTGCTTCCAAGCAGGTAAGCAAGCAGTCAGGGCTCTATTTTACACAACTGAAAAACTAGACCCAGGAAACTGTCACGGAGCAAAGTAGGACTTGCAATCTGAGTGACACTTGTCCTTGAACTCCAAGCCCAGAGCTTAGAGTTATGTGCCCCAGGGCACGCAACAGTCCCTAAGAGATGGGGCCTGGCAGGTCAGCCTGCTCCCAGCACCTCTGAGCAGGCCCTGGGGAAAGGAGACGGGACTTTGTAAGGGAAGAAGGAAGTAAACCAGGAATGGAGAATGGAGAGAGAAGATAACCCCCCCCATCTCCACCCCCATTCAAATTACACCTCATCATGAGCCGCCCCCTGAATGACAAGGGACTGCCACATCATTCGTCTCTCAGCAAGCCACACGTGGGAATGAGCCGTTCCAGGACGTCACACCTCTGGGCTGAGCTGTTTGCAGCTAGTGGATCTGTGAAGCAAGATTGCTCATTTCTTAGAGCCCTGTGATTCCAGCATGAAAAGGAACAGGCTTTCAAGAGGGTTCTAGAAAGCCAAAGGGCAAGGCCAAGCCTGATTAGGTGTTCTGCTTGGAAAGGCATGGGACCAGAGTTCGGGATTGGGGATTTCTTTCAGAATTGGAAATAAACACACACGCACGCACAAGAGGAAAGATCTTAGCTGGACACTAGAAGCTCACACTTGTAATCCTAGCTACTATAGATGGCTGAGATCTGAAGATCATGGTTCAAACCCAGCCTGGGCAGAAAAATCCACAAGATACTTATCTCCGATTAACCAGCCAAAAGCTGGAAGTGGTGGTATGACTCAATTGGTAGAGCACCAGCCTTGAGTAGTAAAAGCCAAGCAAGAGTGGAAGGTCCTGAGTTCAAGTCCCAATACTGGATTAAAGAAGAAGAAGGAGGAGGAGGAGAAAGAGGAGGAGGAGGAGGAGGAGGAGGAGGAGGAGGAGGAGGAGGAGGAGGAGGAAGAGACATCTCAAGAATGGAACCTAGAGCTGGGAAGGTGGCTCAGTGGTAGAGCACTTGCCTTGCATGCATGAGGCCCTGGGTTCGATTCCTCAGCACCACATAAGCAGAAAAAGCCGGAAGTGGTGCTGTGGCTCAAGTGGTAGAGTGCTAGCCTTGAGCTGAAGAGCTGAGGGACAGTGCCTAGGCCCAGAGTTCAGGCTCACGACCGGACCCCCCCCCCCAAAAGAAAAGAATGGAACCTAAGTGTCAATAACAGATTTGAGTCACATACACACTTGTCTCACACACACACACACACACACACACACACACACACACACACACACACACACACACACAGTCTGAAGGCAATTTCTTTAAGATAAGATCTCTTTACTAAGTAGCCCAAGCTGTTCTCAAAATCACCAAACTCCTACCTCAGCATCCAGGTCCTAGGACTACAGGCAGGTAGTACTAGGTCCCCCATAAAGGCCATTTTCTGTCATGTTTTGAGCAAACCTGAGCCTTGCCTGCACCCTATCACACAAAAAAGTATGGACTTTTCTACTTAGGTCATCACACAGGCTTTCGACACATTTCCAATTTTGGAACATGTCAAAATCCCAGAGTCAGGGATGTTCAGCCTGTAAAACCCAGTGCCCTCACTATAGATGCCACCTCTTCCCAGTCGGTCCTTCCATGGGCTGTGTTAGCACCAAGTGCTTGCAGAGTATGCCCAGGAGCTCAGGAAACAACTGGGCCACTCCAGAGACAACAGAAAGCCTAACATTCAGGGATAGGCCAAAGCCCAAGGCGGGTAGGGGGAAAGATGGAAGGAATGTGCACAGACCTCAGCTCCAATGTGCCCTTGGCGCATGCCCACAAAGGAAGGCTTTGGTTAAATCATCCCCCTTTCATCTTGAAACAAGAATCAAATGTGCAGAGTCAGGGTGCTCGAGACCCAAGCTTGGATGCTGGGAGCTCAGATCCTGCTCTACCAACTTGGGCCAGGTTCTGAGTCTCAGTATCATATGGATGTCAGCATCCAGACCACAGGACACATAAGATAATGTAATGAGATAAAAATTAACAAGAATAGAATATCATACAGTCTGAAAAGGGACCATATGGACAATATAATTCACTCATGTTATAGAGTAAAAATGTCCTAGGTAACATGTATGTGTCTGCTCCCAAACTTTATAGACATCATAGGATAATATTAATTAGGAATCTAATAAAAATAAAAATACTAATAGTATGACAAAACATATTAATGACTACTTCGTTTCACAAAGGACTATGTCTAAGAAAACTTCACAGGTATGATTTTAACCACTCCCCAATACCATGAAAGTTGCATCAAAGATTAGTAAAATCAGACAGGGCTGGGGGTGGTGCTTAATGTTTAGCATGTGTAAGGCTCTGTGTTCATTCCCCTTCACTAAAGGAGAAATAAGAACAGCATACACAGAAAGTAGGGAATGAAGATTTGCACAGAGGAAGGGCTTAAGAAATGTAAGATCCTAGGGCTGGACGTGATGGTAAACACTTTTAATCTCAGCTTCAAAGGAGGTACAAGAAGGAGGATCACTGTCTGAGGATGTGTAGAAAAAGTTATATCCTATAGGAAAAGTAATTAAAGCAAAAAAAAAAAGGGGGGGTGGCTAGGGACATAATTCTGAGTTTGGTTCCATCAAAAATGAAAACTGTTGGTGGCTTATGCCTGTAATCCTAACTACTGAGTAGTCAGGAACTGAGATTTGGTCACAGCTGGAAACCAGCCCAGGCAGGAAAAGTCCATGAGACTCTTATCTGTAATAAATTACAGAAGAAAAAAAAAAGCCAGAAGTGGAGCTGTGGCTCAAGTGGTAGAACACTAGCCTTGAGCAAAAGCAGCTCAGGGACAGCAACTAGGCGCTGAGCTCAAGGCCCCAGGACCAACAAAACAAACGAAAACATAAATGCAAGATCCCAGGAGCATTTAGCACTTAGAGGAAGGAAATCAGATCCAATTGTTCATTACTCTGGTCTAGAGCAGCACTGTGCAGGAAGTAGGTTGTCGTAAATATTGGTGGGTGGGAAAGCAAATTATTATGATATTCATTAGCCAAAGGCTGAATTCCTTGTTTCCAACAACAACAAAGTCTAAGATAAAGCCAAAGCTTTTCCTAAGAGAACATCCTCCTCCTGAGATGGGTTGGGCTACTGTTCAGTCAACTCGCCCCAGAACTGGAGAGAGGAGCTACAGACTACCCGCCCGGCATCCTACCTGCAAGCACATGAATCCCTGGCACTGGTGCGCATGCGCAAAACGGAACCTACCCGGAACGCAAGCTTATGAAGGGAACAGCCTTGGCACCAGTGCGCATGCGCATGGAGAAGCCTCCCTGGCCCGAGTGTGCAACCGCTCATGAATCCCTGGTGCTGGTGTGCATGCGCACAAGGAGACCTACCTGGAACGCAAGCTTGTGCCAGGGGACCGCCTTGGCACCAGTGCGCATGTGCATGGAGCGCCGGCCTCCCTGGCATGGGTGGGTGGGTGGGTGCGCGTGCGCACGGACAGACCTACCTTCCTCTGCATCGTTCCTCAACGAGGCTTCCAGCAGCGCCACCCCGGCCTCGAAGGACACCTTCTTGCGGCGGCCACCTGCACTGCGCTTCCTCTCATGCTTGCGCTTGCGGTGCTGCAGGTCCTGCTCATACTGCGCCCACTTCTTCAGCTGCTGTGCCCGGCGCTTCTGGGCAGCGCGCAGGCGCTCCAGCGTGGGCACCTTCTCCAGCAGCTGCAGCTCGGTCAGCAGGTCCACGTGGCTGGCCATGGCCGGAGCCTCCCCTCACCTGGCTGGGGCTAGCACGGTGCGCCCGGGGCCATGGGAGCATGCGGACTGCGGAGGGGCTGGGGCCTCATGGTGGGGCCTGTGGCAGGGAGAGAGGTGGAGACACTGGTCAGGCTCAGAAACTCCTGATTATGTCACCCTGCTGCCTGGGGTTCGAAACCCTTTTGCTGAATGTTTGCTTTCCATTGCTCCTGGGACAAATGTTTGCAGTGGCCCAGAAGAATCCGTGAGGTCTGGCTGCCCTGGGTCATATTTCAAGGACACCATAGCCCCAGCCATCTAATGGCTACCATATTGGACAGCATAGCTGAAGAACATCATTCTAGAAAGTTCTGTGGGATAGTGGAAGGTATCCACCTCTCCATCCACAAACACCTATCAGGTACCATGCCTTTCCAGCAAGCTTTAAAGACCTCCTTTACTGGCTTCAGTATGTGGATGCCGGAACCAGAGGGGTACTTGGGGCTCAAAGCAACCCAAATCCAGCTCCTCTGGGGGGCATCCAAATAGAAGCCAAGTCTTCAGAAATAGGAAGTCTCTGACCCTTCTACAGAAGCTCTTTGTTTGCTCATTATGGGATGTATTGTTATGGGGCTGGGACAGAAAGGAAGCAGAGGGTATAACACCCTCCTGTTGTGTTCTCCAAGAATGGCCTGGGAGCCCTGTGGGGAATCCTCAAGACTTTTCAAGGGCCTCAAGGTTAAAACTTTGCAGAAAATAGACTGAGATGCTATGATTATGCTACTCTGATTATCTCAGAGGGACACAGTGGGTCCAAAGCTATGGATAGGTGACATTGCCACAGATTAAATGTAGAAATAGTTCAGAATGCAGTTAAGAGGCCTAACAGAAAGAAACCTGTGCTGGATGCAGGTGACTCATACCTGTAATCCTAACTACTCAGGAGGCTGAGATCTGAGGATCTTGGTTCAAAGCCATCTTGGGCAGACAAATCCCCAAGAATTTTATCTCCCATTAACCATCAAAAAGCTGAGCCAGCACTGGTGGCTCACCCCTGTAATCCTAGCTACTCAGAAGGCTTAGATCTGAGATTGGGGGTTGAAGCCATCCCAGGTAAGAAAGTCCATGAAACTCTTATCTCCAATTGACCACCAGAAAAACAGAAGTGGAGCTGTGGCTCAAAGTAGTAGAGCACTAGCCTTGAGCAAAAAAAGCTCAGGCCCTAAGTTCAAGCCCTATGACCAAAAGAATAAAGAAAAAGCTGGAAGTGAAAGTGTGGTTCAAGGGATAAAAAAACAGCTTTGAGCAGAAAAGCCAACCAAGAACATGAGGCTCTATGTCCAAGCCCCAGTACCAATATGTGCACGTGACACACACACGAAGAAATTTACAAAATTTTTAGACAATACCTATTTTCTTGCTATTTTTTATTTTAGAAAACACTTGTTTTTCCAGCAAAATGTCACATTTTGTTATAACAAGCAACAGGTGTATTGTTTCAAAGGAATTAGAACAATTTTAAACATTTCCAGCATTCACATATGGCAAATACTGACTGAGAGATAAAAATCTTTGGGATCCTCGAGTTAAAGGGATAAAAAGATCCCTAGACCAAAAAGCAACTACTAAACCTCTGGGGCCTAGAAAAACCTTAGTTGAGGTTTTACTCACTCCTTGGGAAAACTCCTAAAAGAAAAAGATACACATTTCTTCCTTTCATGAATCTCCCAACTCGAGGTCAGGAAAATTCCAGAGTCTGAAGCCAGCTTCATCGGCACAGACTGTGTGGGCTGTCAGATGCAAAGCTGGGGGCGTAGGAGAATAAGAGGGTCTGAGGACAATCACTTGAGTTCCTCTAAGTCAGTTGCCCACACACATAATGCTCTGTCACCTCCCAGGATTTACAAGACTTACAGGACTAAAGAGCTGGCCAAAAAAGTCAGGCTCCCAAAAGCAACGAGATAGAAGGTGGAGAAAAGAAGAGCAGGGAGGGAAGGAGGAATACAACACATGTTACTCAGCAGGCCAAGCTGGCTGTAAGTTGACCCACATAGGGAAAGGTGGGCCTTTTCTAAGAGGATCAGGATCACCCTGAACTTCAACAAGGGGTCCTAAATCTCCTGTGTCCTCTGCTTCCTCTCACCTTCTCCATCTGGGCTGCCCTTCCCCAGAAAGCTAAAGCCTAGGGTTCCACTTCAGTTTGGACCCTCAGAATATACTGGTCCTGAGACTGGAGGGTAAACCAGAAGATGGGAGCGAAGTTGGCTTGACCATATCACAGGGTTCAAAGGTCCAGAGGTCTGAATGGGTCTGCCTGAAGTCATTAATAATCCAGTCACAAGTCAGCGGGAGAGAGGCTCACCAGCTGTCTCTGGCCTTTGTTTGGTTTCATTATGATTTTTGTTTTCAGTCCTATTAACTTCTTATTCTGAGATCATTATAGAGTCACACTGTTGTGAACATATAATACAGAGATTCCAGCACACTTTCTTTAGTGAACTCCAAAGGCAACATCACGAAAGTTACTGTGTGGTGTGGCGGGCAGGAACGCGACCACATCACCATCTGCCAAGCTTGGTCCCATTTTCCCCGCGTTCAGTGGTGTTCTGCCTTGAATATTTACTGGGCTCTACCCACCTGTTGCCACCACAGTCAAATGCTAACAGTTCATTGCCACTGGAGCCACCATCTCAATGCACCCTCATCCACTCCAGCCCCTTACCCTTGGTGATCACTAAGCTGTCTCCTATTGTTAGCTTTCTGCCATCTCAGAAAAACAAAAACAGAGGCTGGGAAGGTGGCTTTAGTGGTAGAGTGTTTGCCTGGCACTCATGAAGCCCTGGGTTTGATTCCTCAGTACTACATAAACAGAAAAAGCCAGAAGTGGCACTGTGGCTCAAGTGGTAGAGCGCTAGCCTTGAGCAAAAGAAGCTCAGGGACAGTGTCCAGGCCCTGAGTTCAAGCCCCAGGACTGGCGGAGGGGAGGAGGGGAATCATCCTTATATCAACAGACTCCACTAGCAGGTAACCTGAGGCTTGGTTTTTCCCACTCCCTGTCATTCCTTTCAGAACTCCTCTTAGCTGTCTTGTGAATCACAGTTCATGCCTTCACTGCCCAGCAGTGCTCCATTGTGCAGGGGAGCTGCACAATGTTCTTCAGTCATTTGTCCACTGAACAACATGGGGGTGGTTTCCGGTTTGGGGGTATGGCATTCATGGACAAGTATCTATGTGATTGTAAATGTTAATTTCTCGATATAAATACCCAAGAGTACAACCATAGGATCGTCTTCTAATTACTTGCTTTATTTAAAAGGAGACTACCAAGCCACTGGTGACTCTCACCTGTAATCTATTACCTAGGAGGCTGAGATCTGGAAGACTGAAGTTGGAGACCAGCCTTGAACAGAAAAGTTTGCTAGATTCCATCTCTAAATAACCAGCATAGAATATAGCTAGGAAGGGCTGGGAAGGTGGCTCAGTGGTAGAGTGCTTGCCTTGCATGCCTGAGGCCCTGGGTTCGATTCCTCAGCACCACATAAGCAAAAAGAAAAAAAAAGCCGGAAGTGGCGCTGTGGCTCAAGTGGTAGAGCGCTAGCCTTGAGCTGAAGAGCTGAGGGACAGCGCCCAGGCCCAGAGTTCAGGCCCCATGACCGGACCCAAAAAAAAGAATATAACTAGGAAGCAAGGCTCAAGTGGTAGAACATCTGTCAAGGCTCTGAATTCAAACCCAAATACTGCAAAAAAAAAAAAAAATTGCCAACCTGTTCTCCATAGAGACAGAACCTGTTTCTGTCCCTTCTAACCAGGAGTGAGTCGTCTACCTTTGCTGCCAACATTTCCTCTTGTCTTGGCTTTGTATTTCTGGCTGCTTTTTTAGAAGAATCCTAAAGAGGGCTGGGAAGATGGCTCAGTAGTAGAGTGCTTGCCTTGCATGCATGAGGCCCTAGGTTTGATTCCTCAGCACCACATAAGCAGAAAAAGCCAGAAGTGGCGCTGTGGCTCAAGTGGTAGAGTGCTAGCCTTGAGCTGAAGAGCTGAGGGACAGCGCCCAGGCCCAGAGGTCAGGCCCCACAACTGGCCCAAAAAAAAAAAAAAAAAAAAGAATTCTAAAGAGTTGGATGTTCACCCTCGCAGTTTCGTGGTGACAGTCAGAGCCCCTAGATTGGAGAAGCACGTGCTTATCGAGTCTTACCTTCTCAAGGGAGCAGAACTTTCGTGAAGGCTTGCCCTGAGACCCGCTCTGATTCAGATATCAGCCCTGCCTTCTGGAAAGCCCCTAGCTGGCTGTCAGCCAATAAAGCAATGCACCCAATGAACTTTACATTGTTATCTGTTACCTCTCCCCATCCTCCAACATCCCACAGATGGAAGACAAAGAACAGGCCTAGCTGGGTTTATGAGGAAAGGATTTCCAGAATAGAAGACAAGTGATCCGAACCTCGAAAGATTGAGGAGTTTGCTGAGTGAGAGAAAAGGGGAGCTGAGGGGGGTCCTGTTCAAAGGCATGCAGTGGGGCTGATCTCTGTGGAGAAAGTTCTAGAAATCAACACATACAACTATAACCTGCTAGAGACAGCAATGTCTGGACCAAAGGCATCAGGAAGTCTGAGGGCTCAGTATTGAGCACCAAGTGGCTGTGCCAGACTCAACCAAAACCCTCTGCAACCAGCACCACCTTCAGTGGTTGGTCTGGTTTGAGTCCACACCACGTCTAACTTGGAGATTTTTATATCCAACATTGAGTATTCATCCTTCCTTTCTTTTTTCTTTCTTTCCTTTATTCTTCCTTTCTTTTTTCCTTTTCTTCTTTTCTGTCTTTCTTCCTTCATTCCTTTCTTTTTTGTGCCGGGACTGGGGCTTGAACTCAGTGCCTCACTCTCAGAAGGGCTGTTCCCTCGAGATGGAGACATGTAGCCTCATAATTGATCATACTCCCCTCTAACCCCCAATACGCCCACCTGGCTTCTTCCTGCTTGTCATCACTTGCTAGCTCCTGTAGTCACTTGAGTCTGAAGCCCCTGTTTCAGGCAGAATGACACAGCAGCCTCCCAAATATCCAGAGCTCCAATCTGCACAGAGAAAGGAAGACTCTGTGAGCAGGACGAAGGCTCACGGAAGCAACTGTGTGACACCCCTGCACACTCCCCCTCCCCGCCACACACACACACACACACACGCACACACGCACACACGCACGCATGCACACACACGCGCACACACACACACACGCACACACGCACGCAGGCACACACGCACACACGCACGCGCGCACACACACACGCACGCATGCACACACACGCATGCGCGCACACACACGCACGCGCGCACACACGTACACACGCACGCACGCGCACACACGCACGCACACACGCACGCACGCACGCACACACACGCACGCACGCACGCACGCACACACGCACGCACGCACACACACACGCATGCACGCACACACACACACACACTTGGCCTCAAGAGCCTTCCAACAGGCAGTTCCACAAGATGTTCCTGGGCCTGACTGTGTCCGGAGGTAGGAAATCCTTGCTCCCCATTACTGGAGGTCAGACTGACCCATACATTCCATTAAGGTGCTCTCAGCCCTGATACTCTGTGCAATGCTCATTTCTTCAGTATTCCTGCTGACCACCTTGCCAGGTAGGATGATGCTAAAGGAGGATGAAAATCGTGACAATCACATTGCTAAAAGCAGAATCTCCCAGCTGGGCAACGGTGGCTCACGCCTGTAATCCTAACTACTCAGGAGGCTGAGATAGATTCGAGAATTATGGTTCAAAGCCAGCCCAGGCAGGAAACTTCATGAGACTCTTATCTCCAATTAACTACTCAAAAAAGCCGGATGTGGCACTGTGGTTCAAATGTAGAGCACTCGCCTTGAACAAAAAGAAGCTCAGGCTCAGAATTCAAGCACTAGGACTAGGGGGGAAAAATCAAACACTATCTCCCTTCAAAAGATCTTCCCAGCCATCACCATGGCCAAGCGCTTCCCTAAGCATGGAAAAGAGAAGCCAAATACCTGTCTCTACCTCCTGAGTGCTGGGATTACAGGCATGTATAACCTTGCCTGGCTCTTCGCTTTTTCTTCACCTTTCAAGATGTTTCTGCAGAAGAAAAGTGTCAGTCTGGCACCAATAAACCCTTAGCATCTTCATAACCATGCCAATCTCCCTTGTAAACAAAGACAGACTGCCTTGGGCTGCTAGCCTCCTGGCCAGCAACAGTATCCTAGGAGAAAATGGAATAATACTGTTTTGTTTTCTGTGGATTTGTTTTCACAGTTACTGCTTATTTATGGTAGTGATACGAAATTGCCATTTAAAAAAATCTATTTCAGTCTAAAACTAGCAAGTCAGTAGTAACGAAAAAACTAAATGATGGCAAGAAATGTAAGTAACTCCAGGCAAAGGGATGCATGCTTGTAATCCCAGCACTTCAGAGGAACACGACATAAGATCTTGGACAGCTTGAGCTACACTGCCAAGTCCAAGCCAGCCTAAGTTACATAGTGAGAGCCTATCTCAGACTAAGAAACCAAAAAAGTGGGCATGGTGGCATATGTCTGTAATCCGAGGATAGGGGAGATGAGGAAAGAGGTCCTCGAGCCTGAGACCAGCTGGAACTACATGGCAAAACAATGCTTTAAAAAAAAAGCAAGACAAAAGAAAAAAAATGCAATTGAAATACAAGTGTTGGGTACTGTGGCTCATGCTTGTAATCCTAGCTACTCAGGAGGCTGAGATCTGAGAATCAGGGTTCAACGTCAGCCCAGGCAGGAAAGTCCATGAGACTTTTATCTCCAATGAAGCACCAGAAATCCAGAAGAGGCACTATGGCTCAAAGTAGAAGAGCACTAGCCTTGAGCAAAATTGCTCAGAGACTGCTCCCAGGTGGAGTTCAAGCCTCACAACTGCAAAAAAAAAAAAAAAAAAGGAAAAAGAAAAAAGAAATGCAAGTGTGGCATTTGGGTACCTTACTGATTCTCATAATAAATAATCTGATAAAAGAGACATTCTTAACGGCTTTGAGTGTAGCAGTGTGTGTGTGTGTGTGTGTGTGTGTGTGTGTGTGTGTGTGTGTTGGGAATGGAACCCAAAGACTTTGCACATGCCAGGCAAGTGGTCTTATCATTGAGTAACATCCCCGGCCCCAAAGTATTTGTGAAAATTATTTCATCTGACAAATACTTATCAGGTATCTACCACATGCCAGGACTGTGCTAAGGGTTAGGGACAGAGTGAAGGAAAAGACAGACACAAGACACAGCCTCCCCGGAGGATGATTGACAAAATGGGCACAATGGGGTAGGTGATGGGCTCCAAGGGCACATCCCTCGAGCAGCAACTCACCCTGGGGCCCTCACTCACGGCACTCCCTGGGCCCTCACCCTGGGGCCCTCACTCACGGCACTCCCTGGGCCCCGGCAGGCAGAGGCTCTTACCAGTGCTGTCCCCCACCTCAGGCAAAGGAATTAAGGGCAGTCGCCCAGCCCCCTGGAGAAAGGTGAGAACAGAGTCTCCCAGGAGCCAGAAAAAGGGGCCAGAGCACATTTTCTCTGACTCTGTTCTCCCACCTCACCCCTTGGGTTCCCTGGAGCTGGGGCGCCAGGACAGCTCCCTCTTGGCTGCTGGGTTTCAGGTGACCTAGTTTCCCCCAGTAGATCCACACACCTCCTCCGCCCCTGTCTGAGAAAACCCTGCTTGGTCTAATTAAAGAACTGCCTGGTGCTGCTAGCTAGGTAGCCCCTGGGACAGGGCACTGGCCTGGGCAGCCCAGGAATCCACACTTCCCAGGGGCTGGGCACCCCTGCTCACCCTTCCAGAGAAAGTCCTAGACAAAAATAAGAGTACAGCCAGGCCCTGGAAGAACAATGGGGTCATCACTTAGCGGGGTCCCCAAGGAAGGCCATCTTTGGAGAAAAACTAGTCCAGTGTGTTAGGAGACATATACATGCAGAGCCTGGACACATGTGGAGCCACAAATCAACAGAGTGGCCAGGCGGGTCAGGAGGGGGCGGGCGGGCTCCACAGAGGCCAGGTGGGTGAGGTCATTCAGGAAATGTGTGTGTGTGACATGAGAAAAGGAATCCAAGGCCAAGGGAAGTAGGGTGGAGTATTTAATTTTTCCAACATCTGGGCCATGAACCAAAATAGCTTGATTGTAGCTAACAGGAAATTTGAGGGCAAGGCACTTGACCCTTGGGAGAAGCAGGAACAGGCTGTTCAGGTGCCCTCACCTCTTCCCTTGGACCTTCCTGCATCCAGCCTGCTGTCTGACAGACTCTGAACCTGACTGCTCTCCCTGCACCCACTCACACTTGCTCCAGTTAGCAAGCATCTGGGGCCACGGAGGCACAGCTTCAGAAGCCAGGGCCTGGCCAGGAGGTGGAACCATGGATAGATGAGATGTGCTACCCACCCACCCCTTCTTTCCCCCCCCCCTCCGCCCACCCCAAACACTCCAAGAAAAGGCTATATTACAAGCTTTGCTTATAAGAGTAAGGATGTCTGGGAAAACAAACATAGCACTGGTTGGGTGTCGACTGTGTAGCTCAGCCATTATCATTCCATGCTAGGCTGTGATTGGCTTGTTATCCATGGTCTCAGCCCAACCATGTGATTGGTTGAGGGGTAGGCATATGTTCTGAGTCAGCCCAATCAGTAGCTCTCTTTTCTCAGTGCTTGTGATCCAGCTATCATGATTGGTTCAAGGATAGTCACATGTCCTGAGTTGGTCCAATCAGAAGTTCTCTTTTCCTAGTACGTGTGAACCAGACACTATGATTAGTTCAGGGGTATGCACATGTTCTAAGCTGATCTGAGCAGAAGCTCACTTTTTGGTGCAGCATATTGACCCTGCTGCTGCAAGCCAGTCTATGGATGAAGCTAATACTTGGGATTCTCAGGAGAGTAACTAGAGTCTCAGGGTTTCCTATCCAAGCCAAGAAATGATGATAATGATGCTTTATAATAGGGATACTGATAATGGCCCCAGGCGGGACTGTGTCCTGTAGTGGCCTTCTGCTCGGGCACATTTCCAGACAGCTCCACTTTTCTTACAATGGCTATTGCTGGACCTTGAAGCCCAAGAGGAAGGCGCACTCTGAGGAAGGGTGAGAAGTCAAGACCAGGTTCCCACAGCAGCTCTGACCAAGGAGGTGGGAGAAGGGGACCCAAGCCTTGTGCCTACTTAATTCCAGGGGAGTGGCTGATTGACACATCTTTAGACCTGAGCCTACTGCTTTGAGGAAAAAAACCACACACACACACACACACACACACACACACACACACACACACACACACACACACAAGGAAGGTGAAGTCAAATTGCAGCGATATTAAAATATGAGTCAGGAAGCGTTTCAAAGTTCACCCTGGTAAAAGAAAATGTGAAGTTTTTTTTGTTTTGTTTTGGTTTTTTTCTGGGTTCTTCAGCCATTCTCTCTCCACAGTCTTGGCAGGCATCTGGAGGAAGGCCATGAGTGCCTTTCTCCTTGTGTTTCCTGCACCGTTGAGCACAGGAGAAAAAAAGAAAACAAAACAAACATCCTGGCTCTCCTCCTCCTCCTCCCAGGTTCTCGCTTGAGACCTACTTTCTCTCTTAAAGGCCGCACACCCCCACCTCCCACAACACACATCTCTGAATAATAGCATCTTCTTTTTCCCCCAGCATAAAGATGTTTTACTCATGAGCAAAGAAATTTCTGGGGCCCTAGGTGCTCCAAATATCTGAATTAGAAATTATCCTTGCCCTCCCGGCCCAATGCCATTCTCATGGGCTTTTAAAAATGGACTAGTTGTCCTATTCCTGCTGGGACAAACCTTTTAGATGCTGGGCACCATCATTCTAGACAGGCCTCCTGGTTCTGAATCAGCTGTGGGATTCAGGACCTGTGGGTTTGCTCCCAATTCTGTCACTCCTTCATTCAGATCCCTGGATGGTGGTCCTGGACTTGTCTCTCACTGTCACTGCTCTCTGAAGCCCATGTACGGGACTTTGTGATGTTCAGAAGGAAAAAGGGATGAGGGAATCAAAAACCACAAGAATGAAGTCCCACATGGGGATAATAATGAGCTGTGTGAACCGGGTGGGAACATTGGGAGCAGAGGATCAGGCCTTCACAAAAGCCAGGAGGGAAAGGATCAGCTTCACTGCAAGCCTCTAGAGGGCAGAGTTAGGATCATTCACAGGCAGTATGAAGAAGCAGGGTGGGCCTGGCAAGAGGAGAAACCATCTAATGTGGACAATTCAACAAATCTGTCATCGTGTGATGATGCAAAGGGTCCTCATCACCAGGAACCCCATGCCGATCCTGACCTGGCAAAGAGATCATCCTATTAGGAGTAAACACTCCACCCTGTGTGTCTGCACCATGGCATTTGGTAACAACCAGGCAATCCAGTCCCAATAAGGACCATTGCGAGCAGATGTTGAGTCTGCCTGTGACAGTGGGACAGCTCTCTCTGGCTGTGTTCCAAGAACGCTGTGAAGGAGGTCAAAGCCAAAGAGGTGCAAGGAGTCCTGGAACACACCAGTCTCGCATGTCCAGCTTCTCTCTATGAACCCAGAACACTCATGGGTACCCAAACACAGTTTGAGAGTCAGGTATGGTGGCTCACGCCTGGCTACTTGGGAGGCAGAGGTAAGGGAATCACAGATCAAGGTCAGCCAAGGCATTAAACTCCATCTCAACCATTAGTTGGGCATGGTGGTACACACCTGTTAGCCAAGCTACAAGGGAGTGGCTAGGTACAGTGGCACATACCTGTCATCCCCAGTAACCCGGAGAGACACGAACAGGAATACCACATCCCAAGCTGGCCCAGGTATAAAGTGAGACCCTACACTCCCCTCTAAAAAAAAAAATCAGTGTAAAAATGGCTGGAGGTGTGGCTCAGGTGATAAAGCACCTGCCTGGCAAGCCCAGAAGCCCTGAGTTCAATCCCCTTAGTACCTTCAAGGAAAACAAAAGAATATCAGTGTGGGAAAGGCTTTGGGGGACAGGAACACAGGTGCTACGTCCAGGAGCACATACCGAGCTAACACAATAACTACAAGCAGCCGTGTGACCCAGTCGTCACAGTCACCCAGCTAAACCAAACAGCCAGCCTTCCAAGGACGCTTGCAGCTCCTTCAAGGCTGGGGGCGTGGTCCCCTCTTCCCAGGGCAAGCCGATAAAACTCACTTCACAGCTGCAGGGATCATTTCCCAAAGGTGGCCACCTGTGACCCCAGAACACCCCCCTAGGCTGCACAGTCATTAAACAAGGGACGGCCATTCATGTTAGTTAGGTCGGCCTGGTCTGGATGTCCTCTGCCCCTCAGCATGACTTTGCCCAAGCTTTTTTCTTCTCTTGTGCCAACTCTCAGGCTAGTAATGGCCACATGGAGCACTGTGAAGTGAGAGATCATTAAGGAACCATGAGTGGTAACAGGGGGAAGTGAGTGCTGTGAGTGATTGGTAATGTCTGCTTTGGCTGCAGACGTAGGCAGTGGCAGATGCATATCAAGTGTACAACTGTGGTCTGTATCACGCCTGCCTCAACTTGGATTCTAATATTTATCATTAGCCCACTGACTAAAATCCTCTAGGCTTAAGTGTCGATGTCTAGAATTCTATCAAACATGGCAAAAGGGCCCCTCAGATTCTAGGATATCATGACACAGAATCACCATTACCTCTATGGTAGACAAGAGCCAATAACAAAGCGAGTATAGTTGCATAAGCCTGTAATGCCACCTGTCTGGAGGCAAAGGGAGGAGGATCACCAATTTGAGGGCAGCCTGGGTTTACATAGAATTTGTTTCAAAGGACTGACAATAAAGCTCAGTAATGTAGTACTTGTCTAATATGTAAAAAGCCCTAATATGTAAAAAAAAAAAAAGCCTAATATGTAAAAAGTCTCCAGCACTTGCAAAAAATAAAAAGAGGGAGCAAGAGAGAGAAAGAGAATCAAGAACATCTCAGATTGCCAGGCACAGTGGCTCAGCCTATAATCTTAACAGTTTAGGAGGCTGAGATTGGGAAGATCGTGATTCTAGGCCAGCCTGGGCAAAAAAAGCTTGAAGATTCTTAAGTGTGGTAGCACATGCCTAGCATCCCAGTGAAGGCAAGAAGCCTCATCAGATCTCGGGCAAAAAGAAAGACCCTATCTCAAAATATCCAATGCCAAAAATAAAAGGAGGTAGAGCATCTGCCTTGCAACTCTGAGACAGTCAAAGGCCAGTGCAGTCAAAACAAAAGAGGAGGGTGAAGGGGAGGAAAAACTGATTAAAGTCATAACTCCCCTTACTGTAGGGGCTGTCATTGCTCCTAGCTCTTAAGCAGGAAATAAATGAATCTCATTCTGAGAATCTCATCACATGTACTTTCCAAACCCCTAAGGGCTCAGCCCCTGTGACCAGTATGCTCTTTTTGGTGAGTGTTTTTTCAGATCCTCTTCACCCAACAGTTCCCAACCCAGCACCTGTCCTCACTTCTCTCTTGTCTGGGAGATGACACCGTTACTAGTAAAATCAGTAAGTTTCAAGATGCTCAGTAGTTTGGTAAAATGGCATTCTCATCCAGTCTGCAGGTTCTGAAGTCTCTCGGTGTTAGATGTGACCTTCCAGGTTGCTCTGCAGGGAAGCTCGCTGCAGCAGGCTGTGTGATCGTCCCTCTGTCCCTCCCCTTTGATCTCTCGCCCAAGTTCCTTCCTTTTCATTCTCTCCTTGGGTGGCCAGAACTCCAAGCAAACTTCCTTCTGACCAGCTTCATTCTCTTTGAACATATAAAGTCTCCATAAGCCAAAAGCCATCTCATGAAAGCGGTGCTACGGTTAGAATAAAGTTCCGTTCTCTGTGTTAAAATCCTGCCCACGTTCACTTTTTATTAACTGCTGTTTATACCCATAATCTCAGCTACTCAACAGCTTGAGATCTGAGTCTAGGCAGGGAAGTTTGTGACACTCTTACCTCCAATTAACCGCCAAAACACTGGAAATGGAGCAGGGGCTCAAGCGACAAGGCATTGGCCTTGAAAGAAAAAGGTGAGGGACAGTTCAGGCCCTGCATTCGAGCCCCAGTACCAACACACACACACATAAATACACTTAGTTACTTCTTATATCTTCCCATTGCTTTCAGGTCTTGCCTTCTCCTTTTCTTCATCCTTCCAGTATTATGACTTGAATGCAGGGCCTGGGCATTGTCCCTTAGCTTTTTCTACACAAGGCTGGCACCCTATCACTTGAAACGCAGCTCCATTTCCTTAAGTTAAAGTCTTAAGTTAGAAGAAGAGACTGAACTCATCCATGGCCTCTCTTCTGGAGCTTCATGGTACTATATCTGAAGTTACCATTCAGAATACTCCTGATGAGCCATGGCCCTCCCCAAAGAACACAGGAACAAGGACCCTGCCAGCAGGTTGGATTCTCCTCAACTTTCTCCTTCCACAGTAAAACACACTCCTGATCAGCTAGGATAAGGCCACAAAAAGCTCTGGCTACAAGGATTGAAGGTACAAGTTTGAGTGATAGAATGCCTGCCTAGTAGTAATCATAAGATCCTGAGTTCAAACCCCAGTACAGAAGTAGGGGTGGGAAAGCTTCCTCTAAACATTATATGAGGCTGGGAAGGTGGCTCATGGTAGAGTGCTTGCTTTGCATGCATGAGGCCCTAGGTTTGGTTCCTCAGTACCACATAAGCAGAAAAAGCTGGAAGTGGTGCTGTGGCTCAAGTGGTAGAGCACTATCCTTGAGCTGAAGAGCTGAGGGACAGCGCCCAGGCCCAGAGTTCAGGCCCCACAACCAAAAACAACAACAACAATATATATATATATATATATATATATATATATATATATATATATATATATATATATATATATATATATATATATATATATGGGCTGGGAAGGTGACTCAGCAGTAGAGTGCTTGCCTTGCATGCACGAGGCCCTGGGTTCGATTCCTCAGCACCACATAAGCAGAAAAAGCCGGAAGTGGTGCTGTGGCTCAAGTGGTAGAGTGCTTGCCTTGAGTTCAAGAGCTGAGGGACAGAGCCCAGGCCCAGAGTTCAAGCCCCATGACTGACAAAAAAAAAAAAATTATAGCATCTCCTTTTCCAGTTCCACTGCCAGTTTTCCAAAGGTATTAGGAAAAAGGTTCTCAATCTCAGCTCTGCATTAGGCTTTCCTGAACACTACAGACCACAGAGCGAGACCACTACATAGCTACCAGAATGGCCAAAATGGAAAATACACACTCTTGGGCAAGAACATACACTGCGCGGTAATATAAATTGCTACAACCACTTTAAAAAAAACAAAAAACAAAAAAACTGCTCAGCAATCTTTGTAAACCTGAACCTAGAACCCAGCAATTTCCCTCCTGAGAATAATATACCTAGCAGAAATCTTTACACACATCCCCTGAAAGGCATCAACAGCGCTATTTGTAATAGAGCCAAAGTATCAACAATCCAAAACGCCCATCAACAACAGCTCAGGGTGGGGGAGGGGGCGGGAAATGCTTCAGTCCCACAATGGAACATTGTACAGCAACCAGAATGAACAATATACAATCCCCCTCGACAATGGGTGGTTCTTACCAGGCTAGCTGAAAGTTTTCAAACACACAAAAATATTCAGAGTCGGTGATTCCATTTGGGTGAAATTCAACCCAGTGGGAGGGTCATTTTAAGGTGGGGGTACAACAGGGAAGGACAGGGGGCACAGTGCCTGGGGCACCGGCAACATTCTACATCTTGAACACGGAAGTGGTTTTATGGGCACATTCGGTTTGTTAAAAAAAAAAATTATTCACTTAGGATTTATATCCTTTTCTGTGCTTGTTTTTTCCATCATAAATCATTTCATGCAAAAAAAAAATACTGGTTTGAGGGTCACTGGTCAACAGACTTGGTTCACTGGTCCCCAGGAACTGACATTTCTAAAGGCTGCTCAAGTGGGTGTGATGTGCCCCAGAGAAGCGCTGTGTCAGAACTTGGCACAGAACCTCCTTACTCTTTCTTAGAGCCGTGGGGGCTACTCCTTCCCCAGAAAGTCTAAAGCAAAGTCTTTTCTGTAGCGCCCCAGGATGTTAAGTAGCCCACCATTAAATGATATATTTCCCCGTTATAATTATCAACTTTTGTCGGACACTGACTGTATTCCTTAGAGCTGAGCTAAGTGCTTTTCTTAGTCCTCACGCCCGCCTCTGAGAAAGGTACTATTAACTCCCTCTCCACAGAGGATTTGGCCTGAAGCATTGTGGGGTTCCGGAACTGCCCAAGACCACTGAGACAGGGTGCAGTGGAACCAGAAAGCCAGTTCAGATTGGTTTTGACACAGAAGCCCTGGTTCTCAACCTTGGTGTTAAACAGCCTCTCCAGTCAACCGGACTGCAGGACTTTATAATGCTAATGCCAATCTTTGAGTAGACCTGAGGGGGCCCTACTCCCTGTTTCTACTAGCCGCCTCAAGTCTGCTTCAAGTCTGTATCTCTTACAGGGACTTGTGCGAGAATGTCTCCAGCAGATGGAGTGGAGTCACAAGCCCCTGTCAGCCGGTACTGTGTCTGTGACCCTGACATTTTCATTTCCCTCTCGCCCTCCTCACCTCCCTCCTCCCACCTCCACGCCATAAATAGCGGGGTTTCCAGCAACAGAGAGCCAGCCTGATGGATTCACACCTGTGCAGCAGTCGTCACCATTTGCTCAGGCTCTGTGTGCCAAATACTATCAGAAGTTGACTTTAATCTCCACAACGGGTCTGAAAAACAAGTATCCTTATCCCCCATGAACAGGTTAGGAAAGAGTGCGAGAGAGTGCAAGAGAGAGAGAGAGAGAGAGAGAGAGAGAGAGAGAGAGAGAGAGAGAGAGAGAGAGAGAGAGAGAGAGAGAGAGAGAGAGAGAGAGAGAGAGAGAGTCTGTGTGTCTGTGTGTATGTGTGTGTGGAGCTTGAACTCAGAGCCCGTACTTTTGCTTGCTTTTCACTCAGGGCTGCTGCTCTACCACGAGTTACACCTCCATTTCTGGCATATTTGTTACTTAATGTGGAGGGGGGACTCTTAGATTTATCTGCCTGAGCAGGCTTCCCACCCAGATCCTCAGATCTCAGCCTCCTGAGTGGCAAGCAGCAATGACTACAGGTGGGAGCTACTTGTGAGCACCCAGTAGGAAGCCTCATCTTAACATGTCCAAGGTCACAAGAGGTGAGCAGGCAGGTGTTGGATTTGAACCCAGACCCTCCTGCTAAGCCCACACAATGTGCACACCAGCACTCACTCCACCTGCGAGCTTTCTCTCCTCTGATCTCTGATGGCCATCTCAAGGGTTATACCGATAATGTGGCCCTTAAGTGTGGTCCGGGCAGCGCTTGGGGCTAGCCTTACACCTCATACACAGCCTGGTCTCACTGCTCTTCCTCTGCCCCGAGCCAAACACATTTCTTTCCCATCTCTAGTTCGGAGGCTTTTCACTGCATCTCTAACATGACATTCAACACTGCATTGAGGAATTGTTGGACTGGCCTCCTCCATCTGACTGGATGCACTTAGAAGACAAGGGACATGTGACATTCCCCCACTGCCCCCCTAGCATACAGCAGTTATTTCATAAATGGGAGGCCAAGAGACCTCAAATTCACCGAGACCATTCCAGCAGATCTGTCACACCACAGCAGGTGAAGAGGTCCTTGGCCAGCTGTGGTTGTACCAGCCTGTAATCCCAGCACTCAGGAGGCTGTGCAGGAGGGTCAGGAGGTCAGGAGTTCAGACAGCTTGGGCCACATAGGGAGATCTTATCTCAAAAAAAAAAAAAACAATTTTAAGCATGGGGTGGGAGGGGGGTGAGGGGGGAACATTTAAGAAAGTTAGGGGTTGGGGCACAAAGGGTAACCCAATGCAGCAGTGGTGCTCACTAGACACTATGTTGAAAATGTTGGGGGGGGGGATATGGGAGGAAGAGGCCGCGAGAACAAAGGAAGGGGTGACATTGTTTAAAAAGAAATGTACTCATTACCTGACTTATGTAACTACAACATACATCACCTTGGGATAAGGGCAACACACGGCATAAAAAAAACAAATAAAGAAAGAAATTAAAGAAAGGGGGTGGATAAAAGAGTAATAGTATTGGGGGGGTGGCTCAAATGCTAGAGCTGTTGCCCAGAAAGTGTGCGGTCCTGTATTCAAACCCCAGTACTGCCAAAAATGAAGGAGAACTATTTTTTAAAAAGAGTAATAGAGAGGATGACTACGATCAAGAATGTTCCATGTATGTATGAAAATGCCATGATGAAACCCCTTACAATGGACAATTAAATAGATGGCAATTTAATCTGTGAAGGGAAAAGGAGGGAGGGAGGGAGGGAGGGAAGGTCCTTTGGCTTGGAGCAAGAGCTACAGCATCAATGCAGACAAGGCAGCAACCTGCTGGGGAGAGCCCCTGGGAGCAGAGCCAGGCCCCTTCCTTGCTTCCATGGAGGGCGTGCTAGCCTTGTCCCCCTTCACAGTCTTCTTCCACTCTGCCTGCTCAGCAACTGGCTCTGTGAGCCCTGCTCAGGGGATTTGCTATCAAATAATGGCTGGGTTCATTCCACAGCCCTGTTTCGGATGATATTCTCCATGGCTCCTTGCCATGTGTTGCCCTTAAGATATCTTAAGTGAAGGGGCTGGGAAGGTGGCTCGGTGGTAGAGCGCTTGCCTTGCATCCATGAGGCCCTGGGTTCGATTCTCAGCACCACATAAGCAAACAGAAAAAAGCCAGAATTGGCACTGTGGCTCAAGTGGTAGAGCGCTTGCCTTGAGCTGAAGAGCTGAGGGACAGTGCCCAGGCCCAGAGTTCAGGCCCCATGACTGGACCCAAAAAAAAAAATCTCAAGTGGGGCTGGGAAGGTGGCTCAGTGGTAGTGCTTGCCTAACATGCATGAAGCCCTGGGTTCCATTCCTCAGTACCACATACACAGAAAAGGCCAGAAATGGTGCTGTGGCTCAAGTGGTAGAGTGGTAGCCCTGAGCAAAAGAAGCTCAGGGTCAGTGCCCAGCACTAAGTTCAAGCCCTATGACTGGCAAAAAAAAAAAAAAAAGATATTCCAAATGAATGAAGAGATGTCTGAGATAGGTCTGTCCAAGCTAAGGCTTGGTGTCCCCTAAGTGGACACCAAGTGTCCAGAGTGGACAGATCTCATTCTAGATGACCTTATCCTTTAGAGGTGGACATGCTTTTACAGCACACTGGCTGACCTTGGATTCTCACTCATCACTGCACCTTCACCTGTGCATCTCCTCCACAGACACATCTCCTTGTGACCTCGGCGGTAAACAGCTGCTTCTGCCACCCGCACCCAAGCCCCATGAGCCTGAAGTTATGAGTGGGGTTTCTAAAGCCAGCCTTCTGCTCCCTTTTGCCCCTCCAAAACCAGAGTTGCCTTCAAACTCGGGCTAGGTTTCTACACAGGCTCCCTCCAACCCCACTCATAAACACTCAAACCACCAAAGACGCTCGTTCAACATTACTCAGGCTGAGTGGGAGGGTGTAGCTCAATTGTGGCATGCTTGCTTAACATGCACAAGGCCTTGATTTTGAGCACCATAGACAAACTAGGAAGTCGCACTCACCACTTCCTGCCCCCACTACATAGACAGGACTTGAACTCAGAGTCTCATACCCTTGCTCAGCTTTCTTGCTCATAGCTGGTGCTCTACTACCTGAGCCATGCCTCCAGCCTGGCTTTTTGATGGTTAGTTGGAGATAAAGAGTCTCCAGGACTTTCCTATATGGGCTGGCTTTGAACTGCCATCCTCTCAGACCTCAACCTCCTGAGGAGTTACAGTTATAGACATGGGCCACCAGCACCCAACCTAAATAAGACGCTTTGTGCACACTGACCAGAAAGCATAAGTGGAAAATTCTACCAGACCTCATGTGAGATATCACAGACAAAACCCAGGCATACTAAAAACCTTTAACACATCACTTTCAGATAAGGTATGTATGAAACATAAATGAGCTTCATGTTTGGGCTTAGGTCTCATTCCCCATGACAGTTCCTTTTGAGTCTTCAAGGATTCCAAACTCTGAAGAAATCCATAACCTTTTTGATCCTGTGCATGTCATATGAGGATGCTCAACCTGTTTCTAATAGACTGGCAAAAATTAAACTTATTTCATAGTCAGTGTTGGAGAAGGCTGGCAAACAGCCATTCACACCTGAACAAATAGAAATTGGTTTGGCCTCTTGGGAGGACAATTTGGCAGTATCTAACCCAATTCAAACTGCAAGGAATTTTCCTTATGGCTAAAATCATATCAGAGTACAAAGATATACATTGTATAAAGATGTTGCACTGAACATTTGCAGTAGGAAAGAACTGGAAATACCATTTTAACCATGGCAAGAGACAACAAAATAAAGTTTAACATGAATTTTTAATTTTTTTATTGTATGCATAATGTACAGAAGGGTTACAGTTATATAAGTAAGGTAATGAGTACATTTCTTATCAAACATTGTTACCCCTTTATTGTGAATTTTTATCACTAGAATACCATGTAGCTTTGAAGATCTAGTTAAAGGTATATATGCTCAGATACATTAGTTGGAAAAGGGAGTCTCCAAAGACTGTGGCATAGATACCACAGATAGTTTAAAAGAAAAAAAGAGGGCTGGGAAGGTGGCTCAGTGGTAGAGCGCTTGCCTTGCATGCATGAGGCCCTGGGTTCAATTCCTCAGCACCACATAAGCAAAAAGAAAAAAGCCAGAAGTGGTGCTGTGGCTCAAGTGGTAGAGTACTAGCCTTGAGCTGAAGAGCTGAGGGACAGTGCCCATGCCCAGAGTTCAGGCCTTATGACCGGACCCAAAAAGAAAAAAAGATAAACAAATAAATAAAAGCAAGCTTGTATGAGCAATCTGTATATGCTACAAATTTGAAATTTCTGGAAAGATACACAAAACAACCAGGAAGTTCTGGGCAAATGGAGATGAGAAGCTAGGGAAAAGAGTTCGGAAAATTTACTTTTTTCCATTTTCCACCACATTGCCGTACGGTTAGGGTTTTTACGAAGCATTTGTATTCTTTTCATAATTAAAAAGCATAAAACAAAGCAATAGAGAAACAAAAGCCTGATGTTATAAGGCAAAGGAAAAGATAAATGATATTTGGGTGAGGAAATCTTCCCTATGTCCTTGTAAGGAAAGCAGCAATGTTTACAAAGCGAGACTGCTTCCTCTCTGTCCAGCCCACAGGAGGTGGAGGATGGCAATAGTTCTAGAAAGAACTATGAGATGCAGGCAGTGTCTCTGGAAGGACTAAGAGTCCTAGAGAGAGTAGGGTTCAGAATGGCTTGTACTTGTGACTGGGTGATAAGAAGTCAAGCCAGGTTGGGATTGAGACACCCGATCGAGACATTCAGAGAACTCACTGGGCTGGCCCAGACACTGAGGCCTTACCAAGTGCCCAGGTAAAGAAGGGGCATGAGTCACCTGGTAAAGAGCACATGGTCCAGCTCTAGGAATACCATGGCACAGTGCTCTGCTCACTTCTTCCGCTCTCCAGCCACTCCCGGGGGACTTTAAAGACAACAATGCAAGAATGATCACTGCACATAGCACGTACATCCTCGCTGCCAGGCAAAGACTACGTGTTTAATCATGTGCGTCTCCTACCGTTGTGTTCCTACTTTACACGGGAAAATTCTGCACAGGGGAAATTGAGGCTCAGCAATGGAAGCCAAGCAACTTACTAAAGGTTGCAGAAGGTGTGTAGGCAGCAATTAAAAAGGATGAGAGGCTGAGGGAGACAGTTGCTGTTAGCCTCCTGCATCTGAAGGAAGGGCTAGGGACAACCCCGCGTACACAAAAGAGCTGTAATAACTAAGAGCAAGGACTTTAAAGCCAAATGAACTGGCTTCAAATCCTCACTGCCATGTACTGGCTGTGCGGCCTTGCAGATGGCCTTGAACCTCTCTGTGCCCCACCATCCTGAGCAGTCAAGTCGGGTCATTACCTGGCACTTTTTAAGAGTTGATAGGTGGGGCTGGGAAGGTGGCTCAGTGGTAGTGTGCTTGTCTTGCATGCATGAGGGCCTGGGTTCGATCCCTCAGTACCACATAAACAGAAAAAGCCAGAAGTGGTGCTCTGACTCAAGTGGTAGAGCACTGGCCTTGAGCTGAAGAGCTCAAAGACAGCACCCAAGCCCTGAGTTCAAGCCCCATGACCAACCAAAAAGAGAGAGAGAGAGAGAGAGAGAGAATGAGAGATGATAGGTGGCCAGGCGCTGGTGGTTCAAGCCTGTAATCCTAGCTACTCAGGAGGCTGAGATATAAGGATTGTGGTTCAAGCCAGCCTAGGAAAGGCAGTAAGACTCTTATCTCCAATAAACCACTCAGAAAACTGGAAGTAGCTCAGTGGCTCAAATAGTAGAGTGCTAGTCTTCAGCTGAAGAGCTGAGGAATATCACCCAGGGCCAGAGTTCAAGCCCTATGACCGACAAAAATAAATAAAGAGTTGATAGGTAGACCAAAGGATTTAATTGAATGTGCTCACATTAAGTACCAAGCATTAATGATCATCACTAGGGGCTTCTTCCTTCAAGTGGCATCTGTGCAAGGTGCAAAGCCTAGCAAGCAAAATGCAGCCTGGCTTTCAGTCACCACTCCCCTACCCCACCCCCATCTTCATCCCTCCACCCCCCACCCCCACATGCACAACCCTGCAACCCAACCCCGGTCCTGCTGAGCAATGAACCGGCACTGGGTGCCAGTTCCTCCTCCCTTCTCCCCTCCCCTACACCTAGAGATTCCCAGGGCCCCACCCTGGCCTATTCTGATGCATGTGGGCTGGGCTGGGACCTGGGTCCTGTGCTCTTAACAAATCCCAAGTGAACAGCTGACCCAAGAACAGTGTGCTCCTGGACACATGTTTTGGAATGTTCTAGAAGCTCTCTTTTGCTCCTGATCAATCCCAGGCCTGGGCACACCGTGAAGGGGTACAGCTAACATCTGCAACTTTACCCACAGCCAGAACAGATGGCTTCTATGCCTGAGTGGGTCACCCTCACCTGTAGAGTCAGGGCTCCCAGATGCCTCCACTACGTGCCACAGTTCACAGACCCATGGGATGACACTCTGGAAGCCAACCAGAAATGCAGAAGCTCCGGCTCCAGCCCTGCCAAACCCAGTTCTGCATTCGGATGGGAATGGCAACATGGTTGATGAACCAGCTTGAGCCATCTGCTTGGACCTCTGCCTCTGTAGGACTAAGCTCGCCTGGATGTGCACACCTACCTGTCCAAGCATCTCCAGGGCCAACCTTCAAATCCCTGTGGACACCACAAAGAGTGGCCCTTTACATTGTCCATGTTGCCTGGAAATAAGCCAGGGCTCAAAGTGAACCTTTGCTATAGCAAGCTATTTATTTCGAAATCTGCATTAGAAGAAGCCTTTCCAGTAAATTGGGGAAAGAGGCAACACCAGCCTGGTACTTCCAAGGCATCAACCACTGCTTTCTTTTGAATAGAGTCCCCACACACACACCCCTCCACCAACTTCCCTGCCCGAAAGCCATCGAGAAACATCAAACAGCCCAAAGAAAACAAGTCATGTCTTCCTGTTGGCCAAGCTTCAAGTTATCAGGCAGATTTCACACTGTAGCCTGACCTCATTAATCCAAGGCCTATCACATTGCTGTAAATGTCAGTGGAAAAATAGCCATTCAGTGAGTTTCCTCCATTCTACCAGAAAGGGGAAAAAAAACAGGAAGCTGATGGCAGCTGCACCCCAGCTTGGCAAATCCCAAGGGTCCAGTCAACAGGGCGTTTCTTGTCAGCACCTATATCCCCTGCCCCAGCCCACTCGTTCAAGTCTAGGTGGATCCTGTGTCTGTGTGGGCAGAATGCAGAGGCTGTACAGCAACCATGAAGATACTAAGCGGGCCCCACACACCTGCTGGGAAAAGAGATCAGAGCGCTTGCTCTCAAAGTCCTTGGCCTCAATTAACAACAGGCTGTTCATCCTTCAGATTCCTCTCAATCTCTTCTGTCCCATTCAGATTGTTCCATGAGCCAAATCGTGGGAGTCCAGGGCACATAAAGCCTTCCAAGTCCTCATTCATTCCTTTAATGTATATTGATTTTCTCCCGTGTGCTGGATATTGCACTGGACAACTGGGGCCACAGAGCTGAATGATTCAGACACAGTCACTGCCCTTCGGGCACCTGCAGTCCCCTGTAGTCTTTTCTCAACCTTGGCACTACTGACATTTGGAAAGTAGATACATGTTTTTGCTGTTGTGAGGGGATGTGCTATGCACTACAGAATACTTAGCAGCACTCCTGGTCTCTACCTACAAGGTATTAATAGCTCCCCTCCCCCTCTGCCCTCCTAACCGGGTTGGATAAACCAAAGACATTTTTAGATGTTGATCAATATCCCTACTGGGGGCATATTGTCCCCAGTTGTGAACTATGGCTCTGGTACATAAGACAGAAGGCTAAAAGAAAAGTGGTTAGCAATGAATAGAACCAAATAACCATAGTTATGGTAAGTACCATACACAAAAACAAAAAACTTGGTGGACATTAGGTCTGTAATTTAGAAGCCCAGCATTTTACCTAGGATTCCAAGTCCTCAAGACAACTCAGCACTGTGTATGTGAAATACATTATATATAGAGAGAGAGACACTTACGTGTATATATATAGACAGACAGACAGACAGACAGACAGACAGACAGACAGACAGATAGATAGATAGATAGATAGATAGATAGATAGATAGATAGATAGATAGATAGATAGGTAATCCATATGGTCTGTATTTCCAGATGAAGAAATTGAGGCTCAAGGATGCAAAGAAATCACCAAAGACACAAAAGTTAGTGGAAAACAGAATCAGGATTTGAACCCTGGAGCTAAACTTTGCCCCTACGCAAAGGGTAATCTGAGACTTTGTTTGGATGTGTTCTGTAACAGGCAAGATCTGAGGTCACATGATATTGAGAGCAGTCATCCTAAAAGATTCATTCCTCCCTGGGGCCACCTGGGGGCTTGGCCACCACCTGCCATATCAATCAAGCTACAAATGGCCTATATTAAGGCATGTTGGTGGGATACCAGTGGGCTGAGGAATGCCATTCTGCATGCTGAGATATCCAAGAACATCTCCCCCCACAGTCACCACGGTACTCAGGAAGATACCCAGAGCAACACCTCACTATGACCCATCTCCAAAGCCTAGCACCTAAGGGTGAAGAACAGGAGAAGCAGACCATTCTGCTGTCAGTTTTGGATATTTCCAAAGAACATGAAGAAGATGATACAGGACAGCACAAGACATCTTATTATGTAGGCTAGGTTGGCTTCCAATGCTCCATCCTTCTGCCTCAACCTCCTGAATGCTAGAATTACAGGTGCGCATCACTGCACCTGGCCAGCACATAGTACCTTTGGAAATTTCTCCAACGTGAGTCACATGGGGGGGGGGTATCATGTCCTTTACAAAGGGCCTCATCCTCTGTCCCTCAGTTTCCCCTCTGTGCATTGGGGGGTAGGTGGATCGACTTCTCTAGACTGGTGCAAGGACTCGAGGACAATGCAAGAGAAGACCATGAGCTGACTAGCATCCAGAAAGTCACTCAGTAAAACACGATCAGTAGGAGTTAGGTAAGGACACTTAAGTCGGTGCCATCTTCCTTCCTAGAAGAAACAAGAGTCCCAGGAAGAGAAAGCCAGAAGCAGAAGTTGGAAAGGTGTCTCAGGAAGAAGGGGATCTCAGTGCTTCCTGGCTGGGCTGATGGGAACAGGGAATACATTGACAGATGAATGTAGACCAGCCCTTCCCCGACACACACAAAAAAATGAATCCTGAGCTTTCTCAGGTGCTGTGATCAGCCAGTCCTCCAGATCAAGCTGCCACCTGACAAACTGCAGGCTCTTGCTTTGGGTCAGCAAGCATTGAACATTCAGAGCCACTGGCAGGATGACCTCTGCCTCCCTCCTGGCCTTCCTCCTGCCCCAGCCTCCTTCGCTCTTGGTGCTGACTGGGCTTCAGCTGCAACTCCTGCCCACAGCTCACCAGACACTCCATTCTTCCCAGCCTGCGTGCCCTGACACGCATGGTTCTCCCTGTACAGGCCGCCTACCCACTCTGTTACCCACCACCTGGGAGACTGTCACTGCGGGCTCAAATGTGCTCCCGCAGCCAATTTTGCCCACCTGTTATTGGTAATAATAGACTAATCATAATAGCAACTAACATCTGCGAGTAAGCACTAGAAGGCCCAGAGCTGGGCTGATAACCACAGTGTCTCTTCTCCTCACATCTGCACTGGTCTACACAAGAGGAAAGGAAACTGTCCATCATCACCCTGTGACCAGGTGAAGGTTCATACCGTGGGCAGCCTGAGCCCACCTGTTCCTCCTGATCCTAACTCCATCTTCTTCCCATGGAAGCTTTGATTCCCCAGGGTTCCTTATCTATCTCCACACCTGTTTTGCTTCCAAGAAGAGATCTTAGAACTGCCTGGCACGTCTTAAAACCCCTTGCTAAGCATGAGGTCTGGAATGGACTCAATGTCTGCTCACTGAATCAATGAGCCCTGGGAAATGGCAACTAGCTGGGAAAGGCTAAGAGGCTGCTCACAGACTCTCTGGGGAAAGGCTCAAGCCAGACTCTCATTCACAAGAGAAAGACTCCCCCACTCGAGCTAAGACTTCTCCTGCCCCTGTAGCAAGAGACAGACGAGACACTGACCACCAATGCCACTGAAGCAGTGCAAAGCAGGAAGTGGGGGCAGCGGTGAGAAGAGTCACTTCCTGCCTACCTACCTGCTCCAGGTCCTGCCTCCTTCACTCCTCCAGCACTTCCTGAATGCTGTGGTCTCACAAGCCTTACAAACCATAAAGGAGGCGTTGCTGTGATGCCCATTTCACAGGTAAGAAAACTAGGGCTGGGGAGAGAAAGAGCGTTTTACCCAGGGCCTCAAGAGCTTACAGTCTCGGAGCTATCCGTCATTTCAACTAGACCTGCCTGGCTTCCTTGTTCTTCGAACTGGCTGCCTTCTGCTAGAGAGAAGCTCAACCACATCCTCCATGAAAGCTGATCTCTAAGATGTGCTAGGTCTAAGGTTATACCCTCCTCTGGGCTGGATGTCTAACAACTTCTACAAGTGTCCTGGGGGGTTGGCTAGGGTGGAAGAAGAGGACATGGTTATCAGGGAGGGGTGGCTGTGCGTTCCAGCACCATACCTGAATCCAGGTGTGTGAGCCTTTGCAATCTGCTAAACCAGGTTGGCTGAGCCCCCGGGAGTCCAGAAGAGCCTGGAGTGAAAGTTTCCAGAGGCTAGCGACACTGTGCAGAAAAGTCCTGCCCTAGGAGAAACCACCACCCTGCCTCAGCTTCCCCTCCCAGCCGCTCAGCTTCCACCAAAGACTTAGCAAATGGATTAGAATTTAACCTGGGCTCCAACTCCCTCAACAGGGGGAGCAAAGTCTGAGTGGGCATCAGGCTTTAGCCTGGCTGCCCCAGGGCAAGAGAAGGGAAGGTCCAGAGAACAACAGAAGTCTGGCTCGTGAGCTACAAGTGTCACCTCACAAGACCAAAAGAGAGGAAGGAAGGATCAAATGGGTCTTCCTCAATCTAAACAAGCCAGAGGCTGGGGCCGGCGAGAGGGTGTGAGGAGGAGGCCCCCTGTTGGGTAGACCCCAGCTGACAGTGAAGAGCATTCTCGGTCCCAAAGGGGTCACGCTGACACCCTGCCTGCAGCATCTTAGGGACTGAGGCGGCTGAGATGGGATTTGGATGACAGGTGGGAGAGAAAGAGAGGGAGGATCTGGGGTGGGGGTGGGGGGAAAGGGCGGGCTGGCAGGCGGCTCGCTGGAAGGAGTCACCGTGTCTCCACACCCCCCCCCCGCCGCCTCCTGCAAGCTGGCTCTTTGGTGACAGGGCCGAGGGAGGAAGCCGTGGAAACTCCCCCGACCCCCTCCAGAACGGCCCACCAGGGCCCCACTCCCGCACCTAAGAGACACGCCCCACCCCTCTCCAACCAGCCCCGAAGGTGGCTCCACCGCACCAGCGCTCCGCCCCGAGGCCGCGCATCACCCCCGCAGCCTGACGGCTCACCCCATTCCTAAGAGATAACTGAGGCCCGGGAGGCCAAGTGCGGTGCCCACCAGCACACGGCCAGCTACGCGCTGGCAGCGCTGACCAGCCTGGAAGGCGGCTTCGCAGAGGGAGGGTCGCGTCTCCCGTGCTCCCCCCAGCCGCAGCAAATGGCAGGACACCCCGGGGAGCACCCCGGCGGCCCGAAGCGGTGAACGCAGGCCCTATGCGGAGACAGCCCCGAGGCAGGGCGCCTGGTACCTCCAGCGCCCGGGTCCTCCACAGAGAGCGATTCAGAGGCCGCACCTGGCGCTCCGGGGCCGCGGGGAGCTGTGACAGCGAAAACAGGGACCCATTATGTGGGATCTAATCACATGGGCGCGCCAGAGGCTCGGCTTTCGGTTCCGAGCAGCGCCGCGCCGCCGCCTCCCTCTCCTTCCGCGCCCCCCCTCCCCGAGGTGCCGCCGAACCTCGGGGCCCGGGCCTGGCGCGAGCCGGCTGCGCCCCGCTGCCCCCCTCCCCAGACCAGATCCACAGCTCGCCCAGACTCCGTTACCCGCCCCCGGGGGCCGGGCGCTGCATCACCGGCGCCTCGCGTGAAGCCCGAGGCCGGGGCGCCCTGGGGAACACGGAGGAAGGGAGGCCGCACCGCGACGGGAAGCGGGTAGCCCACGCCTCGCGCTCCACGCCGTCCCCACCCGGGGCGATCTGGGCGCTCCGGGTGACCTTGGGGAAGACCCCCCCCCCTCTTCCTTAGATCCGGGCGACCTCTCGGGGAGCACGGCTCGGCTTCTCCCCCGGCCTCGGCGCCCAGGGGCGCTCCTCCCTGCGGGAGCCGGCGCGCGGGAGTCGCGCGCGGGGACCGGGGGAGCGGTCGGTGCAGCGATCGGGGAGCCATCGCGCCGGGTCTCCCCGGGGCAGGCGGAGCAGCCAGGAAGGTCCTGCAGGCGAGCGGCAGATCTGCGCCCAGGGGCGCCTGCCCACCCGAGCAGGAGCCGGTCGGTCCTGCTGCCGCCCGCCGGGACCACGCGCTGCCACGCGAGGGGGCGGCGCCCCCATCCGGACTGGGAGACCGGGCGCTGGAGGTGCTCGGCGCGCGGAGGCTCCGGCCGCTGGCAGGCAGCGATGGACACAGAATGCTCTTCCCTGCTCCAAGATCCGACCACCACAGCCCCAGCCAAAGACCTGCCCAAGCTCCCCCGCTCCCCACGCCAGACGCGCGAGGACGCCCCCACTCCAGACCAACTCCCCGGCCCCGCGCCCGCCATCCCAGCGCCACCCCCACCCAGTATCTCAAGACGCCCGCCCTCGTGCAAGCGCCCCTCGCCCCCAGCCAGGTTACCCCAGGTTGAGCCCACCTTCCCGGCCCAAATCACCACTCCCCGCGTGCGGTCGGGCCGCAGGCTCGCCAGGAAGGAGACGGCGGCGGCGGCGGCGCCGGGCTACTCACCCGCTCTCCCGAGCCCTGCCCCGGGCGGCTCCCGGCCCCTGCTGGGTCTGCAGGTCTCCGAGCCGCGGCTGCTGGTGCGGCGACAGAGCCGGCTGCGCTCGGCCGCGAGCCTCCGCGCCGCCTCCCGGCTCCTCCCCGGGGCGGGGCCTGGGCTCGCGGGAAGGGGTGGGCGCGAGGTGGGCGCGCTCCGCCCCAGCCGCCGCACGCGGGGCGGGGAAGGGTCCCGGCGCGCGCGGCCTGGGGCCTCGGGTTCGAGCTGCCGCCGCCGCAGCAGGAAATTGAAAGGAGCTCAGGTTGCCAGCCGAGGTAGGGAATCCTTCTCCTTTGAAGATCAGCTTCCCTTCCACACGGAATGTATTCGTGATCCCATTTCACAGATGCGTACGGTGGAGCCTCTGGGGTTAACCTTGATCCCAGCACCCCAGAAAAGGATCTGCGCCAGGGATCCCAGGCTCCTACCTGAGGGTCCACTGCAGCCCGCGTCTGAGGACCCCCAGCGCCCCCACCCCGGCGTCCAGGAGCCAGACTAGGTGTTGAGATGGACACAGGTTTGTGAGGGCAGGTGTGTCACCGGAGGAGAGCAAGACAAGTGTGAACAGGGGGACAAGTGACCTGCGACCTGGGCTCCCACCGTGTCCCCTTTCTGGAAAGGAGGTGGAGCGAAGGGGGAAGGAAGTGGCCCGCAGACGTGCGCGCCGTGGTGTGAGGCCCGCTGATCTAGACCTAGACCCAGGCCCTGCTGCTTGCCTGAGGTTTCTGGCTAACGCAGAACGTATGTTAACGCCACTTCTGGAGCCGTAGGCCTGCTTCGCGACAACGTTTTTAACTGTCTTTAAGTGGCCCTGGAGCAGCAGCAACTCCTCCTCTCCTTCCCCAGGAAGAACAGGGAAAGTTAAACAAAAGAAAGAAAAAGCAAACTCCATTCCCCCCAAATATCCTCTGGAATCCACATTCGCTGACCACTCGCTGAACAATAGGTTCTCTTTTCCAGCAAGGGCTTTGTTTCCTGAGCTCTTCCTGGCTCCCAGATTAGACTCAGCACCCCAGGGCCAACCAGGTGGTTTCAGTTTGGGGATGGTACCCAGCTAAATTGGGTTCACAGCACCCTGAGTTGGAAAACTCTGGGTCGTTACTAATCAATATTCTGTTGGGACTGATAGTACCAACTGGGCTTAGTGAATTCCTGATTGTTCAGGAAACTGAATGACTTCCCCCTGGAGGAACACGAAACCACAGTTGGCTCAGCTCCGGTGGCTCACGCCTGTCATCCTAGCTACTCAGGAGGCTGAGATCTGAGGATCACGGTTCAAAGCCAGCCCGGGCAGGAAAAATCCGTGAGACTCTTATCTCCAATAAACCACTCAGAAAGCGCTACCCTGGAGCTGAAGAGCTGAGGGACAGTGCCCAGGCCCAGAGATCAAACCCCACAACCAACAAAAAGAAAAAGAAAAGAAACCATGGTGGGGCTTATTCCAGTCTCCCCCCAAGTCCTGTGAGCTCCACCCTTCATTTGCCCCCTCCCTCTCAGTTCATTAATAATCCAGTTGTGAATGACACTATTTCAGTAGGAGCAATTAGAGAGGGAACAGGTGGAGGAGATTTAATGTGATGTTTAAAATAACCCAAGGGGACTGTTGTTGCCTGCAGCCTGTTCCCTTTGATTTTGACTGGGGAGCTGTGGGCTGGGAAGGAGGCGATTGTCTCTCCAAGGCAGGGATAGAACTTGGAGCCTGTGTTCCTGAAATGAAGTCCTTAAGGGCAGGGGTGTCCCCAGCCCCCAAGATGCCTGTTCATTCATGTTTCTTCCAAGAGGTGTTTGATAACACGAGGTGAAAGTATACTGTACTCAGAACGAGCTGGAGGACTCACACTTCCTAATTTTGAACTTACAACCGAGCTACACTAAGCATGACAATGTGATAAAGATAGGATGGACATCCAGATAAATAGAAAACTAACTGGAGAGCCCCATGCCAAAGACTGAATCTGGATCCCTTCCTTACACCATATGCAAAAGTCAACTTCTGTCAAGGATATGCCCATAAAACTGTTTTATTTTTTAATTAATTAATTATTATCTTTAAGTAGTTGTACAAAGCTGTTCCCATTCTACAAAACAGTATATGAGTACAGTGTCTGATAACATTGTTACCCATCTCTCCTAATTCATCCCTTCTCTCACTTTTTTTCTTTAATTGAGATTAGGTGATTACGTAAATTTCACATATTTCACAGTATTGTGGAATAGTGATAGTTAAAGTCACAAACACATTTTAACTTTCACAAGGCAACCTGATTTATTGTAGCATAAATCTGTGCGGCCTTGGATTAGACTATGGTTTCTGAGATATGACACCTAAAGCATAAGCAACAAAGGAGGGAAATGATGAACAGGATGTCATTAAAGTGAAAACTTTTAGCCCTGTGTGGTAGTTCATACCTGTAATCTAAGTGAGCAGGGTGATAGAGTTCAAAGCCAACATGGATAAATAGCAAAGCCCTGATTAAAAACAAAACAAACTGAAATTTTCATGCTCCAAAGGACACTACCAAGAAAGCAAAAAGGTATGTCATGGGTTGAACTTTGTCCCTTCCAAGCTGTATGTTGTCTCAGCTCCCCAATACCTCACCACAGTATAACGATTTTTGGAAATTAGATCCTCCCCCAACAGTAGGATTCCATGCTAAACACATGGGAGGCGGGGGGGGGGGGTAGATGGGGGACTTCTCTTCCAAACCTCTTCCACTCCTAGGTATGCACTTGCAAGAAATAAAAACCAAGACAGAGGCAGGTGGCTCATAATCCTTCCTAATCAGGAGGCTGAGATCCAGAGGATCGAGATTCAAAGCTATCCCAGGCAGAAAGACCTAAGAGACTCCACCTCCACTTAGCCAGCAAAAAGCCAGGCTGGAGGCATGGCTTAAGCCATAGAATGCCAGCCTGGAGCAAAGAAACCAAGCAATAACACAAGATCCTGAGTTCAAGCCCCAAGTGCTAACACCCAACATAGTACAGATGAGCAGAACTATGAATGCAACAGGTTTCAAGGTCACATGTCATAAGATTCTCTTTTAAATGTCCGGAGCAGGCAAAGCCATAGAGACAGCAAGCAGGTCATGATTGTCTCGCACTTGGGAGAGTGTCACGGGTTGGGGGGGGGAGGGGGAAGGTGGTAATGAAATGTTCTGTTGACCCCAGCGATGGCTGTATCACCAGGAATGCAGTTAAAAAGAGACCTGAACTGTATAAATACATGGCATGTAGATTACATCTCCATAAGTGCTTTGCTGGTTTTGGTTTGGCTGGTTGTTTCCTTTGAGACAGTTTCATAACATAGCCTAGTTAGCCTCAAATTTATGATCCTCCTACCTCAGCCTCTCAAGTACAAGAACAAACCACCCAACCAGCTTCACTAAAACTTTTTTGTTTACTTCTAAATGTGTATGGTACTGGAGTTTGAACTTGGGACCTTCTACTTGCTAGGCAGATATTCTACCACTTGGGCCCATCCCCCAGCCATGTTTCTGCTTGTTAATTTTGAGGTCGTTTCTCTTGAACTTTCCCATGGAGGCTAGCCTCAATCTCTCTCAACCTCCAGAATAGCTAGGTTTCCATGCAAGTTGTTTTATTTATTTATTTTTTGTTTTTGTTTTTGTCAGTCACAGGGCTTGAACTCAGGGTCTGGGTACTGTACCCCCGAGCTTAGTTTTTGCTCAAGGCACCACGTCTGGTTTTCTGGTGGTTAATTGGAGATTAGAGTCTGCTCGGACTGGCTTAGAGTCATGATCCTCAGATCTCAGCCCTCAGCCTCCTGAGTAGCTAGGATTATGAATGTGAGCCACCAGCGCCCAGCCCCTCAGCAGGTGCTCAGGCCTTGCTCAATCGAGGCTCTGGTCTCTATGCTGCTGGTGACTCCAGACCAGGCAAGAGTGCCCAGTGGTCTGAAATAAGCCTGGGCCAGCCAAGCAGGGTGAAAGGCATGTCAGCGAGTCCTGGCTCACACCCTAGCAGGAGGAGATGGTTGGACAGTCATTTCCTTTTTCGGCAGTGCCCATTTCCTGCTCTGCAAAACTCCAATTGTGTGTGTGTGTGTGTGTGTGTGTGTGTGTGTGTGTGTGTGTGTGTGTGTGTTCCCATGTCTCCATGCTTTTGAGGGAAGTGACCTTTCTTCACCCTCTTTTATCCACTCTCCAAAGCCATCTGCATACAATGGGAGCCCCGTAAGTGGTATGGAGGGAGCCCCAGACATTTGGGACTAGCCAAGGACAGGGTGGTAAGAGTCGAATGGTCTGCTTTTCACTTTTTGCTCCTTTTTTCCCCCTAGGTTTTCATTTTACACTAAGTTTATGGGGAATCCTGTGCATGGACTGTCAGCCTTCCTGCTTTAGCATCACTAATGGAGCAAAAGCTGGCCTCAAACTCCAGATCCTCCTGCCTCAGCCTCCGGAGTGCTGGGATTGCAGGTATGTCCCACCACACTGGGGCAGCTTAAGATCGTTTGAGGCCCAGACTTTACCCCAGACCATTTGAAACAGAATCAATGAAGATTGATCTTTAACCCAAATATGGCTTCCCCCAAACAGGACAAAACAATACAAGTATGTTGAAGATGCAACTTGACTGCTTAGCTCCAGGGTTCAAGACCCCAGCCTGAATCCCCATTTCTTACTCTGGGGGGAGCCACGGACTGTTTGGGGAAGAGAAGGTGGGAGACTTTGAGTGCTGCCTCCTGGGCACCCCTTTGCACCCCTTCCTCATTCCTTGGGGTGGGACAGGCCCAGGAACATGCCTTCTGACCAACTCTGATGAACAGCACACCTCAGCCAACACCTACCACAATCTTGGCAGCAACCTCTCATCCTCCAGCACCCCTTCCTTTGCCTTAAGTGGGGTTCCCCAAATCCTCTGAGGTATGGAACCATTTCAAATGTAGAACTCAGTGGCACAAGTCCATATGCCTAGCTACCAGGATCCCTGATCTTTAGAGAGAGATCTAAGTCCCGGGCCAGCCTAAGCTTAAAGAAAAAAATTTAAGTTTGAGAGACTCCATCTCAACCAGTTGCTGGTTGAGGTAGCGCATGCCTGTCATCCCAGCAATGGGAGAAGCACAATGGCTGGGAGTGGTGGCATGCTTCCCAGCAAACATGGAATAAACAAAACTAGGAGGATAACAGTTCTAGGCTGGCCTGGGCATAAAGCAAGACAAGACCTTGGAAATGACCAATGCAAAAAGAGCCTGGAGATGAGATTCAATTGGGGGAGCACTTAAGGCCCAGAGTTCCAGCTTCCGCACTGCTCCATAAATAACTGAATACAAATCGTAAAGAGAGATCCCATTCTTTTTTTTTTTGTCGGTCCTGGGGCTTGAACTCTGGGCCTGGGCACTGTCCCTCAGCTCTTCAGCTCAAGGCGAGTGCTCTACCACTTGAGCCACAGCACCACTTCCAGTTTTCTGAATGGTTTATTGGAGATAAGAGTCTCCCGGACTTTCCTGCCCTGGCTGGCTTTGAACCCGGATCATCAGATCTTAGTCCCCTGAGTAGCTAGGATGACAGGCGTGAGCCACTGGTGCCTGGCTTGAGATCCCATTCTTCAATCACCGATATAATTAGTTGAGGAAGGGAGCCATCCCCAGGAGATGCTGAAGTCATGGAGTAACACAGTTTCTGGGGCCAGACACCAGTGGCTCACGCCTGTCATCCTAACTACTTAAGAGGCTGAGTTCTGAAGATCGCAGTTCAAAGCCAGCTCGGGCAGGAAAGTCCCTTAGACTAATCTCCAATTAACCACCAAAAAATCAGAAGTGGCTCTGTGGCTCAAATGGTAGAGCACTCGCCTGGACATGAAGAGCTCAGGGACAGCGCCCAGGCCTAGAGTTCAAGCCCCATGGCCGACAAAAGAAAAGTTTCTGGGGAGCCAAATATTCACTCTGGTCAAAACATTACACCACAGGGGCTGGGAAGTTGGCTCAGTGGTAGAGCGCTTGCTTTGCATACCTGAGGCCCTGGGTTCGATTCCTCAGCACCACATAAGCAAAAAGAAAAAAGCCAGAAGTGGTGCTGTGGCTCAAGTGGTAGAGTGCTAGCCTTGAGCTGAAGAGCTGAGGGACGGCACTCAGGCCTAGAGTTCAGGCCCCACGACTGGACACCCCCCCCCCAAAAAAAAAAACAATATTACACCACAGATTGCTTACTAACGAGAAAGGGGGATGTGTGCCTTTACCTGGGCAGAGCTAGGGGTCTCTTTACCCAGGACCCAACGCAGACTCCTGCGGAAGGAGACAAGGCAACATTGTTTCCCCCACTCCCCCCCTCCCCCAACCCCGTCATGATGCAATGACACGCACTCAGCACCATGCACGTCATATCTGGCCCCAAATACTTAACCTGATTTTGGTGAGGAGGAAAATTTAGACAAATCTAGAATATGGGGCATTCTACAGGCCTGGGACCTCTTTTTCTAAAAGTTAGTCTCATTAAAAAGCAAAAAAGGTGAGGAGTTATTTTAGATTAAAAGAGACTAAAGGTACATAAAAATACATGGTATATGCACCTCGTTTGGATCTTGGAGAGAAAAAAAATTAGCTGTAAGAACCACAGCCAACGTGGAATTTCAGTGTTCTGTGTATATTAGATGTGGGTCTGGGAAGGTCAGAAATACAGTGGTCCTTGTACTTTTCATTTCTCCAGAGGCTTGTTATTTTTCAAAATGAAAAACTTGAAAGAAATACCGATTCTGGGTCTTCCTCTTGGACTGAGGTCAGGCCTGGGGTCTGAATTGTGATTTTTTTTTTTTTTTTTTTTTTGCCAGCTGTGGGTCTTGACCTGACCTCTGGGCCTGGGCGCTGTCCATCAGCTCTTCAGATCAAGGCAAGCACTCTACCACTTGAGTCACAGCACCACTTCTGGTGTTCTGGCGGTTAATTGGAGATAAGCGTCTCACAGACTTTCCTGCCTGAGCTGGCTTTGAACCTCGATCCTCATAATCTTAGCCTCCTGAGTAGCCCGGCTTGTGATGATTTTTTTAAAGTCTCTCTTCACATAGCCCAGGCTGGCCGTGCATTCACACCCCTCCTGTTTCAGCCTTCTGAATGCTGGGATTACAAGTGTGCACCACTGCACCTGGCCTGGAAATCTGCATTTTTAAAAAAGAAGTGCTGGGATTGCTTGTGTCTGATGCAGAATGTCACCATGTCCAAAGTCACCCTGCACGTCCCCCTGGCAACCTGTGCTACTGAAGACTTTGTCTTTACATACCTAGTGAGGTATCATCATTCGCACGACATATCCTGTTCCCGCTCCCTTGCCTGGGTCCCACTCTTCTCTCATGTCAGTTCAAATGTCACCTCTCAAGGGAGGCTTCCCAGAACCACTTGGTCAGAGCAGAAGAGACAACATTGTCACTTTACCTGCAGTAGTGATCGCTGAATCCATCTTTGCTTCTCTATTAGGCAGCGTTATGGCCGGTCTTCCCCAGATCCCAAATTCACAAGGAGAAGTCCTAACACTCAGCATCTCAAAATGTGGCTATGTTTGGAGATGGGGGGGGGGGTCTTTGCTGTTAATTGGATGTAGTGTCCTCAAAGGCCCAGGTATTAAAGACTTTGTCTCCTGTGTGGTATCATGAGGAGGTGCTGTGGCCCTTTAAGAGGTGGAACCTAATGGGAGGCCCTTAGGTCATTGCCTTTACTATGTCTCCTGGCTTGTGACTGCGGGGTTCTCCTTCCCAAGTGCTTCCCCACCTTAAGCTTCTGTTGCTGAAGGCCCAAAGTGTGGAGAGCTGCGGGAGCCACGACCAAAGACGGCCGCAAAAGCAACATTGTAGCTAAAATGGCGGGGCTGCGTGGTGCGGCTGCAACCTAAGATGGCCAGGGCTCCCGCCTTCCGTCTTCCCGGTGACGGTGACGAGTGCTCTCTGTAAAAAACAACTCCTTATATGGCTATGACTTGGCTCCTAGTTTGCTTCCGTGTTTGCAGCCCTATCGGTATATGCCACGTGGCGCTTCGGGATTGGCCATCCAGGAGGCTTATAACCGGAGCGCAGGGGCGGGGGGATGGAGAAGCAGGGAGAAGCAGGGAGAAGCAGGAAGAAGCGGGCTGGAGAAGCGGGAAAGAAGATGTTGTAAAAGGTCCTGAATAAACCGCATTGAGAAGAATCCCGCGTCGCGTCTTCCTTGCTGGTCGAGGTGGTCGCCACACCAAAGTAATGGGAACACGTGACCTTAGACTAGGGAACCAAGGGCAACCCTTCCTCTTTATAAGTTCATAGCCTTAATTACACAGGATTCTAGATACATACAGTGAGACCAAATGAGGATAGGAGAGAATCACAAAGGTGCAATACCCAAGCGCCTCTTCATATGTATATAAAATAATATACATACTGAAACATACATACTGAAAGGAACTAAAGATATGGGAACAAAGAACTTTTTCTTAATTTACCTTATATATGGTATATTCACATGCATATCTGTGGGATGGTTGAGGGCACAGAATCCGAGGAAAAAGGGAGAAAAAGTCCAGCAGTGGAGCGCACTGGACAGCAATGAAAGTGCACTGTGCAATTCGCGGGTGGAGATGGGAGGGAGGGACTGGGAGAGAATGAGGGACAGGTGACTCTGTGTGAAAGGAAATGGACTTATTACCTGACTATGTAAAGGTAACCCCACTGTTTATCACCTCTAAAACAACAATAAAGTAAATCGGCGGGGGGGGGGGGGGGGGGGGGGAAGGTCATGTTTTGTGAGGGCAATGAAAAGGTGACTGGTAGGGTAACTACGTTGTGAAAGTAGCTAGGGTAAAATGGGTCCATGTGAGTGGACCTTATTCCATCAGGAACCCTGATCTTCCTGGGGAAGGACGAGGAGACAGAGAAAGGCCAGCTGAAGACACTGGAAGAAGGCAGCCAGCCAGCCGCAAGCCCAGGAAAGAGGCCTCAGAAGACACAAGGCTGCTGACACTTTGATGTCTAACTGCCAGCTTCTAGGATCGTGAGAAATTAAGTGTCTGCTGTTGAGCCTTCTCAGCCTGTGGTCTTCTGTTGTGGTGGCCTTGGGCCACTAATACAGACAGCACCATTGATGAAAGACTGGGATGGTTCAGATGCCAGGGTCCAGTGAAGACAGGGCCGAAGGAGGAGCAGAGTGAGGGTTTGCTGAAGGAACAAAACGGCCACCTTTATACGGCTGGGGGGCAGGGGAATGTGGCTTAGTGGTAGAGTGCTTGCCTAGCATGCATGAAGTCTTGGGTTTGATTCCTCAGTACCACATAAACAGAAAAGGTCGGAAGTGGTGCTGTGGCTCAAGGGATAGAGTGCTAGCCTTTAGCAAAAGTAGCTCAGGGACAGTGCTCAGGCCTTGAGTTCTTGCGCTAGGACTGGCAAAACAAAACAAGACAAAATAATACATGGGCCGGACACTAGTGGCTCATGCCTGCAATCCTAGCTACTCAGGAGGCTGAGATCTGAGGATCGAGGTTCAAAGCCAGCCTGGGCAGGAAAGTCCGTGACTCTTATCTCCAATAAACCACTAGAAAACCAGAAGTGGTGCTGTGGCTCAAGTGGTAGAGCGCTAGCCTTGAGGTGAAGAGCTGAGGGACAGCGCCCAGGCCAGAGTTCAAGCCCCACGACTGACAAAAAAATAATAATAATACACAGCTGGGAATTCTATGGAGGGAAATGTTCCTCATCCATGCACAGTTCTGAAAACACAACAAGATAATAATACTATATCAGAAGTCATCAACTGATGCTGAGGTTTCTTTCCTTCCACCTTTGTCCTGTTGGTGGCGCTGTTGTTACCCTCCAGCCTGCAGCCATGGTCACTCGCTGCCATCTCTACACATAGAAGTTGTTCCCTTATTCTGAGTGGCAAAATCAAGCCCAGAGCCTCAGCTCAGGGGAGAGAAGGTCTTCGGCTTGGGAGTGACCTAGGCAAAGCTGAAGGAGGAAGGCAAGGTGTACATCCCCAGAGAAGGGACTTGGATGGAAGACAATGCTCAACCTCAAAATGACTGGGAAATGCAAACAGAATAGCCAGAGTTAACCTTCTCAGCCGTCCCATGCCTGGTAACCCTAGCTGCTCAGGAGGCTGAGATCTGAGGATACTGATTTGAGACAGCCCAGGTGGACAAATCCAGGAAACTTTTTATCTCTGGTTAAGCAGGAAAAAAAAAAAAAGCACCAGAAGTGGAGCTATGGCTCAAGCAATAGAGTACCAGCCTTGAACAAAAAAGCTAAGGAAAAGCACGAGACCCTGAGCGCAAGCCCTAGAACCAGCACAAAAGGGGGAGAGGGAGGAAGGGGGGGAGACAGGTTTGTCAATACTTTGCCAGGCTAAGATTGGTACCTGAAGGCCCTGCGTTGAGAGGAAGGTAAACGCTAGAAGTCATTTTGGAGAGAAATTTGGCATTATATAAGAAAGTTGGCTGCACACACCTTGTGGCCCAGCAGTCCACATTTAGGAAGACCTGCCTAGAACATTCTCCCATCTTCCAGAGCAGGGAGTGATAGCTAAGGATATCCACTCTGTCTTTATATGTAAGAACAAGACTAGGAACATCCTAAAAGTCTGCCCATAGGGGAATGCACAGATGAACCAAGGAGCCTTTTCTATGATAGCATTCTGAACAACTGAAAATGAACTGAGATAAAGCTACCTGGAGAACAGAAAATGCAATGGGAAATGGCAAGTCAAAATGGATACTTCCAGTCTTGTTACTTCAGAAACACAGTGGCATTGGTTTGTGACATGTACATGTGCAGTAGAGATTTAAAATAGGGGGGTACAGATCTAGTCTTTCTCCTTTACTCTGAACCACTGGGGAGGAGATGGTTATAGGGATCTCATTTTAGGGAAGAACCAGGAAGAGATCAGAGTGCAGAAGAAATGAGGTCATGTGCTGGGCACTGGTGGCTCACGCCTGTAACCCAGCTACACAGGAGGATGAGATCTGAGGATCATGACTCAAAGCTAGCCTGAGCAGGAAAGTCCACAAGACTCATATCTCCAATAAACTACCAATAAAATGCCAGAAGTCGTGTTGTGGCTCAAGTGGTAGAGCACTAGCACTGAGCAAAAGTAGCTCAGGGATAGTATGTGGGCCCTGAATTCAAACCCCAGGAGCAGTACATAGACAGACAGACAGACAGACACACACACACACACACACACACACACACACACACACACACACACACACACACAATGAGGGCATGTACATTGACTATATTTCTCTCCTGAAGTACCCTGCACTTGTTGATGGCTCTCTCTGGGCTTTGGACATTGCTCATGCCCCTTGCCTCAGTTTCCCCAATCATAAAATAGGACTATAAAAATGCCCATCTCCTAGTCATGATGTAGACTGAGTGTAAGCACTTGGCACCATGTCTGAGAGTAAAAGTAGTGTTTACTGTTATTACTTGATCTTATTTCTCTCTTCCTGCAAGGAACCTCTGCCTACCTTTCTGAGACATGAACATTTCATGGCTTTCTTCAACATCACTGAACATTTCAAAGTACAAGTCTGAGAGCAACCTCTTATCTTAAACCCTGGAAGAGTTGGGAAGGCTAAGGGATTTTCTAAGTGTAATGTAGTGCCTATGCTCACTGTACCCAGTGAGCTGAATCAAAATCACTAGGAAGGCTAGTTACAGGGGGCGGGACATCACTGGCACAGGGGCAGTGCTGAAAATGTCCATTTCTCTCCAGTTCCTGGGTGACAAGGCTGCTCCTAATCTGGCAAGCCACACTTTGAGGGCTGCTGCTCACTCTGATGCAAACCCTGCCCCCAGCCTCCAAGGGAGGTCTGCAGCAGTGCCCCCTGTCCAAACATTCTGATGTCCTTGAGAATGTTAAGGTTAATTAAGGTTAGTCATAGCCCCACATCAGCTCAGATTAGGGTTAGCTGCTGAGTGAGCCCTTGTAAACTGATGAAAACAAGCTATCAGTTCTCAGAGAAGTCTGGATTTGGGAAAAGAATATAAGAAATTGTGGAAATTTTTTTTGGTGGATTGTGGGGCTTGAACTCAGGACCTGGGTGCTATCCCTGAGCCTCTCTGTGCTCAAGGCAAGTGCTCTACCACTTGAGCCACAGCACCACTTCCAGTTTTTGAGTGGTTAATTGGAGATAAGAGTCTCAGGGGGACTTTTCCTACCCGGACTGGCTTCAAATCCCGATCTTCAGATCTCAGCCTCCTGAGTAGCTAGGACTATAGATGTGAGCCATCAGCACCTGGCCTGAAATTGTGAAATTTCATGATGTAATATGAAAGGATATTTTTTAAAAAACCAGTAATGTTATGTTTTGCTTGTTTGAGAATGAGATCTTGCTATGTAGCTCAGGCTAGCTTCCAATTTGAGATCCTCCTGTGTCAACCTCCCAAGTATTGAGATTAAAAGTATGTACCACATCTGGCTATGACATGCTTTTTAAACTACAGTTGACCCACCACCATCAGAGCTGGTGAACTCTGGTAGAATGAATGAAAGTAAGATGTTCCTAAAAGAAACAGCATATCTTGCAGTGTTTCTGGTGACCACCAGGTGGCAGCACCAGTGCTGCCGAAGCTAGTAATATTCAAAGAGAAGTATTCTGTGTATTTGTCTCACTCTGTAGCCCAGGATGGCCTCAAACTTGGGATCTTCCTAGCTCAGCCTCCTGAATGCTGGAATTACAGGTGTGCACCAGCTCCTTTTGTATGAAATTATAAGAAGTGTAACTGCTCCAGAAGAGCCACTGGAACTTAGCTTTGCTGTGTAATAAACAACCCCTAAAACTTGGTTAAAGCAACCATTTTACTATGTTGATGAATTTGGGGAAAGTACTCCATATCTGGGAAGGAGTGAGCATGGTGGCCCAAGTCTCATCAGGTCTGTCAGTCTGTGGGGTTTGTGCTGGGCTGGCCTGGGCTTCCAGGGGACAGGATATAAGAGGCCTAGAGAGGCCTCCATGTACATTTGTGATGTCTGCCATGACTTCCACAGGCGGGGTGATTTAAACAACAGTGCTTTAGCTCCCAGAGTTCTGGAGGAATCGTCCCAAGTGACAACAGGGTTTGTTTCTTCGCAGGCCTCTGTCCTGGGTTTGCAGATGGCCCCTGGCTGTGGCCTTTGTTCCATGCACAGATACCCCCAGTACCTGTGTTCAAATCTCCTCTTCTCACAGGGACAGCCGTCAGATCGGATCCAGGCCTACCCCAACCGCCTCCGTTTAACACCTCTTCGAAGGTCTGGTCTTGAAGAGCATGGCCCCTGCAGTGTCCGGGGGCTTGGTCCAGCATGCACCTTGCTGATAGCACTGCACTTGCCCGTGGGTCACTCTCCATCAGATGGAGAATGCTTCCGGAGCCAGAGAGGTCCCAGCAGGAGGCGAGGAGGTAGAAGGACTGAGGCCATCTCTGTGCCCTTGATGCCCTCCGCTGCCCCCTGTAAAAGGCCAGGCTTCTTCACCCCTCCTGAGCTCTCTGCACATCCCCCCCTTCTCCCAGGGGCCAGGGGACTCAGGCCCTTACACACTGCTTCTGGCTGTCTTGGAACAGCGCCACCTTGTGCATAAAACTGGAATTGCCTCTTCCGTTCCAGGAACCCCCCAGAGGCCCAGGCTTGAGCAAAGCTACCCCAGCTACTGCCCCAATCTAGCCCATGGCTGTAGACAGGTGAATGGCTACTTCCCCTTTGGGCCCAGCAGGAATCGCTGACCACAGAATTTTGAGCACGTGTGCTGTCTCTGCTTCCACTGAGAAGTTTCAGGGTAGTTTGTTCCACAGCAATAGGTAACTGAGCCCTGGTGTTTGGTCCCTTCTGCTCAAGTGCTCTCTAAGCTTCTAGAGACCTCTCACTGCCAAGATGGTTCATACATATACATATATATAAATGTGTATATGTGTGTGTGTGTGTGTGTGTGTATGAGCACCTCTCCCCAGTGCTGCTGACCTCTGGGTCCTGGTGCAACTACCCTTGCTTGTGGCTCTGGTCCCAGAGAATCCTGCCTGGAAACACCTTCAGGCAAGGCTGGATCCAGGCCCTCAGTGATGTGACTCAGTTCTTGATTCTGCATGATACTGCTGGGATTGATTCTGCAAAGGGAACTTCCCCATGTCGTCTCCCTGGCTTACTCCCAAGACTAACTCTGAATGGGGGACGCTCTCAGTGGCCTGGCTTCTGTCCCCTGACCTGGCTGTGTGCAGTAGGGGAGCTTTCCAGGTGTCCAAGACAGTGGAGAAAAGCCTGGAACAGAACCTCATGGGACACAGGTAGCAGCATCCAGCAGGGGACAGACAGGCAACAGTCTTGCAGGTAAGACTAGTATAATAAGTGAATTATTAATTATTTTATTTTCATGTCATGATCGTATTCTTCATATCGAGGACACTTCACATTGTAATCTTATTTGGTGTGTTCTGTTAACTTATCTTCATAACCTTTTAAACTAGTCTCATGAGAGCCTAGTATTCTTCAATTTGTTGATTTTTCTTTTTATAGTACCATGGCCCAGGCTGGTTCTGAACTCAAGGTCCTTCTGCATCAGCCTCCTGAGTGCTGGGATTACAGGTGTGAACCACCACATTTAACCTTTTTTTTTGTTGTTAAAAAAAAATTTTTTTTTTGGGTCCGGTCATGGGGCCTGAACTCTGGGCCTGGGCACTGTCCCTCAGCTCTTCAGCTCAAGGCTAGCACTTTACCACTTGAGTCACAGTACCACTTCCGGCTTTTTTCTTATGTGGTGCTGAGGAATCGAACCCAGGGCCTCAGGCATGCAAGGCAAGCGCTCTACCACTGAGCCACCTTCCCAGCCCTTGTTAAAATTTTTTTATTTTATTGTAAAGATGCTGTACAGAGGGGCTACAGTTACATGAGTAAGGCAATGAGTACATTTCTTTTTTTCCCATCTTCCCCCTACCCCCCCCCCCACACTTTTTTGTTTTAAAGCTTTTGGTCTAGACATTTTGTTGGTAGCAACATCATTTCCCAAATATATGTGCATACAGGGGTATTTTTGCAGCCCTATTTATAGTAAAAGAAATTTGGAAGCATTTATTGGAATGACAAGGGCGGAACAATGAAACAAACCATGGGATGAGACAGAATAAATGCCATTCCAATGTTAAAATGAATGAGTTGCCTCTCAAGACATGTGCAGGAACAACATGAACAATCCCTTCAAAGTCAGAGTAAAGGGAAGAGGCATGTCCCTTGCCAGGGATGGGGGGTGGGGTGGGGCAGGAAGATTCTGCCTATCTCTTAATCTATTAATTTTATGGGATGCAAATAAGTATAACCACAGAATTATTTGAGGACTTAAAAATTGATTCTGAAGATCATGAAGGGAGAAAAAATCAAGAAAGATCTGAGCGAGGGAGGGAGTCTCGGGAGACAAATCTGCCAGACCTTAAGTATATTATAAAGTGACTATAATAAACAGTTCATGATGAATTCAGAAATAGAGAGATGAATGGAGCAGACAAGAGAGTCTGGAAGCAAACCAAAAGATTAGAAGGTCATTTAATAAATAATATAAGTAGAATTTAAATCTGCAGGGAGAAGATGGATGAGTCAATAAATACTGTTCTTTTGACTGGCTAGTTGTCTGAAAAGAAGTCAATTAAAGTCCAATCACAAACCTATGCCAAGATGAATTCCATCTGGATAATTTGCTGATTAAATAACATCCAGCTGCCAGAAAGGTATAACTAGGAGGCAAAAGTTAGCAGACTCTATCTTAAAAACAAGATGGGTTGGGTACGAGTAGCTCACAACTATAATCTTAGCTACTTAGGGGGCTAAGAGCTGAGGAATGCAGTATAGAGCCAGTCCAGAGAGCAAAGTCTGTGAGACTTTTATCTCCAACTAACCACCAAAAAGCTGGACGCGGAGCCATGGCTCAGGTGACAGGATGCTATCCTTGAACAAAAAGTCTAAGGAACAATGTCCAGGCCCTGAGTTTAAGCTTCAGGATACAGTGATCCCTCATCTGTCGTGGGAGTTAGGTTCCAGAGACTCCATGACAGGTGGAAATCTGCAAAGTAGCAGCACTAGTCATCCCTTGCTATATCATGGATTGCTTATTGCTACTTTGTGGATTTTTTCTATCTTGAGGGTCTCCAGAACATAACACCTGCCATAGATGAGGGATCACTATTTGTGTATTTTTTAAAAAGGAATACAGTGAAGCCACAATAAGTAAATCACAGTATAGTGAGGGACGATGGTATACACATATACATACACATACACACACACACAATCAATTAATCAATCAATTGATGCAGAATCCTGGGAGACAGCAAAGCCTCTAGCAGGCAGGAGAGGTTTCCCAAGCCTGGAAAGACGATCTGTGGACAGAAACAGATACCTTTGGTCAAGGAGAATGTCCAACAGAAGTAGCTATGTGGGATGGAGCCAGGGGAATAAACACTGACCCTTCTCTGTCCCTCCCAATCCTGTGAGGGCTCCCTAATGTCCAAACTCAATTGAAGATGAAGGCTAGAGGTCCCTCTGATACAGACCACTTAGGTCAACTTCTTAGGGCGAAGGCCAGCACGAGAAGGTGGAAAGAGGATCTAAATGGGGCAAGTATGTTCAACAATACCAATGAAATGCAGTCAGCCAAATCCAGAATGTGGAAAATGCTCTGGTACCTCCTCCATCAACTACTTCCCCCAGCAAATTCTCTCCCACTAAATACTCCTGTTAAATACTTTGCCCCCATGAAATACTTGTCCCATCAAACACTTCTCCCATCAAATTCTCCCTCACCAAATATGCCCCTACTAAATATCCCCCATCAACTAATATCCCCCCAACAAATATGCCACCATTAAATACTTCCTCCATCAAATACTTCCCCACCAAATACTTCCCCCATCAAATACTCCCACATCATAGTTACTTCAACAAATACTTCTCTTACCAAATATTTCCCCATCAAATACTTCCTGCATCAAACACTTCCCGCACCAAACACTTCCCCCGTCAAATACTAATCCCACCAAATACTCCATCAAACATTTCCCCCTAAAACTTCTCCCATCAAATACTCCCCCACCAAATATTTCTCCCATCAAATATTTCCTTTATCAAATACTCCCCATCAAGTATTTTCCTCATCAAATACTTCCTTCATCAAATACTTCCTCCATCAAATGTCTCCCACCAAATACAGCTGCCATCAAATATTCCTCTATTAAATACTTCCCCTCCAAATACTTGCACAACAGATACTCTCCCATCAAATACTCCCACCAAATACTCCCAATACTTTTCCCATTAAATATTTCCCCCATCAAATAGTTCCCTCATGGGGGTAGGAAGGGGATGGGAAGGGGAAACAAAGAAGGAGGCTACAATGCTTGATAAGAAATGTACTCTTGCCGGGCGCTGGTGGCTCAGGCCTGTAATCCTAGCTACTCAGGAGGCTGAGATCTGAGGATCTCGGTTCAAAGCCAGCCCGGGCAGGAGAGACCGTGAGACTCCTATCTCCAATAAACCACCAGAAAACCGGAAGTGGCGCTGTAGGTCAAGTGGTAGAGCGCTCGCCTTGAGCTGAAGAGCTGAGGGACAGCGCTCAGGCCCAGAGTTCAAGCCCCACGACCGACAAAAAAAAAAAAAAGAAATGTACTCTTATCTTGCCCATGTAATTGTAACCCCTCTGTACAGTATTTTCACAATAAAAAAAATAGCTGGGGCTGGGAAGGTGGCTCAGTGGTAGAGCGCTTGCCTTGCATGCTTGAGGCCCTGGGTTCGATTCCTCAGCACCACATAAGCAAAAAGAAAAAAGCTGGAAGTGGCGCTGTGGCTCAAGTGGTACAGCGCTAGCCTTGAGCTGAAGAGCTGAGGGACAGCGCCCAGGCCCAGAGTTCAGGCCCCATGATCGGACCCAAAAAAAAAAAATAGTTCCCTCATCAAATAGTTACTCCATCAAACTTTCCCATCAAACAGTTCCCCCTTCAAATATCTCTCCATCAAATACTTTCCCCATCAAATGCTCCCTTATTGAATATTCCCCTATCAAATACTTCACAAAATATTTTCCCCATCAAATACTTCCCCATTGAATACTCCATGGAATATTTCCCTCCCACCCCCCCCCCCATACCAATTTAAAAACCTTTAGGAAGCGTAACACAAGCAAGAGTGGACCATGTTTTAGATCCTGATTCTAATAAACTGGCTGTTGTTCTTGAGCTTATTTTTTGTTACCAGGTTCCAATTCAGCCTGTCAGTCTGCTAGGACCCCAAGAGCCTCCTGGGGTGATCATTTCCTCGCTTTCTAGTATTCCAGGATATCCAGGTCATCTTCCGCATTCCCTACCCTTGAACTGGAAACAGACATTTAATCGCTCTTCTCAGTGGAGAACGGATTTGAGAAGCAAGGATGTGGGCATGTGGGGAGTTCCTGGTTGTCGAGGGTCCATTATTCTAGTCTATATTTCAGCTGAGAAACTGACATTTTTAGAGAAAATGTATCATGTGTTCATACCACTATTTGCATTTGGAACTTATAGAATTATAGAATTCATAATTTTGCATCTTTTTATACTGAAATTTTTGGCTCCTCACATTAACATAGTCATTTGAATATGCAGACATATCTACTTATCTTCATAATAACCATCCCAATGCTATTATTAACATAATTTATAAAAACTGTAGGACTTCTTTGCAATTCACTTTAGTTTTAGAACTGAGCCCACTAAAGAGGTATACTCAGCTACTATTTTTTGTCAACAACTGTGAAAAGCCACTTAAAATAGTCATTTAGTTAAAGCCACTTAAAATAAGTCCTCTGTGAAAGCTACCAACTTGTTATATAACTGGACTCGCTTCCTTTGGTTTGCTTTGCTTTTAAGGGCTGAATTCTCATTTGGATTGAAGTTGGACTGTTTTATAATTGTACAACACATCCATGATTTCCAGATCACATACACACAGCACGGACTGTTGGTTTTGCAGGACTAGGGAATAAGCCAAGGACCTCGCATATGCTAAGCAAGTGCTCCACCACTGAGTTGCGCCCTCAGCTACCCAGATAGGTAGGTATTGTTTCTACATAAGGTTTCAATATGTAACCCAGGTTAGTTTTGAACTTGTGATAGGTCTTCCTGCCTCAGTCTCCCAAGGGCCACGAATGCATACACTATTACTCCTAGCTAGTATAAACTGAATGGGACAAGAACTCTCAAACTCTGTAGATTACTTGTTATCTTCATTTTCAAGAATACAGCTGCCTATTAAAAAGGTATGAATGGCGGGGCTGGGAAGGTGGCTCAGTGCATGAGGCCCTGGGTTCGACTCCTCAGCAACACATAAGAAAAAAGAAAAAAGCCAGAAGTGGCGCTGTGGCTCAAATGGTAGAGAGCTAGCCTTGAGCTGAAGAGCTGAGGGACAGCACCCAGGCCCCCCCCCAAAAAAAAGTTATAAATGGGACTGAGAATGTGGCTTAGTGGTAGAATGTTTGCCTCGCATGCATGAAGCCCTGGATTTGATTACTCAGTACCACATAAACAGAAAAACTCAGAAGTGACACTGTGGCTCAAGTGGTAGAGTGCTAGCCTTGAACAAAAGAAGTTCAGGGACAGTGCCCAGGCCCTAAGTTCAAGTCCCAGGACTGGCAAAAATAAGAAACTAATAAATAAAACAAAAAACAAAAAATAGTTATTAATGCAAATGGTGCTGTGGCTCATGTAGTAGAGCACTAGCATTGAGCAAAGAGGCTCAGGAACAGTGCCCAGGCCCTGAACTCAAGCCCCACAACCGACCAAAACAAAACAAAACAAAAAAAAACACCTGCTATTAGCAGGGCAAGAGACAAGCACAGCTACCAATGTGAAAGAATCTTTTTTTAGCCAGACACCGGTGGCTCAAACCTGTAATCCTAGCTACTCAGGAGGCTGAGATCTGAGGATCGGTTCAAAGCCAGCCCGGGCAGGAAAGTTCGTGCGACTCTTATCTCCAATAAACCTCTAGAAAACTGGAAGTGGTGCTGTGGCTCAAGTGGTAGAGTACTCGCCTTGAACTGAAGAGCACAGGGACAGCACCCAAGCCCAGAGTTCAAGCCCCACGACCAACAAGAAAAAAAAAGAATCTTTTTTCCCCCAGTTGTGGGGCTTGAACTCAGGGCCTAGGTGCTGCCCCTGAGAGTCTCATGGACTTTCTTGCCTGGGCTGGCTTAGAACCGAAATCCTCAGACCCAAGCCTCCTGAGTAGCTAGGATTACAGGCATGAGCCACCAGTGCCTGGCAGAATCTATGTTCTTTTAGCAGCACATGGTTCTCTGAAAGTCAAATGACTTAGAATACTATTTCTCTCACATAACATTTGCAAGAGAGCTCAGAGCAGGATGGGAGTCCTGCATTTCAGGCAAGTGTGCACACTGAGCCTGGAGGTTAAGTAAGGCTATGTTGTTAAGTGAGCTCTGCTTAACTCAGCACAACAGGATCTTCCCATGATGCTCTCAGGAGCATTGAAACCTGCGTTCCCCTGCAAGTATTGTCTTTCTTGTCAGTGTTGAGTGTGTGCATTCTCTAGATCAAGCACTGGAAGCAAAGGGAGTAGGTCAACAATTCAAACTTAAAGTATGGGGAAGTTTCAGGATTCTGTTCCTCTGGTTCAAAAAGAACCAAAACATTTTCATGTTTCAACCCACCTCTGTTCTTACCTTTCTCATCCAACGGAGAGCTGACAGCTCCGGTAATTTGGCCCTTTTACAAAACCAGCCATGAATTCAGACGAGGCTTATGTATCCATTGTCACTGTGGTGCTCTCCTCAAATGCCACCAGGTGGCATCAGAGGACCTATTTGCTCACCCCATTCCTATACCTCGTGACTAATTTGGCTCACAGGGAAGGTGCTAGGATTGAGTGGGTGTGATTGTAGGTCCTCAAACTGCCCAGTGTCTCAGCAGCTTTAACAGCTGGCAGTTGTCCCTACTTCCAGGGCCAGAATGTGGGAAAAGGAATTAAGAAACAACAGGTTGCTCATCTTCCCCTCAGGGGTCCCTTGCAAATTTATAGTCAGGACATTCAAGTGTTAGTTTGAAAATACTTCTCGGAATGGCTAAAGGAATGCTGTAATAAAGGCTGACATGGAACTCAGGGCACACATTTGTAATGTTCTTTCCTACTGATAGACAGACACACTGGTCCATCGTCCAAAAGGACACACTGTCATCTAAACATATTGTCATGAAACCCAGGGCAAGTTACAAGCCAGGTGCAACCACCAGTTTAACTGCTGAAGTTTCTAGAAGTCAGTCCCTGCTGGAGAATGTCCAAAGGTCTCAACTGTTCCTCAGGTAGCTGCTGAGCTAGAAGACCAAGAATTGACAAATGGGACATGGTTAAAGAGTTTCTGCCCAGCAAAAGAAACAATTAACAGAATCAAGAGACAACCCATAGAATGAGAGAATCTTTGTTAGCTGTTCACAAAGGACTAATGTCCAAAATATATAAAATAAAAAGATTAAATTACAACACATAAAAGACCAATGCTAAAAATATACTAAGAACTGAAAAAAATAAACAGTATAAGAATAACCCAATCAACTAATGGGCAAACCAACAGCTCTCAGAAAGAACAAATACAAATGGCTGCTCAAACCAGACGCCAGTGACTCATGCCTAGAATCCTAGCTACTTAAGGGGCTGAGATCTGAGGATCTAGGTTCAAGGCCCACCCAGGCAGAAAGGTCCCCCTGAGACTCTTATCTCCAATTAACCACTCAAAAACCAGACCTGGCTCTGTGGCTCAAGTGGTAGAGTGCTAGCCTTAAGTACAAAGAGGCTCAAGGACAGCGCCCAGGCCAAATTCAAACCCCACAACTGACAAAACACACACACACACACACACACACACACATACACACACACACACACACACACACACACACACACACACACACACACACACACACACACACACACACACACACACACACACACACACACACACACACAGAGCTAAACATCTTTAAGCTATCAAGAATGCAAATCAAAAGCACCCCAAGATTCCATCTCACCACAGTCAGGGCAGCCATAAAGAAAACAACAAATGCTGGTGAAAAAATGTTGGGTACCATCATACAATGTTGGTAGGAATGAAAACCAGTACAACCACTATGGAACTCAGTATAGAGGCTCCTCAAAACTAAAAACCGACCTACCCTTTGACCCTGCCATAGAATTTTGGGGCACATATCTGAAGGAGAATAAATCGGTTTACCAGAAAGACATCTGCATATCTATGTCTATTACAGCACTATACATGCACGTGCGTGTACACACACACACACACACATTTATACAATTAGTGAAACTGGAAAATTGCCAGTTGCTCTGGAACTGAGCATGAAGGCTCAAACTCTGAGACACAGCACTCCCACGCTGGGTGCATACGGGAAGCAGGAAATGCAGTCGTCAGGTACTCTCTGCACCATGGCCTGCAGCATTTCCCAACACCCAGAGCTACCTACAGCCCACTAGCAAGCAAATGGATAAAGGAAATAAGGCAGACACTTCTGTTAGAAACCATGCCATCCATAACAACACGAATAAGCTTGGGGGACATTCTGCTAAGTGAAACAAACCAGTCACAGAACAGATACTACAAGAACCGTCCACTTTTATGAAGCATCTACATTAGAATGTGGCTGCTGGGGGCTGTTCCTGTTCTGCATCAGCTAAAACATGCAGAGTAAGCCTGTGTGTGTCTTCTTGGTCCTGTCATTACAGGAACCCCGCTATTCTGTGGGCAAGTTACTTTTCCCTTGGAGGCTTAACTACTTCCCACCTTCTTGTAGATTCACCCATACCTGGCCAGGGGGCTTGTGTCTAAGTGAGGCTCTAACGAACAATCATAACCTAAAGTCTAAAACAGTATTTGTCCACAGTTCTGGAAGCCATGGTGCTGGTGCTACTCCAAGCCCAATGAACTGCTGCAGGGCACAACCGACCATCTGGGGCTGGTTGTAGTATGCAGGGAAAGGTCAGGCTTCCCTAAGAAGGGAACACACAAGGTCATGACAAGGTTATGATGTAATGACACTATAGAGCGCAAGACTCCACCTCTTGGCCTGTCCCCACTCCACAGCCAAACCCAGACCCAGGCAGGCAACTTACTGCTTGTTTGACTCTGAAGTGCCCAGGCTCACTTGCCCAGGTGCTCTGCCAGCGCCTGAGACTTCCTCTTACTTGTAAGGGAAAATAACAGGAAGGAAGTATTTCTTGCTCCCAAGACCACAAGAATGACAGCTTTGACTGCATAAATGTTACCTTTCATTCTGAAAGACTGGGTCTTGCTATGAAGCCCGAGTTGAATCTTGGAACTCAGGATTCTCCTGCCTCCAACTGCCAAGTGTTAGTATTACAGATGTGTACCACTATGCTGAGCTAAACACTACCTTTTAGTGCACATGCTAGACCTCCCCCTGGTAAGTACTCATAAAATAAGAAATAAATAGGGCTGGGGAGGTGGCTCAGTGGTAGAGCATTTGCCTTGCGTGCATGAGGCCCTGGGTTCGATTCCTCAGCACCACATAAGCAGAAAAAAAGCTGGAAGTGGCGCTGTGGCTCAAGTGGTAGAGCGCTAGCCTTGAGGTGAAGAGCTGAGGGACAGCACCCAGGCCCAGTCTTCAGGCCCAGGACTGGACCGCCCCCCACCAAAAAAAAAAAAAAAAAAAAGAAAGAAAGAAATAGCCACACTGATAAATCTGGGGTTTTTGTTTTTATCTCTTTCAAGGCTTTCAAATGCAATGCGAGATGTCTGTGCCTTCTGTCTGCCTCTGGCCTCCACCTGTCTTCAGTTACTAGTGCCAGAAGCTGATGCCACAGGCTATCCGTAGTTCCCAGATGCCAGGGGCAACCCAAAGTTCCTCACTGCAACCGTCCAGATAAATGGAACGCTGAAGATCCCCGCCGCCCTTTGTCTCTGTTCTCCCTGGGAGAAATCCGGTTTGCAGCCAAATGTGCCTGGGACGTGTTCAATAGATGCAGCCTTGTCCTCTCACACTGTCAGCGTGTGCAGGCTGTGGCTCGAGGCTCCACCGCTAGGCCTGCTCACCTAGACCACTTCCACTGCCCCCAGAGCCTCTGCTGGACGCTGGGGCTTCCGAGGCGCGGGAGGCCTGCTTGGGCAGGCGGATGGGGACGTAGATGTTGGAGGCACAGTGTTCCTTGAGATACTCTCCTCCCTTTTCCTCATATTCTTTCCTGGTGACCCAGGCTCCATTGTCTTCTAAGTGGTCCAAGGCCCATTCCCGAGCACCATACCAGGCGTCCAGCACAGGGTTCGAGGCGAGCTGAACCTGAAACAAGAAGTGGAATGGGGTCTCGCACTTGGGCTCCTGCCATGGATGTTCTGCGACTCGGTGACAGCCCCTCCCTTCGATCCTCAGAAGTACACACAGAGTCCCCAACCAGATCCCAGATGGCGCAGGACAGTCTCTGCACGCTCCCCACGACACAGCACAGAGCACTGGCTTCCCTAAGCAACGGGCCCAGCAGCTCTGCCCTGTGCCAGGTGCTGTCAATCAGAACTTTCAGAAAGGGGTGACCTGAGGGTGACAGAAGGAGGCTTCTAACATGGACATGGGGCCTGGGGTCAGCAGACCTACAGGATCCCTCAACTACTCTGACCTGACCACCACAGTAACCATCCTGCTCCAAGAAGGCTCCTGTGTGTGGATCCCTCCTCACCTCCCACTCCTGTCACCTCTCCTTCCTCCCTCCTCTCCTCCCTCCCTCCAACAGCCACAGGAACTCCAAGCAGGAATAGAGGTTTCAGAATTTCTGGAACAGATGGAGAAAAGGAGGGAGAATAGACACATAAGCCTATGAGAATAACAACTTGTGCAAAGGTGATCCCCCCCTCCTGTGCCCCGGCCCTTTTTGTGGTGCTACAGATGAAACCCAGGGTCTCACACATGCTAGTGCTTTACCACTGAGTCACACCTTCAGCCCCACCATTCTGGCCTAGGAAATGCCAGGGAGACAATGACTATACAGTGCTTGGTAATTTGCCTGATAAAGCAACCAATAAATGGTAACTACCATTACTCCTAATAAGAAATATTGTGGGGCCGGGAATGTGGCTTAGTGGTAGCATGTTTGCCTAGCATGCATGAGGGCCTGGGTTCAATTCTTCAGTACCAAATACACAATAATAAAATTATATTTAAAAAAAAGAAATATTGTAACATCTATGGTAAGTAATAGAATTTTACACAGCCACAAAAAGGATGTTTTAGAGGTGGGTGTGCTGGTATGCATGTGTAATCTCAGCCACTTGGAAGGCTGAGATAGGAGGACTGAGTTAAAGGACAGCCCAGGTAAAAGTAGCATAAGACCCTACTGGCAAAAAAATGAAAAGCAATAGAACTCTGGGAATGGCACTTGTGTGAGCCCCTGAGTTCAATCCCTAGGACTTAAGGAACAAAAGAAGGATGCTCTGGAATGTATTTATTGACAGAAAACAGCTGATCACAAAAATTTGGAAAAACTAAAATTCCTGCAAACAAAAAATCAATGACCTCTTAAAAGGATCAAGTACCATGATCAAGTTACCTTTATCCTGAGGATGCAAGGGTAGTTCAACATATGTAAATAAATACATATAATACATCACATATACAGGACAAAAATTACATGCTTATGACACAGAAAAAGCCTTTTATGATAAAAGCTCTAAAAAAAACTGAGAATAGAAGGAATGGTCCTGACTGGTAATTTGGCTTAGTGGCAGAGTGCCTGCCTAGCATGCATGAAGCCCCAGGTTCCTCAGTACCACATACACAGAAAAAGCCAGAAATGGCGCTGTGGTAGACGGTGCTCAAGTGGTAGACTGCTAGCCTTAAGCAAAAGAAGCTCAAGGACAGTGCTCAGGCCCTGAGTTCTAGCCTCAGGACTGGCAAAAGAAAAAAGAAAAGAAAAGAAGGAATGTTCCTAAACTTAAAAGGCATAACAAACCTAGAGTCACTGTGCTAAAATGAAGAAAAACTGTTACCATTCCCCCCTAAAGTCATGATGGGACCAATGTGTCCACTGTCGTCATTAACAACATGGCACTAGACAAAAGAACATGCATATTCACAGGCACGTACCTATATATACACAACAATATAATAAATATCTACAAATGTATACAGACAAATATACATAAAGCATGATCGTAATTGAGAGTATTCAGGGGGCTGAGGAGGGGAGAGGGAAAAAGAAAGATGGAGGGTAGCTGATTTCAAAATACACTGCACTCTGTATAAAGACAGCATAAGGACTATCAATATGATTATTGATGAATTATATGAGGAAATTATACGATGAATTATATGATGAAAGGGCTGGGGAAAGAGAAAGCAATAAAGAGGACTATTTTTTTCTCTTTTTGCAGTGGTACTGGGCTTGAACTCAGAGCCTGGGCGCTGCCCTTAGCTTTTTCACTCAAGGCTGGTGTTTTACCACTTTAGCCCCACTCCACTTCTGTCTTTTGGGGGAGAGAGGGGGTTATTAGGAGGTAGAGTCTCACAGACTTTCCAGATGCTGGCTTGGAACCACAATCATCAGATCACAGCCTCCTTACTAGGATTACATGTGTGAGTTGCTGGCACCTGGCTGAGAGGGTTATTCTGAACAAAACATATGCACATCTAAAATGCCACAGTAAAGCCCCTTACTGCAGTCCACACATACGCATGCATACGTACACACACAAATACACACACATCAGGAAAATAAGTTATGTTGAAGGGATGAACACCAGCAGGAGAGGGCAGGGCTAATGAAGGTGAATAAAAATAAATATGGTTGAAGTAGTTTGTATGTATGAAAATATAATATTCAAACACACTGAAACTCTTTTAAGAGGAGGAGGAAGTAAGGTAGAGTAATAAAAGAGAAGAGTTTGATCAGGATACACTGTTTACATGTGTAGAAATGTCACAAAGAACTCCCTTAGACAACCAATGTACACTAATAAAACATGTAAAATGCAGATCAAAGGTCACTATGAAAGACAGAAATGTCGGGGCTGGGAAGGTGGCTCAGCGGTAGAGTGCTTGCCTTGAATGAATGAGGCCCTGGGTTCGATTCCTCAGCACCACATAAGCAAAAAGAAAAAAGCTGGAAGTGGCGCTGTGGCTCAAGTGGTACAGCGCTAGCCTTGAGCTGAAGAGCTGAGGGACAGCGCCCAGGCCCAGAGTTCAGGCCCCATGACAGGACCCAAAAAAACAAAAAAGAAAGAAAGAAAGACAGAAATGTCAATTATGGTTATCTCTAAGTGGATTTGACAATATCTTTTCTTTTTCATTTTACTTTTGCAATCAGAAATCAATGACTGCTATTCTCAAACAGTTAAGTGAACAACTAGTACCTGGAAAGAAGACTGAAAAGGCCTCATCTCCAGCAGTTCCTTTTCAATCCTGGCTTTCATCCCTGGATACATCACATTCCCACCAGTGAGGAAAATATTCTGGACCAGTGTTTCTTGAACAGCCTTCGGGTACCTAGGAGAGAAATGACCCTCTAACTTGATATTCATTGAAGACAATGCAGACATAGAAATGAAGCTCTTCTTTGACTCTACTTGAAAAGTTAAAAAAAAAAAAAATCAACCTGTAATCCTAGCTACTTAGAAGGCGCAGACATAGAAATGAAGCTCTTCTTTGAATCTATTTGAAAAGTTAAAAAAAAAAAAAAATCAACTTGTAATCCTGCTACTTAGAAGGCTGAGATCTGAAGGATTGTGGTTTACAGTCAGACAAGTCAGGAAAGTCTGAAAAACTCCATCTTTGACTAGGCAGCAAAAAGATTAGCTTGAGGTGTGATTCAAGTGGCAGGGCACCAACTGTATTCAAGAAAGCCAAGTAAGTGGAAGGCCAAATTCTAGTCCTGGTAGTAACAGAAAAATAGTCAGGTATTGTTGGCTCACATCTGTCATCCTAGCGACTCAGACTGAGATCTGAGGATCACGGTTTGAAGCCATCCTGGGCATGAAAGTCTGTGAGACTCTATCTCCAGTTGAGCTATGGCTCAAAAGTGGTAGAGTGTTAGCCTTAAGCAAAAAAGCTCAGCGACAGTGCTCTGGCTGAGTTCAAGCGCCAAGACCAACAGAAAGAAGCCAAAACTCAATTTTTATTAGTATCTCTACAGAATGCCAGTACAATGTTTCTGATTATATACTCAAAACCTCAATCTGAATGTTCAATTATCCAAATTGTCCAATATGTTCTAGTCATTTCCTTAATATGACTAGAACTTTTCTGGTTTTCTAACCAGAACCATCACCACAATCAAAATATAAACACTTCTATACCTTAGAAGATTTGCTTCCTCTCAAGTTGTGGGCTCATCTTTCTACTTGGCCCTTTTTTGCCTTGAGTTTTGTTTTGTTTCTGCTTGTTGTTTAGGTTTATTTTTTATTTTTTCTAAATCAATAACAAAGCTAGAACTCAGGTCTTGTGTTCTCACTTGGCTTGCTTGCTCGCTCATGGATGGAGTGCTACCACTTAAGCTATTTTGCTAAGTTAACTGGAGATGGAATGTTGGAGTTTTCTGCCCTAGATACCTTCAAATCAACTATTTTGGTTTGTTTTTGAGATGGAGCCTCACTATGCTGCCCAGGCTGATCTTCCACCCATGGTCTCAAGTGATCACACCTCAACACCTCAAGTAGCTGGGACTAAAGGCCCCAATTATACCTGAATTTTATCTTTAATATCTTTTTGTTATTTGTTAAGAGTGTTTGATCATTTTCTTATCCACTAATGAGACAAACTTTAGATCTGCTCAAAGTAGCTACAAAAACATTTTCCTTAACTAAGTGCACTTTCTCTATTCTACCCAAGGCATCAAGCACTACTGATTATGATCCCTGCTTGTCCAACATGAATCACAACACTCTCATCCAGGGAAGTGTGTGTGTGAGTGTGAGTGTGTGTGTGTGTGTTAGGTCCCTATAGAAATGTAAACTCTTCTATAAATAGATAGCCACAGGAAAGAAAACATTTTCATAAGCATTGCAGTATTTTGAGAGTGACTTAAAATCATTAGTCTTACCAGGTGTGGTGGCACACACCTTTAATCCCAGTTCTCTGGGAGGCTGAGGCAGGATTGCAAGTCTGAGGACAGACTGGGATACATAATAAAAACACTGTCTAAAAGATAAAGAATAAATAAAACTACTAGTCTCTAATAATGTGAAGCTTTACAAAAAGCTAGTGCCCCTGGGACCATGCTGTTCAAATTTCAGAGAAGTTCTAAAAGCTCCTCCAACAAACCGGTACACCCACATCTAGAGAACATCTGCAGAGCCCCTATATGCAGGCCTGGTGACAGAGACAGTGACTACCTGGGCACAGCAGATAAATAAGTGGAAAGAACTGCTGGGCAGATTTGGCCAAATTTTTCAACCCCAACTCAGGGAGAGTCACCATCTTACCTGTCCAGAATGTACTGAAGAGTCTCCGCCACACCCGCCTGTTCTTCTCCAATGAGAGATGGCTGGAAAATAATTTCTGGAGCTCGAATTCTTTCTGTCCCAACAAACAGCTGATGGTACGCTGCCAAGTTAAACACGGGCTTTAAAAACCCAAGGTTTAAGAGATATTTTTAGACCATAATGATACTCACCCCATTTGCCACTTTCCTACACTATTGCAGGGGTAGTTTCTGCCCTGTGTTCACACCAGAGAGCAGGTCCAGCCTCTCCCCAGCTCTCCTGACTTCCTGATCCAGTTCTCTAGCCTTGTTCAACCATGGAGCAAACCAGCTTTTAACACTGCAGGTGCCCTGCTCCCATCCCTGAGGCAGGAGCTTCATGGAGAGTGGTGGCGCATGTCTACCCAGGGCTGGCTAGGTCCTTATTCAGCTGGAACACCCCCTGAAGGCCTCAATGACAGAAACATGGACACCAATGAGGCCAAGTGTAGTGGCACCAGCACAACATAAAAGAAAGCTCTACACGCCAGTCTGCAAGCCCAAGACTGCAGTCACTCGGCCACACACTCCTGCCAGGGCAACAGCCACTTAGATTGTGGTACTAGACTTCCTGCATCAGGAAATTCTGGCTGATACTGGATATATGGGTACCCCTCTTCTAGAAAAGACAACCAGGATGTTAGAAACAGCCTGGCCAGGCATTTATGTCCACAGGTTCAAAGTGCATTCATGGTCTGGGTAGCAGAAGCCAAACCTGGACAGTGGCAGCAACAGGCTTCTCCACTTCAGATGCTTCCTCTGAGAACAAGGGCTCGAAATCATTCATGCTGTCCACGTCCTCCAGAGATGGCTCCAGGGGCTCCAGGTCAGGGGTCTAAAAGCAGAAGCCAACTGAATAAACAAAACCAATCTCCCTGCCCCTCCCTTCTATCAGATCACAGTCCTCAAAAATGAATTAGGATCTTGCTCAATGTTCCAAAAGCTTATATAAAAACTGTAAATCTTTCCTAAGCCACTGAAAAAAAGAACACACATAAACAAAAGACTAAAAAGGCAAGAATGGGCTGCTTGTATTGCCTTCCTTTCCTTCTTACATAACCTTCACCAACTCCTGCCTTTTTTTTTTTTTCTTTTCCAGTCCTGGAGCTTGAACTCAGTTTAGACACTGTCCCTAAGCTTCTCTGTGCTCAAGGCTAGCACTCTGCCACTTGGGCCACAGTGCTACTTCTGGCTTTTTTTGAGTAGTTTATGGAGATAAGAGTCTCATGCACTTTTCTGCCCAGGCTGGCTTCAACCCACAATCCTCAGATCTCAGCCTCCTGAATAACAAGAATTCCAAGTGTGAGCTACTGGAGCCCAGCAACCCCTGCCTTCTTTAAAGCCTTCTAGTCATGCCAACTGCAGGTTAGGACTTAGGGAGACAGGTGGCTTGGACCAGTGACACACCCACACCCACTATTACGGGGAACAGGGTGTGACAACGGGGGTCCTTCAAGAGCTAGACTATCAGGAAAGCTACGCACATCTCTAAATAACAATGTGTATGCCAACACCAGTAAGCTTAACCTCCAGTCCCTGACAGCATGTGACTCAAGGCTGCACTAACAGTATGTATGCCAACACTAGTGAGCTTAACTTCCAGTCCCCTACCCCAGGTAACTGAAGGCTCCATGAAAGCAGAGCCCTTCCTATCCATGGAGCCTCACTGAGCAGCTTTTGCTAGCCAACAGTGACTCCAGGTGAAACCTGGGCATGCTGGCACCCACTAAGGAGGGCTCAGGAGCTGTAGGTTTGGTCAGATGTGGGGCCTGAATTCAGGGCCTAGGCGTTGTTCCTGAGCTCTTTTGCTCAAGGCTAGTGTTCTACCACTTTGAGCCACAGTGCTACTTCCAGCTTCTTCTGAGTAGTTTATTAGAGATAAAAGTTTCAGAATTTCCTGCCCAGCCTCCTAAGTATCTAGGACAGGTTTGAGCCACAAGCACACAGCTCTACCTTGTGATTCTTACTCTCCACTCTCCCTCATTTGTGTTTTATCTTGACCCTTCAACCTTCTTTGTCTCAAGGTTGAGACAGCATCTTAAATCCTAAGTTAGGCTGCCCAATCTTCTGGCTTCTCTCTTTGCTGACTGCTCTTTCAATCCATCCCCCTCCCTCCTCCCTACCCCCAGCTCCCTGGGCAAATCTATTAGATGCTGTCAAAAAATTCATAAACCATGTACAAAGCACAAGTTCTGTCCTTAGGGAACATTACAATGGAAGGAGGGAAGAAGCCAATGATCGGCTACAGTGCATCAAATAAAACATGAGTGAAAAGGGGAAGGGAGAGTATGACAAACTATGAAACAATACACTCAACCCAAAGGAGCAGGCCAGGCTCAAGCAGCATCACATAACAGGTATCAGTGGTCCTGCTAGCCTACTGGTGGGTGCACTCCCCTCCCAGGAGTGAGGTCTTCTGGCCAGACCTAACGGTGGGACAGTTTCAGAGCCATCACCATCTGCACCACTATGATCCTACGAACATCACTCATCTCCTGTCTCCTCTCACACTTGCTCTCAACCCCTTGGATGGCTGCCTTCTCCACTCTGTGGCCTCTAAAGGGTGCTCCCTCTCAAGGCCCTCATCACCTCGGGTTTGTTGTCCACCACATCCACCTCGAGGTTGACCTCTGCCTGAGGGATTTTCTGCTTGGCTTGCTCCACAGCCGAACTGAGCTTTCGTAGGTAGGACTGCAATTCTTCTGGGGAGTCCATGTTCAGCTCCATTAGAGCCTTGTGAAACTGATCCATTTGGCCATCCTCTAGAAGTTCCTGAAACCAGAGCAGTCAGAATTCTCCCTCAAAGACAAACAGTGCAATCACAAACCAGGAAGAAAGAGAAGTGGCTTAAAAGCCAAACAAGGAAGTGCAGCCGAGGGGTTCGCAGGACTCCCCAGCACCTTTTCCCAAAACTACATGCCAGCCTTCCTCTCCAGCTGTCTAGGCTAGCATCACATTCTGGTTTCAGGACCATTTGATATGGTGACAGATGTCAGAAATGCTGTCATTTGTGGGGGAAGGAGTTACTGCCTGAAGATGATGATGATACTGTCCCCTGATCTGACCCCAGACAAGTGTGTGTCACTGTGAGAATCCATCCAGATGTATACTTTGCCCTAGGCATGCGACACTTAACACCTGCTGTAACACTGGGCTCAACACTATTAATCTCTCTGAGTTTTCTCTTTTTGTGGTGTGGGGTTTTAAGGTCAGGGCATCACACTTGCTAGGCAAGAGCTCTACCACACGCCATACCTCCAGCCCTATAGTTCTGACCTCGATTTTGAGGATCCCAGAGGTGACTTAGATAGATGACATTTTTTTTGGGGGGGGGGGGGGGGAGTCCAGTCATGGGGCCTGAACTCTGGGCCTGGGCGCTGTCCCTCAGCTCTTCAGCTCAAGGCCAGCGCTCTACCACTTGAGCCACAGTGCCACTTCCAGCTTTTGTTTTTCTGTTTATGTGGTACTGAGTAATCAAACCCAGGGCCTCATGCATGCAAGGCAAGCGCTCTACCACTGAGCCACCTTCCCAGCCCCTAGATGACACATTTTTGACTGGAGAAATCAGAGGTGTCACCTTCCAGCACATGCCGTCACCTGTACATAGAGCAGCCGGTCCAGCCGCTCCTGATCTAGCTGCAGCTTCTCCTCCCGCCGCCGGGCATTGAGCTCCTGCAGCCTCCGCAGCTGCTGCTGCCGCCGCTCTTGCTTTTCCTCAGCCGTCAGGGTGCTGCCCAGGAGCTTGCTGGAGAATGGGAGCTGCATCTTGTGGACATTGTTCTCATAATAATCAGGACACCGCCACTTCTGCAATTCTTCAAGAAACAATTTTGGAACCGGAAATGCAAACTGTTAGAACAAAAATAAAACTTTCTTTTTTAACAAGTTCTGCTTTCTCTCAAAAATGTTCAACCTTTGAGCCAGGTACCAGTGGTTCAAGCCACTGAAAATAGAAGAATCATGGTTTGAGGCCAGTCCAGGCAGAAAAGCTTATGAGACCTTTCTTTTCAATCATAGCAATGATGTGTATGTATCAAAACAAACAAACATGTTTAACTTCAGGAAAAAGCTGTAATATGTTGTACAATTCCAAGACCTGTATTAGAGGGAAGTTATAAAGCAACCTTTTTGAAGAGACACTCTTAATCTAAGTTATCAGTTCTTTAAATAATTTTAGATAGTGAATACTACAAAGGGGAAGGAGGTGCTAATAAAAAGGGGGGGGTGGAGATTTGAGGCCATGTAAGCAAGTAGAGCCACACTGGCACCAATGTAAGGAATGCCCCAGGACACCCTGAAGCTGCAGGCACAAGTCCATCCCCACACTACCTTCCACGTAGTCCTCAGCAATGTAGCTGTGCTCATGCAGGATCTCCTCCATGCGGCTGAGAGTGATGGCCGCCAGGTGCCCAGGGTACTTCAGCTGCAGGAGTCGCTGGAGGTAACCAGCTGCCTGGCTTCCTCCAAGATTGATGCGTTTGCAGTTTTTGGCATCTAGTCTATAATCAAGCAGCAGAAAACAACACTGAAAATTCTGGCAGCATAGAGGACAAGCTATGGAACATGTTGGGAGAAACAGGTGAGTTTAATTTAGACAAAGAAACAGACTAACAGGGGGACATAAAACCCCACAACTGAAAGGCACCAAAATTTCCTTGGTCCAACCCTTAGCCAGGAAGGAATTCCTAGTCCACATCTAGACAGACATAAGGCAATCTAACTCCTAGCCAGGATTTCAGAAAGAAACAAGGTTCAACAGAAAGAACGCATATTCCAAAATCGGCAATTCTCAAACCATAGTCTTCAGACCAAGTATCCTAGAATTAGCTGGGGAAAATGTCAAATGAGCCCATTCCAGAGCCCATTTGGTCTGGGGTAGACCTGGAAATCTGCAGCTTAACAAGCTTCCCAAGTGATTCTAGTGCAGGCCACATTTGAAAAGCTCCACTCCACTTCTACTAGTTCAATCCAAGTGAGTAACTCCACACAAACCAGCCTCCTGTAATCTCCTATGGCTAGATCCCTTTCATATGAACCCAAGTGGAAAACCAGTGTTAACTTTTCTCTTTTGGCTAGCTGGCTGGTTTGTTGGTTTGTGACAATGTCTCCCTATGTAGCCCATGCTACAGCTCTGCCTTTGCTCCCAAGAAGTGGGGACTACAGTACAACACCAGCCTGGCTTCTAAGTTTATTTTCTTTTCTCTTTATTTTTGGTTTTTTTGTTCGTCATGGGGCTTGAACTCTGGGCCTGGGTACTGTCCCTGTACTCTTCAGCTCAAGGCGAGCACTCTACCACTTGAGCTACAGCGCCACTTCCGGTTTTCTAGTGGTTTATTGGAGATAAGAGTCTCATGGACTTTTGTGCCCGGGATGGCTTTGAACCACAGTCCTCAGAGCTCAGCCTCCTGAGTAGCTAGGATTACAGGCATGAGCCACAGGTGCCTGGCCTAAGTTTATTTTCTTAATTTGAGAAAGTAGGAGTAGCAGATCACTAAGAAGGGGCTGCAGGGCTGGTAAGGTGGCTCAGTGGTAGAGCGCTTGCCTTGCATGCCTGAGGCCCTGGGTTCGATTCCTCAGCACCACATAAAAAGAAAAAAGCCGGAAGAGGCGCTGTGGCTCAAGCGCTAGAGCGCTAGCCTTGAGCTGAAGAGCTGAGGGACAGCGCCCAGGCCCAGAGTTCAGGCCCCACAACTGGACCCCCCCCCAAAAAAAAGAAGGTGCTGCATATTGGAATGCTGACATAGTGGTAGAGCATAAACTTGAGCTTAAGAGCAGCAACCAAGGTCCTGAGTTCAAGTTCCAGGACAAGGTAGGACAGGGCAAAAGAAAGGACAGCTAAGGAAAAATGAAAGGAAAGGCTGATGTTACATCATACCTCACCAGGAGATGCCAGCAGAGAGCAGGATATTTTCCAAACTAATTCCCGAGTCTTCAGGAAAAATAATTTTCTCTCAATGCAACATAAAAATCATGCTACTGCCGGGCACCAGTGGTTCACACCTATATTCCTAGTTACCCAGGAAGCTGAGATCAGAGGATTGTGGTTCAAAGCCAGCCTGGGCAGGAAAGTCCATGAGATTCTTATCTCCAATAAACCACCAGAAAACCATAAGTGGTGTTGTAGCTCAAGTGGTAGAGTGTTCACCTTGAGCTGAACTGATGAGGGACAGTGCCCAGGCCCAGCGTTCAAGCTCCATGATCAACCAAAAAAAAAAGTCATGCTACTTTATTTTTTGCATGTTCTCCTTACATAAAGAACTCTGGGGGCTGGGAAGGTGGCTCAGTGGTAGAGCGTTGCCTTGCATGCATGAGGCCCTGGGTTCGATTCCTCAGCACCACATAAGCAAAAAGAAAAAAAAATCTGGAAGTGGCGCTGTGGCTCAAGTGGTAGAGCACTAGCCTTGAGCTGAAGAGCTGAGGGACAGCGCCCAGACCCAGAGTTCAAGCCCAGGACTGGCAAAAAAAAAAAAAAAAGAGGGAGATTGGGAATGGTTCAAGTGGTAAATCAAGCATGAGGCTCTGATTTTAACCCCAGCAGTGAAAAAAATTTTTTTAAAATACAAAATACAACAGAATGCAAAGCTGGTATAAATTAAATGTATCCAATGATTCATTCAAAACATTTTTATTGAGTTGTCTACTAGCTGCAGACACTGAATTAACCACCTCCCCATACAGTAGAATTATAACCTTCTAGAAGTATGGATTTAGAAAAGAGACCATTTACTCCAACTCCCTCCAGGAGATCCCAGAGAACCAGTGCAGAGACTGACTCAAAGTTACACAGTGATGCAGGTCAGAGCTAAGCCCCAGTCTGCAGTCTACTATCTGCTTCCTCCTCTCTAAGTGTAATAGGCACCAAAAACATCTCAAAATAACCCTCAAATGCCCAGGAACAGCTCACCTTCCTTCCAAGATGGGTAAAATGTGAGTACACTGGTGTCCAGATGAAATGATGAGCCCACTGGAGGCTGAGTTCTTTGGCCTATTGTGGTAAAAGCTGAAGAGGCCATCGATCCCATAGGCAACCTTGGGAATCCTGTAGCATTCAAAGAGGAGCTCCGACATCATTTGGCGTGAATACAGAGGGTTGCACACAGGTTCAGTCAAAACGATGGGATGATCCACACAACCCTACTTTGAAAGAAAAGGACAAACTCTGAGTAACAATAGATAGAGCCCCCAAATTCTTACTGCAGAGCAGATATGCTTTAGGGGTCTAAGTAAAAACCTGTTTAGAAGCAATTATAAAACATCCATGTCAGTGGGCGCTGCTGGCTCACACCTGTAGTTATCCTAGCTACTCAGAAGGCTGAGATCTCAGAATCACGGTTCAAAGCCAGCCCAGACTCTTATCTCCAATAAACCACTCAGAAAACCAGAAGTGGCACAGTGGCTCAAAGCACTAGCCTTGAGCTGAAGAGCTGACTGACAGTGTTCAGGCCCAGAGTTTAATGCCCCATGACCAACAACAACAAAAATCTATCTCATCTGATTTGGACTTCATGTTGGAAAATATCAAAGTAGGATCCACTTAAGACTATTTAAATAGGCCTCGTCCAAACTGTTACTAAATTGTGATGACTCTATCTTCAAGATAGCTCCAGCACATAGGTTATTGAGGGGAAAAAACAACCCTCTTACCTGCCCCCTATTTCCCTGACAGCTCCCTTTCCACATAGTAGCTGTAGAGACCCTCTGGTGAGACAAGTCACAACATTGCTCTGCTCAACACCTGAAGTGCAACACTCCCTATTTCATGTACAGGGCAAAAACCTACAAGGTCTATACCTCGCTGGCACCTGGCAGGCAGTACCTGTCCCAGACAATCCCCTTCCCTGTGGCTGTCCTACCATGACGGTCAGATCACACTCGGTCCCTCACTCGCTTTCTCCAAGTCCTTCCTCAATCAAACGCTTTAGGCAAGCGCCCATCTCATAGAAGAACTGCAGCTCCCTTCCTCCTATTGGAATACCTTCGCCTCAACCACCGGACGTTTACGGCTAGGCTCACAGATGTATTCCAACCGACTAAACCCGCACGTAGCGGATGCGAAACGCAACTTGGTGAACAAACGAACGAATGAATGAATGAATGTGCCCTTCTACCCCAAGAGTTCAAAAGCGGCCTCGGGCCAGAGTTCCCGGAAGGACCGCTAGGACGTCTGCCCCGCCCACCGCCCCGCCCACCTCGTCCTCCCCCACCGCCAGCGCCCCGCCCTCGCCCCGCCCTCCGCCCTCGCCGCCCCGCCCCTCCCACCGCCAGCGCCCCGCCCTCGCCCCGCCCACCGCCCTCGCCCCGCCCCCCCGCGCCCTCACCTGCGAGGAGACGCCCAGGTGCTGGAAGCTGTAGTCCAGCAGCAGCTCCTGCAGCTCCAGGTTGACGGGCACGTTGCGGTCGAAGGGCGAGCGCAGCATCCAGCGCAGCGGCTCCAGGCTCCCCAGCGCGTGGCCCACCTGCGGGCCCGCCCCGCCCCGCGCCGCGCCCCGCCCGCGGGCGCACACCGCGCGGAACTGCAGGCGCGGCTCCAGGCCCGGGTCTCCCCCAGGGCACGCCCAGCCGGCGCGGGCCTGGAAAGATCCGTTGTCCAGCACCAGAGGCAGCGGCCCCGGCGCCACGGGCGCGGCCTCGGGCACGGGATCCGGCGCGGCGCGGGCGTCGCGGAACGAGAACACGTTCGCAGCCATCTTGGCGCGCCGGCCCCGCCCCTCACGCAGTACGCGCCGACGCCGCGAGTTCCCGTCCGCGGCGTGACGCCGCGCGGCTGAAGCCCTGAAGTACCTTACAACCTGCGCTGGCCACCTCACCTCACTCGCCCCTGGCGGCCTAGCCAGCACTCGAGGCCTCTCAGCCCCTTAAGTCCTAGCTGAAAACTGCCTGTCTCCCAAACAAACGGCTTAACCACGCTCCTTCGCTCTCATTGGACTACTGGCCAGGAAGCCCCGCCTCCCTCCGGAGCGCCGTTAGGCCACGCCCTTCGTGGAGCCCAACCTGACACCACCTCTTTGATGGACACGCCCATTTCCGGGAACGTGCCCCACCGCCCCGCCCCTTCGCGTTTCCCTCGGCCTGTCCAGAAAAACTTGGTGCCAAACGCTGGGGGTACGTCGTTGTTCTAGTGTTGTTCCCTGGCCTGGCCGCTCACTATGCAGATGCGTTCTCTGTGAAATTCATCAGGCTGGCCGCCTAGTATTTGTGCACCTTCAGCATATATAGATTATATGTACATACATTTATTTATATATTTTTTAATTTTATTTTTTGCCAGTCTTGGGACTTGAACTCAGGGCCTGGGCACTGTCCCTGAGCTTCTTTTGCTCCAGGCTAGCACTCTACCACTTGAGCCACAACACCACTTCTGACTTTTTCTGTTTATGTGGTATTGAGCAATCGAACCAAGGGCTTCATGCATGCAAAGTGAGCACTCTACCACTGAGCTAACTTAAGTGCTTTAAATGTCTTTATTCTAGCCCAGTACTTGATTGAAAGTCTGGCTAAATTCTACTTGGAAATAATTTTGCTTTAGAATTGAAAGCATTTAAGCCGGGCACCCATGACTCACACCCATAATCCTAGCTACTCAGGCGGCTAGGGTTGAGGATTGAGATTAAAAGCCAGCCTGGGAAGGAAGGTCCGTGAGACTCTTATCTCGAATAAACCATTCAGAAAACCAGAAGTGGCACTGTGGCTCAAGTGGTGGAAAGCTCACCTTGAGCTGAAGAGCTGAGGGACAGGGCCCAGGCCCAGAGTTTAAGCCCCATGATGAAAAAAAAAAAAGCATTTCCTTGTTTTCCCCCAGGTTTGGTTGTGTTTCATTTTCTGGGGAATTTGAATTTAGAGCCTCATACTCTCCCTCAGGCTTTTCTCTAAGCTGGTACTCTACCACTTGAACCCTACCTCCATCTCTGGCTTTTTCTGGTTAATTGGAGATAAGAGTCTCTAAGTTAGCTTAAGAGAGAGAAGAGAGAGAGAGTGTAGTCAGGACATTTTCTGGTTAATTGGAGGTAAGAGTCTGGAAGTTAGCTTGTGTGTGTGTGTGTGTGTGTGTGTGTGTGTGTGTGTGTGTGTGGTCAGACAGGGCAGAAAAGTCTGTGAGACTCCTATCTCCAATTAACCATCTAAAAAATGGAAATAGAGGCCGGGCGATGGTGGCTCATGCCTGTAATCCTAGCTACTCTGGAGACTGAGATCTGAGGATCGTGGTTCAAAGCCTGCCTGGGCAAGAAAGTCTGTGAGACTCTTATCTCCAATAAACCACTCAGAAAACCAGAAGTAGCACAGTGGCTCAAGTGGTAGAGCACTCACCTTGAGCTGAAGAGCTGAGGGACAGTGCCCAGGCCCAGAGTTCAAGCCCCACAACCAACAAAAAAAAATTAAAAATTAAAAATTAATGGAAGTAGAGTTGTGGCTCAAAGTGATAGACTGCTAGCCTTGAGCAAAAAGTCTCAGAGAGATCACTTAGGCCCTTAGTTCAAGCTCCATGACTGACCAAAAAAAAAAAGTCTCAAGGACTTTACTGCCTGAGTTGATTTTGAGCCATGATCCACAGATCTCAGCCTCCTGAGTAGCTAGGATTACAATGCCACCAATGCCTAGATATTGTATAGCTTTTTATATATAGCTCATTTCAGTGGATTTTTTTGGTAAGGGCCCCTTTTAGATTGGTTGAAGGCATGTACTACCAAAGAATGAGTGTACCTCCTTTCAAGCACCCTAGAAACATCACTAGTCACAAGCTTAAACTTCATCTTAATCTCCTGGCCTTCTCCATACTAGTTAAGCTTAAATTCTAAGCCCACGTGATGTTCAGATACACAAGGATTACTTTTCTTGGGAACTATCCTTTCTCACAGAAGGATAAGAACACAAATATTTCAATCATCTTTATATGTGGGGGGCAAATTGTTTTGGGCCACCCTGAAAAGTTCCAGCAGGTCTTAGCATTATCTGAAGCATGGTTCTGACTGATGTCTGAGGGTCAAACCTTCATCTCTTCCAAGGTGCCTTATTAAGAATAAACATCTTGGGGCTGGGAAGGTGGCTCAGGCTCAGTGGTTGAGCGCTTGCCTTGCATGGGTGAGGCCCTGGGTTCAATTCCCCAGCACCACATAAGCAAAAAGGAAAAAAAAGCCGGAAGTGGGGCTATGGCTCAAGTGGTAGAGCGCTAACCTTGAGCTGAAGAGCTGAGGGACAGCGCCCAGGCCCAGAGTTCAGGCCCCACGACCAGACCCAAAAAAAAAAAAGGAATAAACATCTTGATTATGGGGGATAATAAGTCACATAGGCACCTGATAAACCCCCAAAGAAGGAAACAAGTCATAGAATCTGGAAGATGAGCAGTACCTTGGGGGGGCTTCACAAAGGCCCAAGAAACTTCCCTTTCATATCTCCCCATCACCACCATTCAATTTATCTTATCTGGAGAGATCAACACTTTTGTTAAAGGTCCCCTTGACTCTCAATGAATATCAAGACCCCTTTGAGCTTAAAGCATGGACCACATAACATCATTTAGATCTCCAAGACCTGTCCCAAAGCCTCTATAGAAGATGCCAATGGAGCTCTGCCCACAGGTCCTCACACTGGCTTCTGTCAACATTCCAAGGGGCGCAGAGGCTGGAAGTGCTGGGTAGTTAACAAGTCCATAAGCAGCCCTCTACCCACAACTGATAGAATTTGGAAGACAAAGGCCTAGGTACCCTGGTCTTCCAAATGGGATCACTCTGAAGTTTCCTGAAGGGTGGCTTCAAATAGATTAAGGCAAAGGTGTCTGCCCATAAAATTCCTTGAATTGCTTTTCTTCCTTCTCCTTCCTTTGCCTCTCTTCTGTGTTACTGGGGCTTCCTGGTATTGATTCCCACATGAATGACTTCATTCAAATGTGTCAGATGGAGCCTAGTGTGGCAATGTAGACTGGAGAAGCCCCATCAGAAGCAGCCTCGCTCCCTGCATCCCTTATCTTTGTTTCTGCTTCAGTGTCTCTTCCACTTATTTTTCATACTGTGTTCTTGGACTCTCCCTCTTCATAGCACCCTCTTCAGAGTCAAGGCGCCATCAGAACTGTTTAGGTGGTAGAATACATGTGTTCAGCATAGACTCTCGCCTTTTTTTTTTTCCTGTATGTTAGAATAGTTGTGTAATATTGGAAAGGGAAAAAGAAAAAGAGCAGTGGGAAAGATGCCCAAGACAGCCTTGGACATCTAGATATTCCAAGTGGGAAGATCCAAGCTACTCATGTTCCCATTCACAGAGAAGACTGAGACTACCTGAGGATGGCTTCCTCCTTGATCAAAGCCTCTCTCTAGATCTCTGAAGTCACCTTACCCCCAAGGGCAAGGCCTGAATCCTCTTCAAGTTCTCAATGGTCCCTATGGACCAGATTGGCTCCCTCCCTCCTTCTCTCCTTCCCTTCATGCCACTGTGTAGGAATCCTTCCATCCTAAGATAAGACATAACATACAAGAAAACATGCTCCATAACAGAGCATCCTTGTGGGTTTGGGGAAACAAAAAGCAAAGATTCACTTTTGAAATGCTATGAACTAGAGCACTGAAAATAACCAATAAATAATGATGCACAAGCTGGGAGGGGGGAATTTAGGGAGACAAGAAGCAGTTAGGACTCTGGGGTGTCCTGGAAAGACACTACCCAATATAAAGGTGGAGAACCTTCTTGGAGGACCAGCAGCTTATGCTGTCATGGCTGGAGGGTGGGAGGCTGTTGAATTAGGGCCATCTTGTGACTATGTAGCTGAGGCTTCTGGGTTCTTGTGACAGGACGAGTCTTGGTGGTTATAGGCTAGAAGAGACTCTAAGGTCTCTGACCCTAGGGTCAGTACTTCAGCACATCTCTATGTTAGGTAGGGATGGCCTCGTAGGTCCATAGCAAGTGAAGCCAGGATAAGCCCTAAGAACTGAGGAGGACACCAGGAACTAAGGCAGAGTCCTCCTGCCTCCTCAATTCCACCCTGCAAGTGCCAGACTTGGTTACTTCCTGGGACTCAGATTCTCATGATGATCCTACTATGGCTAGGTTAAGTCAGGACTTCTTCCTTGCATCTTCTGCTCATGCATTTTGGGGGTTGTTGAAGGTGGTGACAAAGGGATGCCAGATCCCATCTACTCCAGCTCCCCATGTTTCACAGAATCCTGAATGCCAATTGAAGATTAGAGTCCTATTGACTAGGCTGCAGAATTCCCTTTGGGGTGTCTAGGGGACTGGTTCTTTGGGACCTACAAACACCAGGATTTGTCCTTTAAGGACCTAGACTACTGGAAGACACCAAGATGGGAGCTAAGACCCAGAGGAGTAGATCCAGGCATGCCAGAGACACGGCAGCTGATACAGGGTGGTGTTCCCACATCCCCTTCTCCTGTAGAAGTCTTGCCTTTTTCTTCAGGGTATAGAATGAGCCTTCAACTCAGAGCATACCCAGGGTCCATAGAGGCACTGAGATGCAGATGAATGAGGCACAGGCATGAGCAGCCAGTACCATCTCCCTCCAGGTCTGGAAGATACCAGTAGTCATGGGGGATAGGAAACTGAGAACTCTTTAGACTGTCCTACAACCTGAACACAGAATTAGCGTAACAAAGAGGAATTCAGCAATGTGGGATCCCAAGTGTCCTGTTTAAGGAATCAGAGATGCTGAGGGAACTGGACATTAGGGGGAGGAGTTCCCCTTCCCCTTCTACTCCCAGAACCAGAATGACGCAAGGTCACCTCCGTCTCAAGTGAATCACAGAGCATGCCCACATGGATATTCTGCACGCATGCATGCATGCACACACACACACACACACACACACACACACACACACACACACACACACACACACACCACAGACTCCCCACCTCACACTCATATATTCTCATTTTTCCTCCCTCTTTCTCTCCCTCTTTCCTTCTGTCCCCCCTCCCTCCTAGCCAGGAGATATGACCATCTTACTTTAGTACTCACTGACTTCGTTCTTAAATCACTCTAAGAGACCTGTGCCTCGGCGGTAGCTTCTCTCACCGCGAGGGAGGAAGGGCTCTGTGCAGTTTAGTCTTGCTCCCATATTGAAAGTTCACCAGGAACCTTCCCAATGATCCCAAGAGGGGAACTCGTGAAGGCAGTGCATGTTTTGTCCCTGGAATTTGGTTCCACTGGCTCTTTTGGGTAATCCAGACAAATGCATTCTTGGACAGACTGCACAAGTTCCAGGAAAACGAGAACTCAAATGGCTATTGATCTATAAATGGGGCCTCCACTTGGACTTAAGGAGGGGGTGATCCTGGATGAGAGATGCCTGAAAGATCTGTTTGATATGAGGGGAGATACACACCTGCTCCTTCACAGTTTTCTTCACAATTTGCACTTAAGATGTGAATTTCTGCTTGTCTTGGTTAATGGCCCGGATCCCACCTGCTGGACAAGAAGCTCCAGGAGGGCATCCAACATAGCTCTAGCCCTAAGGGGCTGTCAATAAATGTTTGTTAAAATGGTGGTGTCCTGGCACCCACCTGTAATCCCAACTCTCAAGAGGCTAAGGTAAGAGGATCTCAAGTTCCACTTCACTCAGGATTACTTAAGACGGTCCTATCTTTTAAAAGTTGAATAAACTTGTAGAGATTTTGTCCCATTCTGAACTGCTTAGGAAGGCATTGTTTTTTTTTAAGTTGAATAAACTTGTAGGGGTTTTGTTCACACATGCACACACATCCCACTCTTTTAAGGATTGGAAAGTAAGAGATTCAGAGCAAACGTTGTCCAGCTGGTTTTGTTTTTGTTGTTACTGTCTTATGCCAGTAGTGAGGTTTGAACCCTGGGGCTTCCTCCTCTGATTTGGCTCAAGGCTGGCCCTTTACCATTTAAGCCAACCTTTAATTCCAGTTTTTTGCTGGTCAGTTAAGAGATTAGAGTCTCTCAGATTTTTCTGCTTGGATTGGCTTCCAACTGTGATCCTCAGGTCTCAGCAACCTCAGTAGTTAGGATTATAGACAGGAGCCACCGGCACTCAGTTAATTAAGACAAACTATTACCTTATACTCCTCTTCCCTCTCCTTCCTCTAACCCCAGCCCCTCCACCCCACTTCCCTCTCCCCCTCCCCCCTCTCACACACCTCTAGAGCCTCCTCCTTCGAACCCCAGCAGCTTCTCCCCTCGCTCTGGCTTCACCCAGCCTTCGCTGGTGGGTCCCCAGGCCAGGCAGCCAGCCAGCCAAACGCGGCTGGTGTGAATGGGCAGAACTGACAGGAGGCCGCGCGAGTCTTTGTTTCTTCTTTATTTGGCGGATATATAATTATGCACCGCACTCTAGAGATAGATTTTTTTTTCTGATATACATTTCATCTTATTCACCACGAGCACACCACACGCACAGTAGAACAGTTCCACAACCTGATAAATTGCACAAGATGAGTTTGGATTCCTGAACACCGGGTAGGCAAACCAGGCCCCCTCGCCCGCCCGCCCGCGCGGCGGCTCCCCCCGGCTGCGCCGCAGGAAACGGCGCCCACCCGACAGGGGAATTTCCCCGACAGCCTTTTCCCTCCCGGCGGCAAGGTTGTTGAAATGTCTCGGGGATGGGAAGCGCTCTTGGCTGGGAATGGCTGGAAGCTGTAGATTCCGAGCACTAGATGGCTATGGGAATGTCCCCACCCCCCACTTCCCAAGGTCAAGTTTCCGCGCCTGCGAACTGCGCCCCTTCTCCCCGCCCGTCCCCCCCACCGTCCCCCCCCACTGGGCGATCGGAGCCCCTCGAGGAAGAGCCGAAAACACAACCCACAAACGCACCCCGCCTCCTCCCCCCCTCAAAAAACAAAGCAAAACAATTTAGGGTGCTGTAGGAAAGAAACGCAGACGCGATGGGTCGTGGATTCCCCTCCCACCCCTCCCATCCCCCCCCCCCCCGAAATCAGTAACTAGGAACCAGAGGTGGTTAAAGCTCGGCTTCCCTAGCGCGGCGGCACGGCGCACGGGGCTGGAGGGGGAAGGGAGGGGAGGAGGAGGGGGCTGGAGGGGGAGGGGGCTGGAGGCGGGGGCTCGGGCGGGAGGGGAGGGCTCAGGCGGGGCTCGCTCCGGAAGCCCTAGTCCTCCGCGTTGGTTCGGTAGGCCTCGATCAGGCCCTCGAGGGAATGCACGAAGCCGGACACGCTGCAGATGCCACCGATGACGAAGATGGCGACGTCGAAGAAGACTTGGTGCCACAACAGCTTGCGCCAGAGCAGGCGCAGGTGGAAGAGGCTGGGCAGCAGGAAGCAGAGGCCGGCGCCCGTCAGGCTGCCGGTGAGGCCCATGAGCAGCGCGAAGTGCGGCACGTAGATGGCCATGAGCAGCGTGAAGACCACCAGGGCGCAGCGCAGCGTCAGCCCCCACGACTTGAGGCGCCCGTCGCCGCCGTAGCAGGCCGGGAAGAAGGCGCGGCTGCCTTCCTGGAAGAGCGACTTCTCCAGCACCTCGACGGCTGCGAAGAAGGGCAGCGGGTAGGACAACAGCGCTTTGGCTACCAGAAAGATGTTGACCACGGCGCGGATGGAGCCGGGCAGGTTATCCGTAATGACCTCCTTGGTCTCGTCGGCCCAGGTGAGATAGGCGACGAGCGCGAAGAGACCCTTGAGCACGCAGGCGGCGATGTGCGTCCAGTTCATCATGCAGTGGAACTCGCTGGGCTGCTGCATGTTCCCCTCCAGGGAAGGCAGGAAGATCTGCGACGTGTAGCTGAACACGATGATGCCGATGGAGATGGGGAACTTCTTGACATCGATGTAGAACTTGACCTTCTCCCAGGCCCAGTCACGCGCCCTCGATAGGCAGTAAGCGATGACCAGGATGTTGATGACGAAGTGAGCCAGGGTGCACAGCAGACTGAACTTGGACACGGCCTTGAGATTCTTCAGGAAAGCGCAGGGCAGCAGCACCGCCGTGGCGATGATGGACCAGGACTTCTGCGACACGGGCAACCCCGGGAAGCTGTTGTACATGAGGTTGCCGCTCACCACCACGTACAGGATGCAAGTCATCACCAGCTCGATGATCTGCGCCACGTTGACCACGCGGCCGCCCAGCGTGGGGAAGCGCGGCGCGCAGCACGCGTTGGCGATGGCCACGTACGAGTCCCGCACGCGCACCACCTCGCCGTCCTCGTTCTCCTCGTACAGGCACGCGATGAGGATCTTGCCGGTGTAGCAGCACACCACGGCGGCGAAGATGATGAGGAACAACCCCAGGTAGCCGCCGTGAAGGATGGCGTAGGGTAGGCCCAGCACGAACATGCCCTGTGGAGCAGAGAAGCAACCAGACCCGTGGCGCTTCAGCGGAGACGGGAGCTGGGGAAGGAGGGTCCTGGGGAACGGGGTGGGGAGGGAGGGCGTGGCTCACAGCTATCGCTAGGGGGCGCCGAGGAGAGTAAAAATTGTGCCTGAGTCACCGGGCTGGAGAGGTTAAGGGAGGGAGAGGGTTGGTTGGAATGGGGGTGGAGGTGGGGGTGAAAGAAGACATGCCTGGGAACCTGAATGTTGAGTCTCCTTGGAGAGGAAAGTGCTCAAGGATGGAATCGAGAAGGAAAGGTGGGACTGGGGGTGTGACTGGACTGAAGGTAGGGGGTAAGATACTTGGGGTGTTTCCTCGGAACCAGCAGGAGCTGGACGGAGAGTGGTCAGAAAGGGGTTCTCGTAAAGAACCTGACTGAAAGAGTGGGCGCGGCTGCGTTTATGGTGAGTGGAGTGGGGTGCGCGCTAATGAGGGAAGCAGCGGCCGTGGGAGGAAAGAGAGGAGGCAGAGAGGAAGCGGGGCTGAAGGTGAGGGGGGGGGCTACGGAGAAGCCGATGGGGTAGGGGTTGGGGGGGGTGTGCGTGACAGCACTTTGAAGAAGCAAGGAGGCAGGGCCTCGGAGACTGGGGCTCCGGAAGGAAGAAGGTGCGGTTGGAAGCAACCTTAGTCTTAGATAGAGACTGGCGCGCTTGCGGTGGAGAACGGTGGAGACCTAGCCCCGGAAAGGACGATCGCTGGGGGAAACCCAACCCAGAGTGGGGTCTAGGGCCCCGAAGCTATGGTGTTGGGCTGGCCAGGCTGAGGGAACGACGGTTTATGATGTGGATGGGGGGAGAGGGAGGAAAACTAACGAAATCTTGAGTCCTGGAGGCCTGCGCGCCTCCAGTCTACGGCCCTGTCTTCTCTCTTGGGCCTACAGAACGGGCCTGGAAAACGTCCTGAGGGAAGGCGTCGCCAACAACCAAGGAGGAGGGTTCCCCCACTCCTCCACCAATCCTGCCCCTAGACTGTCAAGGCTGTCTCGCCCTGTCCAGAAGCAGGAGGTGCCCTGGGGTTAGATCACCTAGGCACCCCACTCGCCAAATCAGTGGATCGGTGCAACCCCGGAAAAACTACATTTTTTTTTTTTGCCTCAACGATCTTGCGTTCCCAAAATGCCCGCGGGGCACAGCCAGAGAATCCAGAGGGGCGCAGAGCTGAGGTCTTTTCCACCCCTGAATCTGAGACCTCTGGTCCCCCGCCGGTTCCCGGAGTCGTTAGGAGGACTCCAAAGCCCTGTGCGGGGAGTCCGGCGCCGCCTGGTGGGGAGATGGGGCTGGGGCTGGGGGCTGGGAGTGAGGGGGAAGAGGTGGCTAGACCAATGGCAGTTCTAAGCCTCCGGAGGGGGGCTTCGCCAGGGTCACGTGGAGGCGCGGACCGCTTCTGCGGTGCAGCCGGGATTTCGGATCAGAGGGGCTGGTGTGCGCGCGGCTGCATCGCTGGAGTCCCGGGGATCATGGGTGTTCCTGTGTGCACGTGTCTGCATGTCTCCAGTGGGGTTACACCCGGGAGAGCCCACGGTGTCCTGTCTGCCTGCGTGGGGGCCTGCGCGTGCACGGTACGTGCTTGCGATGTGAAGGCGCGGGCGCTTCCTTGAGGGAGGGGTGTGTGCAGGTGGGTGGCGTGTGTGCAGGTGTATTCAGGAATAATCCTGTGACCTATAGAGAGGTGCGTGTCTTGGGCGTGTTTGTGCGTGGCGGAGGAGGCTGGGGGCAGGTGTACCTGCCTTTGCGGGTGTGCATGCTTTATGCGTGTGTGTCGGGGGCGGGGGAGGAGCTCCCAGCTCCGCGGGATCTCCCGCATCCCAGGCGGGGGCCTCTAAGCCTTCTCCTCCCTCCCCCCCAAAAAAACACCGCAGCTGTGAATCCATTCCGAACTCCAAGGCCGTACTCTTCCCGCCAATCCTGATTTTTATTCTCCCTCCTCCGTTCTCGCTCCCCCTCCCCTAACCCTACTCTCAGTTTCCTTCCCTTTTGCTGCGTCTCTGGACGAGGGTCGCCCACCCAACCCCGGCTTCGCTGTCCTGTCGCTGGGGCAGTGGGAAGAAGGGTGCAAATCAGGGCGAGAGACACCACCTGGTGTGGGGGTGGGGGCGTCGATTCCCGCGCATCGTTAGGAGGGAGTCTGGGAAGGGGGAGACCGAATCTCAGGTACTGGTGGGGGCATCGAAGCCCAGATCTCCGTGCGATCTGTGTGGGGGCAGAGCCTGTGTGGGGGTGTCGGCAGGCAGAGCTAGGAATCCCGCGCTCACCTGGATGGCGTTGGTCACGTTCCAGCCCGCCTCCCACGCCGTGATCTTGGGCTTGTCGTGGCCCCCAAACTCGCCTCCAGCCCCCAGGGCCTGGTCCTTGGAGCCCGAGGGAGGCAGCGGTGCGCCGTCGCCGCGTTGGTAATGGATGTCTCCCTCGACGGGCGGCTCGGCCCCCTCGTCCCCGCCGGGCTCGCCCTCGGCTTTCAAGATGTCCATCTGTAGGCCCTGTCGGTGCTCAAAGTCGAGGTCGTCGCAGTGCGCGAAGCCCACGGCCTCCTCGTCCGTGGCCGCCTGGAAACCCATCCTGGCAAACATGCCGCTCACCTTGGCCTGGGATTTGTTAGACACGGACGTGGCCACATTGGACAGCTTGCTGCGGAGTAAGGTGGCCATGGCGGCGGCGGCGACGGGGCCCGAGGAAAGGACAGAAGGGACCGGGGACGCGGCGGGCGCGCGTCAAGACCGCGAGACGGCCGGGGGTGGCGGGGTGGGGGTTCGCGAGGCTGCTATCTCCGCTCGCTGTCCCTGCGGCGCCCCGGGGCGCCCTGGCTCATGACCCCGTCCGGATGTCTGTCGTTGGACCGAGCAGATTAGCAGCGGGACCGGCCGAGCGGTGGTGGCGGTGGCGGCGGCGGCTAGTGCACTGCGGAGCTGCCGCGGGGCGCGGGGCTGGGCTGCGGAGGGCGGCGGCGGCGGCGGCGGCGTCAGAGCCGCTACGCGGGGCTGGCGCGGCGCCCCCACCCGCGCGCAGCCCAGTGCGCTCCCCGCCCCTCGAAGTCAGGCGGTGGTGGAGGGAGGGAGAGGGGAGAAGGGGAAACTCTCAGAGCCAGGGGGCGTGAGGAAGGGGCGAATGGGCGAGAAAGGTGGCACGAAGGGATTCAGAAGGGGGAGACGGGCGAGAGAAGGGCGCCCTTGGGAAGGCGGCGGCGGGAGGAGGGCGTACGCCGGAGGGCGCAGGGCGGGAGGGGTGGGGGGCCCCCAGTGCTGCATTTCTGGAGGAGGTGCTAAACTGCGATCTTAGCCCTTCCCACTTCGCCGCCGCAGGGAGGGAGGGGTTCGGGGGTGGGCTGATTCACACGGTCCCCGCCCACGGCCAACCCTCCAATGTCCGGGAGCCGTGTGGGCCCCTGGTTTTGTAGCTAAGGTCGGATCCGGGCGCACGGAAAGCCAGCAGGACACACAGTGGCTCGCGCGTCTGGTAAAGCGGGCCGTCTAAGCGTGGGTTTGTCTCCCTGGCGCTCCATCCCAGTTCTTAAACCTAGCCACAAATCCACCTTGGAAGAAGTGGCCGGCACCGATCACACTCAAGGATGGATGTTCACCTGGGGCTGAATCACCTGGACGATCTTGGGACGCGGCGATGGAAGCGATTCTCTGGATCGCTCACCACCAACCACTCTCCACATTCTCGGAGAAAGGAAGCGAAAGGTTGGCTTTTCGATTTTTTTCTTTTTTTCCGTTTGGGAGACCTGGACGGAAGCAGGACCCTGAGGATGCTTCCCGGTAGCCTGGTGGCAGGTTGGTGAATGCCCATGCCCAGAGAGTCGGGAGAGACGCAGCAGCTCGTGCGCGGCTGGCGCGCGGAGGGTTTGGAGCGCACAAGCTGCCAGTGCGCTCAGCCCGGCCTAGCCCGCCGCCATCCCGACCGACCCTGAGCCTGGGGCTTTCTGTGGAGTGTGGCGTGCGTGTGTGTGATCCACGAATTAGAAGCAGATCCAGAGACAAAGACAAACACTGCTTCCGACACGGCTGTGGGCTCCATCTGTGTGAACTCCGAGGGTGAGATTCGGTAACCGTGTATAGGGGTTTCGTGCGCCATTGAAGTCTGCGCGCTGCGGAGCTGGTGTGTTGGAGTGTGTGTGTGTGTGTGTGTGTGTGTGTGTGTGTGTGTGTGTGTGTGTGTGTGTGCATGCGTGTGCGTCCTGCACGCCTGCGTTTACCCCCCCCCCCCCGCCATGAGTCCCTTTGTAGTTGTCTCCACGCAGGTCTCCCCATTCTGTGTGGGTCCCGGCATAGGTCCCAGCTGGACTTGCCTGGGACTTGTGAGCAGTAAACCACAGGATTCAACTTTTGGCAGCCCCAGCCTAGAGGGGGAAGCAGCGCTGTGCTTGAGGTAGGGAGAAAGTGAAGATAAGGATAAAGGATGTCACTCAGTTGGTCTCCTCTCTGGAGGCCCCCTTTTCCCAGGGAACCCCAGCCTCTTCCTTCCCTGCAGTATTTCTGGATTAGCTCACATCAGCGCACAAGTAGGGCGGCCTGAGGGCCTAGACCAGCCAGTTGGAGCTGCTAGGACAAGACAGATCCCTCCATCACCCCCACTCGATCACAAGTACAATCACACTCTTCTGAGACTTCTTTTCAGATCTCTCCTTTATATTGGGCAAAAAAGCTCCTCCCCACCCCCTGCCCTCCTGAATTCCCACCAGGAATGGGATGGGCAAAGCTCCCATCTCTTAAACGCAGAAACCCTCCCCTAACCTAAAGAATCCTCTTTGAACTGCAGCCACTTAACAAAAACACACAATAATCCTAAACTAAACAAAACCTCTCTCTAGAGCCTTTCCCTAAAGACACCCATTTTACTTCATGCTAGGATTCACTCCTACTAGATAGTGATCTGGTCTTCTAAAGAGGCTTGAACTAGAATGGACCTCACACCCCAGAGAACTGTCAGTGCCCTGTCACAGGAATGCCTTTGCTCTCCATCTCCCATCTCCCACTTCCTGTTCCTTCCGGGCCCTCTGTTCCTGGTGGAACTACTTAGCTTTATGATATGACCAGGGCTTGGACTATCTTTGTGCCTCCTCCACCACCTACATACTCAGACATTGACATGGCCATCAATGTCTTCTTGGACAAGTGAGGCCAAAGTGCTTTACTTTCCCTTTCCTCTTTTAGGATGTTTGTTCCCATCAAGGACTCAAGGTAGGAGGTGATGTTAGTTTGTCACAGAGAAATGGGGTCATTTGCTTTATCCCCTTGTTCAGTGCATCTTTTCATCACCGTTTACTGTGCATGTGACTGGCTGTTGTGGGAATTACCAAAACCATGAAAGCTACTCTTTCTATATTCCCCAACCCCATTTGTTGAGATCTGAGAATTGGGTCTCAATAACTGGCACACAAGCCAGTGATCCTTTCTTTCATGCTTAAACTCTGAGAACAGAGCCTCCCATGCAATTTTATAGAGAAACAAATGCACACTCATGCAATGAAATGCCCTGCTCAAGGTCACACAGAACACAAGTGAAAGCTGGATTAGAACCCAGGAATTCTAATACTCCCTCTAATAGGCCTTTCCCCCCATCACCCCATCTTTCCAGCCTTTCTCCCTGATATTTGATATTTGATATTTGGCCTTCTCACTGTCCAAAGAAATAAAATTCAAAGTCAAATCTCAGTCCCTTACTGCGATTAGTTGTTAATTTCTGGAGAAGGAAGGCCTCTAGCTTCCTTTTTTCCAGCTGTTTGTTATGAATACCTCTTCCTAGGCTTAAGGCTGCCATTCTAGCTCCCAAGCAGCTCAGGGTTGATGGGGAAATCTTGCTTCACGGTGTACTGGCTAGGTAACCACATACTTACCTTTTTCTCCTTTTCTCATCCCTGAAGTATGAGAATAACAACAGCTTCATAGATTTACTGGGAGAAGCTGATGAGATACTGCATATATGTGCCAAGTGTCGAATACTTTATTATTCAAATGTTTTGCTACTGCTGTTGTTACCACCCTCAAATGCCATTTCTCATTGTATGTGGGGGGGGGAGGGGGAGTGTGAGAGAAAAACGATGTGATTGGGTCTGTAGTCTGAATGAGTTCAAATGTGGCACTCTTTGTCTTTGCTGCCTGTGTGCTTAACCTTTTCATTCCTAAACTAATCTGGAATAGAATTAGGAAAACAGAGGGCTGGGGACCTAGCTGGTGGCCTCAGGTAACAAACATGATGACTGACCTAGCTGGTAATGGGATGTTCTGTGCTGTGGTGAAGCCATCTTCTCTGGTAGAAGTGCAGCTTCTACCAAAAGGAATCTGCACAGCCTGCTTCCCTGAACTGAAATACATCTACATGCATTTACACACACACACACACACACACACACACACACACAATGACAACACAATTGATGGATGCACAAGGAAATGAGGAACCATATACAGACTGACAGTTGAACACATACAGGTTCAAGGACAGGCAGGCACACAGACACATGCAAGATTTGTTTACAAACCCTGGCGACCACACAAAGAAGCCAGGACAGACACCCATGGATCCATCCGTGTGGGCAGTCACCCAGATAACAGGCTTAGACACATGGCAGTATAAGAACAAATACAAACACGGACAATCATATACTGACAGACACAAGAACATACACATTCACACTGAGGCTAACAGTGAGAATGAACCTAGGTGATCACTGAAGGGGAAGAAGATGGAACAAAGGAGAAAGGAGACATGGGGACATTAAAAGGAACAAACAAGAAGAGGGCAGAGAGGAAGGAGATAGGGCAGAAGGTACCAGACAAAGCCACCCGCTAGCAGGACACAAAAGACCACAAAAGATGCAAAGGTACCACAGACTTCTGCATTGACTGGGAGACTGGAAGAAGGAGGATGTGGGGAGGTGGTAGTTGCTGTCACTGCCCAACCTGGGCGAACGTGACCTCTTCAGGAGCCACCTAGGGTCTCACTATCTTAGGGGACCTGGGCTTGCTGAGAAAGAGTAATGAGGGGCTCCTAGGACTTCTGCCATGCCCCATGAAGCAGGGTCTTCTGGATCTGTCCCCTGTAGCCAGGAATCACAGCAGTGGGCATCTGACTCACGAGCTCAATCCCTCAGCCTCTGATGCATTCAGTACCCAGGGGGTTAAGTGCCTGGCTAACAGAGGTGGAGGCCACTTTGGGGGAATACGCAGGGTTAAATTGAACTGGGCTTATCTCCCAGAGCAGGCAGCATCATGGGGGAAGGGGGAAGCCTGAAGCCCTTGAATTAATGGCCTGGAAAGCCAACATCATGAGCATCATTTCGGGGCTGAATGATCACAGACAAACCCCCTCCTCCTCCCCAACTGTGGCTCAGATCCCTCCTCTCCCAGAGCAGGGTCTGCGTGTGAGCCTTCCTGCTGAGGGGACCCAGCACTGGCTCCCATACCATATATCACACACACACCCCTCCCCTGCCCAGGGACTGGGGAGTTGGTGAAGTTTCCCTTTAGCCCAAGAGAGCCAGGCTCATCTCATCTGTGCCAGAACCCAATTTCCTGCTGCTGTGTGCAAGGGCACAAGCGAAGAGAAGGGCAATAAGGCTGAAGGCTCCAAGTGGGAAGCCTCCCAACTGCCCTCCCCACCCCCACCCTGCCCCAATGAAACAAAGAGCCTGGTTCTTCCGCCCTCAGTGGCATAAACCAAGTAGGACCAGGGAGGGAGAGGCGCTGCCTCTGCTAGCCCAGGGAAAAGCACAGTCACTACATCAATGATGGTAAATCTTAGCCGGTTTTTGCTGAGATGGGAGGCCTAACCTCTCAGAGGCACCCAGATAAAGGCTGGATGACCTCTCAGAGATAATACCCCGGGGAGTTCTGCCTTGGTGAGGGAGACAGGATTTCACGACCTCTGGGATTCTAGGTTCCTGATTTCTATTCTAAGAGCTCTGGGAGCAGGAGACATGAGGACCCAGGCCTTGCTCTTGGTAGCCTTCAAAAAATCATCAGAAGCCAGGCACTGGTGGCTCACGCCTGTAATCCTAGCTACTTGGGAGGCTGAGCTCTGAGGATCACAGTTCAGACTAGCTCTGGCAGGAAAGTCCGTAGGACTCATCTCCAGTTAACTACCAGAAAACCGGAAATGGCCCTGTGGCTCAAAGTGGTAGAGGGCTGGCTTTGAGCTGAAGAGCTAAGGGTCAGTGCCCAGACCCAGCGTTCAAGCCCCATGACCCACCAAAAAAAAAAAAAAAAAATCACCAGAAAGCCAAGTACCAGTGGCTCATACCTGTAACCCTAGCTACTCAGGAGGTTGAGATCTAAGGATCATTGTTCAAAGCCAGTCTGGTCAGGAAAGTCCATGAGACTCTAATTGATCACCAGAAAACTGGAAGTGGCACTGTGGCTCAAGTGGTAGAATGCTTGAGCTGAAGAGCTCAGGGTCAGTGCTCAGGTCCAGAGTTCAAGCCCCCTGACACCACCACCAATAATAATTTTTATTTTTTTATTTTTATTTTTTATTTTTTGGGTCCGGTCGTGGGCCTGAACTCTGGGCCTGGGCGTTGTCCCTCAGCTCTTCAGCTCAAGGCTAGCGCTCTATCACTTGAGCCACAGCACCACTTCGGGCTTTTTTCTTTTTGCTTATGTGGTGCTGAGGAATCGAACCCAGGGCCTCAGGCATGCAAAGCAAGCGCTCTACCACTGAGCCACCTTCCCAGCCCCCAATAATAATTTTTAAAAAGTCATCAGAAGCCAGGCACTGATGGTTCACGCCTGTAATCCCAGCTACTCAGGAAGCTGAGATATCAGAATCACTGTTCAAAGCCACCCCAGGCAGGAAAGTCTGTGAGACTCTTATCTCCATCTCCAATTAACCACTAGAAAACCAGAAGTGAAGCTGTGGTTCAAAGTGGTAAAGTGCTAACCTTGAGTGAAAGAGCTTAGAGATAGCACCCAGGCTCTGAGTTCAAGTCTTATGACTAACCAATGCAGATAGATTAGATAGATAGATAGATAGATAGACAGATAGATAGATAGATAGATAATCACCAGAAGCTTCCCAGAACTGCAAGAGGAGCCAGAGACCCGATTGATGGATTAGAGCAGCCATCCCTGTCCTTTTTTGAGCAAAGGGCCTTCTTTTACCTTTTTTTTTTTTTGGTTCAGTTGTGGGGCCTGAACTCTGGGCCTGGGCACTGTCCCTCAGCTCTTCAGCTCAAGGCTAGTGCTCTACCACTATGAGCCACAGCGCCACTTCTGGCTTTTTTCTTTTTGCTTATGTAGTGCTGAGTTGCTTATGTGATGCTGAGGAATGGAACCCAGGGCCTCAGGCATGCAAGGCAAGCGCTCTACCACTGAGCCACCTTCCCAGCCCTCTTTTACCTTTTCTTATACTAGGAGACAGGAGCACATTAGCCTTCTCCCCCACAGGGTCTCCAGCACACAGTAGACACTCAATAAACACCCTTGAGGGACTGAATTAAATGGATGTCAGAAAGTTATTTTTTCCCTATGAACTTTTAGTGTACTCATTTGAGGAAACACATATATAGTGTAACTCTTCTAAAGTAAACATGTCTTATATGCACATCATCTTCTGTGTGGTTGAAAACCATATGGGAAAACTACTGAGGACTATGCCTTGGATGCCTGACATGCAAAGGATGGTAGGTCTAATCTCCTGTTAGTATAGAGCTGAGGTTTATCAAGTTCTCTCTGTACCTGAAGCTACTGAGAACACACTCTGAGAACTGCCTACTTCTTCTCTCTCTCAGTTACCAGGTTTCATCCTGTCTGGGTCATTGCAGGGTGCTTTAGGCAGGCCTGCAGGACTGGACATAGGGAGATGGTCCTGGATGATTGGGCAGCACAAGCAGGGGAGAAGGGGAAGGTGTGGGGGAGGGGAGGGTGGGTTGTGATGGATCATGGGGCCAGGGGATCTGACCCCTTGCTTCATGTAAACACTTCCAGCATCTGCCTTTGCTGCTCAAAACCTATCCTCATCCATAACTAGAACAACCCACCTCACTGAAGGTTGTAGACTGAATTGTGACATTCACATCTTGAAATCCTAATTCCCAATGTGACTCTATTTGGAGACAGGGCCTGTAAGGAAGTAATAAAGGTCCCAGGAGTCCTAAAGGGTAAGGTGCTGATCCCACAGGATTAGTGTTGTAAAATGAATCAGGCTCAGAGATACAAAAGATAACTGGATTTTTTTCCCCATAGGTGGAAGCTAGATCTAAAATACGAACATACACGATACCATATACACAGAGACACACTGACTGAAGAATGGTATACTTAGGAGAGGAGTCCAAAGCTGTAACTGTTCTGAACAACTAATGAACTGCTTAAAGTAAAAATGAATACCAGGAATCAGCAACATATTTGGGGGAGAAGGGATATAAGGGATGGTACAGAAAAGGAGGGAGGAAGTGCGAACAAATGCAGTCATTACATTCATTGCATATTATGTAAAAATTGAACTATGTGACTTGAGGTTAGGGGGTGAGAAAATTGAGGATAATGATAGAAGGGGTGGCATTAATCAAGATGCATTGTACTCAGAACCTGACGTAGGGAATTCCAACCTCTTTGTACAGCTACATACTAATAGTAATAATAATAATAATAATAAGGGAAAATAGAAGAGGTACCAGAGCTCTCTCTTCTCTCCCTCTGCACCCATAAGGACACAGAGGAAGGGTCCCCTCAGAGCCAGGAAAAGAGCCATCACTGGAAAGTGTCCCTTTGGGCCTGACCTCCAGAGCGGTGAGAAGATGAACGTGTACTGTGTGAACTCCCAGGCGAAGACCTTGTCGTGATTGGATGTTTCTGCCAGCCCAGGACCAGCATGAACTCAGGGGCCAAAGGCTTTTCTAGGTCACAGTCCCTTGGACATCTGATGAGGCAACAGATTCTCTCTCCAGAAACAGATACCAGTGGTTCACCAGGTTTCAAATCCCCATGGTCCACAGCCTCCAGCCTGAAAAACCCAATCTAGAAGCTTCTTCCCACTTCTGTTGAGAGCTGGAGTCACATGAGACAGATTCTAGCATTCGGATTTAACAAATACTTATTCTCTACCAGATTGAAAGCTAAGTACTTGGCCTGAGTTACATCCTGTACAGTCTTCACACATCTCCTTGAGCCCATTTTACAGATGGGGACACCTGAGTACAAAGAGTTGAAGCAACTTTCCCCAGGTCTCACAGGTAGGTAGTGGTGGAGCCAGGATTTGAACCCAGGATCAGAACTGTTTTTCGACCTCAGCACTCACAGACTTGGGTCTGTGATCTATCCGTTCTAGGAAAGGGCTACAATCTGTGTCTGTACAGTCAACACGTCCATTTTCAGCCATTCTCTGTGTATTGACTATTGTATGTGTCTACTGTAGTCTGCTCCCCGCCCCCATGTCCTTCCTAACTACATAGACAACTGGGACAGGGAGGAAGGAGGCCCAGGACCAGCTACACAGGAGACGCTGACAAGAGTTTGTGGATTTCATTATGAGTGAGATGCCTGAGCTTCTACCCTGGCCTTTCTCATTCCAAGAATACCAAGGGAACCTGCCTGGCTGGTGAAGACTCCTGTTTGTATTTTCCTAACCTTGGGGTGTGTGAACTCATTCTCAGAATTGGTTAATTTGATATTACATTAGTTTATATCTAAAACAAAAAATCCAGTTGGGTGCCAGTGGCTCATGTCTGTAATCCTAGCTACTCAGGAGGCTGAGATCTGAGGATCAGGGTTCAAAGCCAGCCCGGGCAAGAAAGTCCATGAGACTTTTTTTTTTCTGTGAGACTCTTATCTCCAATAAACCACTCAGAAAACCAGAAGTGGCACTGTGGCTCAAGTGGTAGAGCGCTAGCCTTGAGCTGAAGAGCTGAGGAACAGCGCCCAGGACCAGGGTTCAAGCCCCACAACCAACCCCCCAAAAAAATAATCTGGCAGATTTGAGGCTTCTTGGGTGACCAAATACTGTTTTAATTTCCATGGGCCTTATAACAAAAGAACAGAGGGGGGTTAAATGCTGACACTTAGGGAAGCGTATTCACTGGGAGAGGGCAATTTAATTTCAGCAACATGCCATCCATCACATGAAAATAACTGGGCTCTTTTGAAAAATTTCTAAATTCATAGTTCTGTGATGCCGTAGCATATTGCCTTTGCCTTTCCAGTTAGGTATTGCTAAAAGAGTGAGGAGCTTATACCTGGCTTTATGCTTTGTGCATATTTCAGTAAAATTATAATAAAGACCATCTACCAATTGTTGGGAGGGGGCTGTGATTTCTTTTTCTTCCCCCCTTTCAAAGTGACTTGTGTGCTACTCAAGTGTGAGAGGCGTGCATTTAATTCATTCTGACCAAGTAGAAAATAATCTTCACACCAGCCACCTGGACGGGTCTCCATCCTCAGCTCTGCTTCCCCACTGATGCCTTCGAGGGGAAATATGACAGCGTAATGAACAGTTGTACGACGTGCTATAAAAAGGCAATTAAGGGAACTATTGGACTGGGACAAGCCAACGTGACCTGGTTAATAGCTCTGAGCCCAGCTAGACCATTGGGGGGAGGGCGGGTGGTGGTGGTGGAGGGAGACAAGGGGAAAGGGGGGGGGGGAGGGACTTGGTGTTTACAGTGAGAGGCTGAAGTGGTTCAAGCAACTGTCTGTCAGTAGTGAGGACCTTTCCCCTCTCCCCGCCCCATGATGGCTGGGGGACATGTTGGTTCAGAGGTCTGCTCTGCAATCACCTCTGCCACTGCTGGTGGAGTGACCCTGGACAGGTGACTCCAACTGTCTGAGGTTCAATTTGCGCATGTATTACACGGGGGTAGAAAGGTGCTTCAGCTGCAGGAGGATGGGGAGGACCACTCCTCAAAGGGGTCCGTGTGGGAATCTAAACAAAAAATAAATCCAAAAGATGAGGAGGAGGGAGCCATTGCTTTGTGTTCATTACAACACCATGGGTGGGTTCGAGGCTCATCTGCCAGAGGTAAAGCTGTCTGTTCAGATCTCCAGAGTGTGGTCTCCCCAGGACCTTGGTATGTCCAGACTACCCCTCTCTCTCATTGTTCCCTCCCAAGCATCCTTACTGCTTAACCACTTTCACCTATGGTGACCTTCAGGAGGGGGCGGGCCTGCCTCCCATTGGAGGCACACAGTAGGTGCTTGGTGGATGTTTGTTCAATGAATTATGGTTAGATAAAGCACCACCAGCCACAGGGCCTTTCTCTGAGAGCACTCGGCCTCCACTGCACTGTGTTCATTCTAACACCGGAAATGGGTCCCCACGTTCCTACTGCTCCCTCTCACCAAGAAACTCTGAGAGGCAGCCCAGTGACAAAGGAGCAATCAGAACTCATTAATGCTCATTTAAGGGTGGCTGGGTGATTGGCTGAGAATCCCAGAGTGTACCTCACTCCCGATCAAGAGGGTCTGCGTCCCTGGGCTGGCAGGCGACTTCTCTCCAGCTCCTAGTCTCCAGGGGAGCTGTGCCAAGTGGGGGATGGGACTCCCTGCACACCCTCCCCCAGCAGCTGTGACCTTGCAGGCCCCGGGGCTGGCCTCTCAGACACTGCAGCTGCCTGGGAGGCCCTGAAGATCCATCATGGAATTTCTAAGCCAAGTTGTCCTTCCCCGTCACCTAGCTGCTCTCCAATGAAGTACAAATACCCCCTCACCCCACCAGCCCATGGTCCTCACCCCAGTCTGCCATGGCAGCCTCCCATGCCACAACTCAGCTAGACTCAGTTCTGACTATGGTGACCTGCTCCTAGACTACCCTTTGTTCAGAAGATACAATTTAGTAGCCAGAGACTGGATCCAGTCTCCATCCACTCTTTGTGGCCAGGAGACTTCATCCACTGAGCCTCAGTTTCCTCATCTACTCAATGGGCACAATCACACATCTCAAGGTGGCAGAGAGGATCAAGGGAAGTCAAGCATCTATAGGACTTGACACTGAATCCATCCTTTATGTATGTTCCCTACTATGACTACTCATGCCCAGGCCCCTGCTTGGATACGTCTCTCCCTGTGCTTTGCCCACTTTAGCTCTCTGCATGATGGGTATGTGTGGTATCCTGGTGTTCAGCACAGAGTTCACCAAGGAGGAGGGTCTGCACAGGCCTGTGGTCATGTGACAGGGTAGATAGCCAGGCCAAGACCAGATGGGAGGGAGACTCCATGCTGTCCAATATATACATTAAGATCTGCCTCTGCATTTGAGCCTCTGCTTCGGTGTCTTGGGACCCCTCTGTGCCTCCCAAGCCGGTCTCCCCTTCTCTCCCCTTCCCCCTCCCCAGCCTCCCTCCCCCCTTTCTCTCTCCTCTCTCTCTGTGATTAATTGGATAGAAGAGTCTCACAGACTTTCCTGCCTAGCTGGCTTAGAACCATGATCTTTAGATCTCAGCTTCTGGAGTAGTTAAGAGTACAGGTGTGAATCATTAGTACCTGGATCTCTGCAATTTTGTTCGTATATTACTGAGGTTTGAACTCGGGGCCTTGCACTTGCTAGGCAGGTGCTCTACCACTTGAGCCACTCTTTGCTCATTGACCAATAGTCATCACAGTGGCTGCTTGTGGATGCCTTGCTTTTCTACCTAGTATGCTAAGTATCCCTCAGGTCTTACCCTCAACCACTAGCATAAGTCCAAAGGAGCATGTCATGGCCCTGCCCTGGATGCCATGCTGAAGATCTCTGCCTTCTACTTGTTTTCCCAGGTCTCAGTGCTGGGACTCAGCCTTGGAGCCCTTGGTGCTCCATGCCCCTCAAGACCACGTGGGTCACTTCTATACCTGATGTCAGATCAGGACAGGTGGCTTTCCCTGCCCCAGAGGAAGATATTGGATGAATAGTGCAATGAAACAGGGACAAAGGGGCATCTTTTTTTTCTTCTTTTTTGCCTCCTGAGCTCCCAGTCTGCCTCCCTCCCCAGGAGAAAAGTCTCTCCTAATGTCTCTGTTCCCAACAGCCACTATCAGCTGGCCTCCTTCAACCATTATGGCAGTGCTCAGAGACCATGGGCTTCCAACAAGAGAGATGTGGAGTTTAGGGAAATGATTTTGGAAAGCTCCAGGCTCCTGGGAATCCCTCTAATGCTTTCTGGTTTAGGATCAATAGATGTGGAGATCTCCAGCCCGTAATTACACCAAGTCCTTAAGGAGATGACCTACAATCAAGTATTAACTAGGCATTCATCCTCTCCCCTCCATTTCCCTTCCTTCCTCTCCTCTCCCTTCCTTAGGCATTAATTAAGGGGAAGACTCTCTTTTTCTTTTTCTAGGTCTAAGACCAGGACTCGAACTCAGTACCTGGGGCCCCTTTTGCTCACTGGCTAGCACTCTACCACTTGAGCCACGTCTCTAATTCTTTCTTTTCTTTGCAAGGGAAGACTCTTACATGGCATTTTCTTGGATCTGAAGTTTCCTGTTTTTCCCTTTTCTCAGTTTATTTGCAAATAAATAGATATGGGCATGTTTGTGTATCTATTTCGCCTTTAACTACTGTGACTGGTTTTCTAGGCAACCTCCCATTTACCTATATAACAAACATGGACAGACAAATTCATTGCTCTTTTTCTTTTTTTAGAGGTTCTGGGGACTGAACTCAGGGCCTTGCACTTACTAGGCAAGCAGTTTCACTGAACTAAAAACTCTAACCCCTATTTGGCATTTTTTTTTTTGCCAGTCCTGGGACTTGAACTCAGGGTCTGGGCACTCTCCCTGAACTTCTTTTGATCAAGGCTAGCGCTCTACCACTTAAGCCACAGCGCCACTCCCCGCTTTTTCTGTTTATGTGGTACTGAGGCCTTGAACCCAGGGCTTCATGCATTCTAGGCACAATCTCAGCCCCTATTCAACATTTTCAAGATGAGAACAGACAGTGGTCTCAACTTCTCCCTTTCCCTCCCTCTTTCCCCCTCCCTACACCTCTTCCCTCCTTCCCTTCTTGTGCCAGTCCTGTGGCTTGAACTGAGGGCTTGGCACTGTCCCTGAGCTTTTGTGCTCAAAGCTAGCAATTTACCACCTTGAATCACAGTTCCATTCCCAGATTCTTGTTAGTTAACTGGAGATAAGAATCTCATGACTGTAGAGCACCAGTGGCTCACCCCTGTAATCCTAGCTACTATTCAGGAGGCTGAGATCTGAGGATCGTGGTTCAAAACCAGTCCAGGCAGGAGAATCTGTGAGACTCTTATCTCCAATTAACGATTAAAAAAAAACCCCACAAGTGGCTCTGTGGCTCGAGTGGTGGATTGCTAGCCTTGAGCTGAAGAGTGCAGGGACAGTGCCCAAACCCAGAGTTCAAGCCCCACAACTGACCCCTCCGCCCGCCCCTCAAAAAAATCTCATGGACTTTCCTGCTTTGGCTGACTTTGAACTGCAATCCTTGGATCTCAGCTTCCTGAGTGGTTAGGTTTATAGGCATGAGCCACCTGCACCCAGCCCTCTTTTTCTTTAAGCTTTATACTTACTACAACCCACACCTCCAGGTAGATCTATCAGTCAGTCAGTCATCAGCCAGTCAGCATTCTCTCATTCAGGCTCTGTGCTGGACTCTGTGCCTGGTGCTGAGCTGCAGAAATGAATTAGCTTAGCCCCTTCCTCAAGGTTCCTAGGGTGGAGCAAACCAAGCATAGCTGTGAATCAGGGAGGGGAGACCGAGCTGGCTTTGGGGTCTGTGCCTTCTGTTTTGCATGTTATCGATTTGAACAGTTTCCTGTTTTCTTCCCCTTCCCACCCCAGGACCCTATACTTGCTTGTCTGTCAGAGGGATCCATTTCTCCTGTCAGAGGCAGTGTCTTTTCAACTTGTTTGGAAGACTTTTTAACGTTAATTTACTTTGTTATTATAGAGGTGATGTACAGCAGGATTACAATTACATGAGTTAGGTAATGAGTGTATTTCCTTTTGTAGAGTGTCTTCTGTTCCCTTATTCTCTCCCAGTCCCTCCCATCTCTACGCACGAGTTGTATAGTTCACTTTCAGCTGTGTCCAGTGAGCTTGTTTGGAAGACTTTTAAGGATCTCTAGCAGGAAAGTGTGCCTTAAGTTTTATGAAAGTGATTTACTATCAACATTTAAATGACTCTCCTGAAAACAAACCCCAAATTACCATTATGTTCTTAATCCACAGAATGGAAAACAATAGCCAATGGGATTGGTTAGGTGGCAGAGCAAGAGATTTCAGAAGGTGCCTGAAATTTTGTGAAGAAAAACTTTCTTAGTGACTTGAAGTTTGCTGCATGCATTGGGGGAAAATGGTATGAACTTACGATGTGCCTAAGACAATCAGAATCTTAATGTTATGTTGGAACAAGGCTGTAATAGCATCTCCCCTCTAAAGACACGCCACCCTAAAAAAAAAGACACACCACCCTCTATTTATTGGTGTTCTGAAATAAATGATGTCCTGGAAACTCTTTGAGGAGGGTGTGCCCATCACCCCCACTTTGCAGATGAGGAAACTAAGATATAAAGAAGTAATTGCCCAAGACAAGTAATTAGTAAGTGATATAAATGGCTCTGTTTGCTTCCAGAGTCTGTCCTCAAACCACTTTATAATACTATTCCCTTACAGCCTATTCCTCCTCTCTGGACCTCAACAGTTTTCATCAGTAAAATAGGCTTCAAAGTTATATCAAAGGATTGATTTGAGTTGGGCTCCAGGGGCTCATGAAAGTACTCTTAGCTACTCAGGAGGCTGAGATAGGAAGACCTTAGTTTGAAGCTAGCCCCTTGCAAGAAATCCATGCAATTCTTGCCTCCAATTAACCAGCAAGAAACTGCAAGTGGAGCTGTGGCTCAAGTAGTAGAGTGCCAGCCTTGTGTGAAAAGCCAAGCAAGAGTGTATGGCTGACAGTGCATGCTTGTCATCCTAGCTAATCCGGAGACTGAGATCTGAAGATGGTGTTTTGAAGCCAGCCTGGAAAGTCTGAGAGACTCTTATCGCCAATTAACCACCAAAAATGCCAAAGGGAAGCTGTCACTCAAGTGGTAGAGAGCTAGCCTTAAGCCAAAGAATCCCAGAGACTGCATCTAAGCCCCAAGTTCAAGCCCTAGGACTGGAACGTGTGTGTGTGTGTGTGTGTGTGTGTGTGTGTGTGTGGCATTAAATTCAAGCCCCAGTACTTGCACATGTATACAAATACACACACACATACACACGCAACTAATTTGAGGATTTAAAGAGACAATGCTTATAAAGTGTGTGGGACACTGCCTACTGCACTGCTGTTAATATTATCTGAGAGTCATATCAACAATGCTACTAGATTTAGGCCACTGGGAAGAGTCACTTAGAGGCAGGGCCTTGAGGAGACAGTGTCTTGCAGTGGGAGAGGCAGGAAAAAGGTAAAGGGGTCAGGGAAGATGGGTCAGGGAAAGCTCATTGTTTTAATAAACTCACCTCCACGTCACCCTCCCCCCTCCCTGGAGCCAGTCCTCTGCTGGCATGCCAGGCTCCCTCTGGGCAAGGGAGTGTGTTGTGGTCGGGTTTCCATTACACACTCGGCTGAGCAGAGGAGAAGGGGAGCGGAGGCCGGCAGGCAGTAATTAATTGCCTATTTGGACTCCTGCTGTTGTCTAGTGGAGGGATGCTGGACAGCTCCTGCCTGAGCCTGGGAGGGAAGGGGCCCTTCTGAATCCACAATCAGGCGGGGAGGGACCCAGGCAGCAGTCAGCCGGCCACATCTGCCTACTTTGATGAAGAGACTCAAGTTCTCGCCAGCCAGCATCGTGAAGCGTGGTCTCCCCCGGAGGGCTCTGCCTGGACGCTGTTTTGAAGGCTGACAGGGTGGCTTTCTGCCTTAGCCTCACCAACAGAGCTCGATGCTGAGTAACACATTGCACAGGGCTCTGGATTTCAGTCCTGGTTTTCACCTACACAGTTGTGTGCCAAGGTTAGTACCAGCCCTCTCAGGACAGCAACTCCCTCCTTGTTAAATGGGGAAAGCAAGGCAATAGCTCCCCCTCATCCCCAACTTACCTGAGACTTTCCTTTCTGGGGTTGCAGTTATTACCCACTGTTAACTGGAAGCTGGGTGTAGTATTTGTTTGTGACTCTGTCAGAAGAGGGGAAACCACATTCCCATACCTTTTATTATAGCACAGTGGTATCACAGTAATGATAATGCATCCCTTACCAGGCCTAATTTATAAATCCAATTTTTATCATAGTCTATATAGGGAAATAAATCACAGTATATAGGTATATGTGGTATAGGTGGAGTCAACCCTGTGACCCATGACAGAGACGTGACTCAAGTTCAGCCATCAATGGGACTTTTTGTTTTCCCTCTAGCATGATTGAGGGGGAGAAAAAGTGTGTTCCTTTCAAGTTTAAAAAGTCTGAACGATACAATGCCTGTGTCCGATGGATAAGCTCTGGAGGGATACAGATGGTACTTTGCAAGTCTCAAACACAGCATATCTACAAACACAGTCATCATCTTTATTTCCATCATCATGATCATCATCCTCATCATCACTATCATTTCAACCTAAAGATATTTGATTAATCCAGCAGCATAGGAGCCCTGGATTCTGAGGGCAAATGAGAATACTCAGAGGGAAGGATTATCACAATGAATTAGTAATGTCTGCCCTGAATGCAGGAGGAGAAGCCATGCACAGGTCATGTTGTTTTCACCCCTCTTGAGTTGGAGATGAATGGATGCTCAGAGCTAAGTGACACCTCTGGTTTTATAAGCAAATGTGAGACCTCAAACTAGAAGCCAACAGAGGACTCATTGATACAAGAGTGAGTTTACCCAATCAAAGGAAGAGTTCATGAGTCCTTCCTGCATCAACACACAGGGGTCAGCCTGGATTTATTAAAGGGCTCCAAGAAGCTGCTACAGCTCTTATCATCTGGAGTGATCCTAGATAGAGAGCTGGTAGAATACTCAAAGGGGACAGTTGAAGGAATCTGGGCCTGGGGTTCTGAAGTTGAGTTCCTTTGGCCTGGGTGGTACTCCATTCACTCCCATTGACTCCGCCACTTATGGTTTGCTGGCTGGCTGGATTCCCATCTTCCACCTTCATCTTAGAGATTATGGCTTGGGTTAAGAATCTGTAGCATTCAGTCCTTTGTAGTGCTTCTACCCATTTTGTGTCACTAGCACCAACTTTCTCATGCAGTGTGTGTGTGTGTGTGTGTGTGTGTGTGTGTGTGTGTGTTGCTGGGAACTGAACTCAGGCCCTCTTGCATGCTAGGCAAGTGCTTTGCCCAGCTTTCAGTTGTATTCTTGCCCAGACTTCTCATCTGAACTGACTGCTTTTGCTCTTGTATTTCCTGCAGTCTCTACCTTCTACAGAAGCCACAGTGGCATGATCTAAGTCAGATCCTGCCCCCTCAGCTGATACCCCTGGTGACGCGCATCTCATTCACAGCCATGGCAGAGACCTGCCAGTGGCCCTGTGGGATGTAACTTCCTCCTCTGTTCTGACGTCACTTCCTCTCTGCCTCTTCACACCCAATGTGCTGCTTCTTGCCACTCCATATCTTTCCCACTCCAGGAATTGGTACCAGCTGTTACATGTTCTAATGTCCTGGCCCTCTAGTGACCAGAAGGTTCACTCCTCTTTGGTCTCCTTTAGGTTTTCCTCAGCTGCCACTCCCTGGTACTTTTGGGCTGTCCTGTGAGGGAATTGGAGATGGAAACCTCAGGCTGAAAAGAAGCAAATCGGCTCCTTGAGATGGGCTGTTGCCAGCAGGCCCTAGGCCTACTCACCAAATTGAGAGGAGCTCAGGGGTGATGGAGGGAATGTAGGGTGGTCCTTCAACATCCTGCCACCATGCCTTGCTCCATTGTCCAGGCCCAGGGCCATCACCAAGCCATTATGCAACCCTACCTTGTGACCCAGACAGCTTCAGAATCCTCCTTACCATGGTACCCTGGGCATCCATCCGTTCATCAGGGGTAACGTCTGAAATGGAGCATATTTGCTGCTCTGTGGAGATCCGGGAATTCATGGGGGAGACCCAGAGCTTGGGGAAAAGGCTGTCACAAAATGACCTCAGGACAAAACCTGAAGTCTACTTACAATGGCTGGCCAGCCTCGGAGCATCTGGGTCCCGTTGAACAGAAGTCATTTTTCATGCAGTACATTCCTGCAGGAAACTGCAACGCAGATGGCAGGGCTGCCCTAGGGAGAAAAGCTGGTTTTACTGGAGACCTACAACATCTGATTGTATCCATGTTGCTTCCAGACAGCCTGAGCGGAGGAATTCTGTCCAGATGGAGCTGGGAAGAGGAAAGCCTCCAGCACTGGAGCTACTGGAGTTGGAGCCAAGTCTTCCAGGCCTGAAGCTGCCTCCCCGGGCTGCAAGTGTGGCCTTGGCAGGGGTCTTTGGGAAGGGGGGGGGGCAACAGTTCATGTCCTCAAGAACAATGCTTTGGACATGGTCTCCTCGGAAGGACCCATCAAATGGATCAGACACCTCAGAGACCAGAGAGGAAGTAGGTATGTGGAGAGAAACATCACTACTTCTTATGCGCTCAGGAGGGGGAGATCTCAAATACTCAATGTGGGAAGGGCTCTGGCACTCGCACTCACAGACATTCTTTCTGCTGGGCAGCTCCACCCAGCACCCCTTTATTCTCCAGGCTGAGGAGTTTTTGTCTCAGGATAGGAGTCCGAAGAAATCAACTCTGATACAACAATGGAAACGCCAGTATTTTGTTTGACGGGTCTTTTTTTTTAATTCTAGAAAGAAGTCAGGCACTGGTGGCCCATGCCTGTAATCCTAGCTGCTCGGGAGGCTGAGATCTGAGGACTGTGATGTGAAGCTAGCCTGGGCAGGAAAGTCTATGAGACTCTCATCTCTAAGGAAGCACCAAAAAGCTAGAAGTGGATCTGTGGGCTCAAGTGGTAAAGCACTAGTCTTGAGCAAAAAAAAAGCTCAGGGACCATGCCCAAGCCCTAAGTTCAAACCTGAAGACCAACAAGAAGAAGGAGAAAGGGGAGGAAGAGGAAGACGAGGAGGTAGAGGAGGAAGAGGAAAAGAAGGAGGAAGAGGAGGAGGAGGAGGAGGAGGAGGAGGAGGAGGAGGAGGAGGAGGAGGAGAAGGAGGAGGAGGAAGAGGAGGAGGAGGAAGAGGAGGAGGAGGAAGAGGAGGAGGAAGGAAGAAGGAGCAAGAAAGAAGGAGGAAGAAAGAGGAGGAGGAGGAGAGAGAACAAGGAGAGGGGAAGGGAAGAGAGCCACTTAAAATAATGACAGCGGGACTACTGATCACTTCTGCTGTGGCAGTTAGGGCCCATTTCCACTGGGGACCTCTGGAAGACAGCACAAAACCAGAGGAATGACGGAGCTGAAGTTGCTCTCTACTCACATTCACCATTGGCCAAGGGCTGCTCCCAGGAAATAATTCCCAGACACCTTTATCTATCTCAGAGGCCAAGGAATGAGAGTCCTCAGGGACTGGGAGAGTCCGGCACACCCTGGAGTGGTGAGGGGTTAGGTAGCATGGCCACAGCACTGGTTACATCCCTACATCACCCTTCTCCATCTTTGCTTCCTTTGCTCTTATGCGCTCTTCTTTACTTCAAGCCTCTTGCAGTGCGCTTCCTGTGCACAGCGCCTATCCTAGAGGTTCTTGAAACTTGGTGTTCCTTCTTTCTTCTTTCTTTGTTTCCCTCTCTCTCTTTCTTTTCCTTTCTTTTTTTTCTTTCTTTTCTTTTTTTCCCTTTCTTTCCTTCCCTTTTTTCACTCTTCCTTTTTGCCAGTGCTGGGCTTGAACTCAGGGCCTGGGCACTGCCCCTGAGCTCTTTTGTTCAAGGCTAATGCTCTACCACTCTACCACTTTGAGTCACAGCTCCGCTTCCAGGTTTTGGAGTGGTTAATTGGAGATAAGAGTCTCACAGGGACTTTCCTTCCTGGGCTGGCTCCAAACTGCAATCCTCAGATCTCAGCCTCCTGAGTAGGTAGGATTACAGGCATAAGCCACCAGCTCAGTCAGTGTTGCTTAAAGTATGGTCGCCCAGCTACCTAGGATTCTGGTTGGAAATGTAGATGCCAGGGGCCGGCCCCAACCCCTGCTAAATCACCACCTTTGGTAAAAGGTCTAGAAATATGCATTCAAGCCAACATCCCAGGTGCTTCTGTAGAAGTGGAAGTTGCTAGTGCAACCCCCTGCATGGTGTGGCAGTCGGGGTAGGTGGGTCAGTTCTGGCACCTGCAGGCCCTGCCCTGGGATTGGTTATCGTGGATGCACCTCAATTTCTTTCAGGCACCTGTCTTTCCTCCAGCTACTGGATCAGCTGCCTAATGGGCATCTTCCCCACTATGGATGGGTCTGTTGTAGGATTCAGGGCTCTATCCAAGAGTTGAGAAGAGGTACTCCACCCTACCCACGTCCAGTCATGTTCGACACTTCTAGTTGATGTTCCTCAGTATAAGTCGATGTTCCTCAGTATAGCCCTGGCCCACCAGGCAGGGAACCATATTTAGGCTCTTCTGTTACAAGAGCAGTGACAACAAGGTGTCTCACCAAAGCACACAGTGTCCCCTCCCTTTACTGTGTGGATCACAACCCACAGAATACCAACAGCCATGCCATTGCAGAGGGGGGGACCTTTGTGTCCCTGGATGGACCACACAACTTCAGAGATAGTTTTACAATGTGCACGAGCATGCATGTGCACACACACACACACACACACACACACACACACACACACACACGAGGAGCTAGCTGTCTCATAGGACACTGCCAAACCACACACAGTAATGTACCATCTCAGCAGGCACACAAATGGTCACAGCATGGGTAGAAAGACTATTAGGACAACATAGCATGCTAGCCATATGTTCATTTAACACAGTGATACAGTCTCATGCTACACAGTTCAGTGACACAGCAGGACAGTGTTGCACACGTGCGTGCACACACACGCGCACAGACCCCCACACACAGCCCACACCAGCATTCACTTTTGTAAAGAAACCCACACATTTAAAGCAAAGCAAAGCAAAGAAACCCATACAGATGATCGCCCCAGAACACCACCAAGGCATGGTCATGCTCTTAGCACAACAACACATTCTCTTAACAAGCAGTGCCCAGTCTTCTGGTCAAGAGTATGGAGAGGCCGTAACTCTCAAGGCTCAAGTCATTGATGCAGCCACCCAGTGCAAGGTGGGCCCAGGAGTCTGATGGAGGGGAGAGGCTGCTTTTGTTTGAATAGATGTCTCATAAAGGAGCTGGGGTATTGTTGAGCTGCTTTCCTGAGCTGATGGATTCCTGAAGCTCAGGAATCTGGAAGATTCAGGAGCAGACCCCAAGAGCAATAATCGCTCCTCTTTTACACTCTTCTACCCTTGCTGATTTCTTATTTCCCGGCTGCTGAGCCTGCCTCCATCCCCAAAGTGAATGCCCTATTTGAACAAGAAGGGCAGATGCCGAATAAATATTTGTGCCTTCAGGCCTTGCTTGGCACTTACTGGGTTGGGGTTTCCCACTGAGAGTGAGAAGAAGCCGTTGCCAGGCAGACTCTGCTCGGCTTGGCCTGGATTGGGAGGTCAGGGCTCAGGCTGGAAACGGTTCTGTCCTGTTCCTGTCCTGCTGAGATGGTCCTCCTCCCAATCTCCCCCCTCCCCCACGGCCTACACTTCCTAAGAGTGGTCTACTCCTGTGGCCATACTGCCCATCCTCCTCCATCCCGCTGTAATCAGGTTGCCACATGCCACCCTCAGCCACTTTGTGGCCTGCACTACCCTGCTGAAAATGCTTTCCTCCAATGTGTAACTCCCAGCCAGTATCTGTTTCCCACTGCCTTTTCTATCTCTCTGCTTGCCTCCTCTCATTTTTTTCTCCATCTCTTCCTTTGCTGCCCTCTGCTAAATTCCTCTGTAAGGATGCCCACTTGCCAACCTGTCCTTTCTGCTGGTGATCATTGTGGTGATTAAGAGTACATACCCAAGCCAAGCACTGGTGGCTCACGCCTGTAACCCTAGCTACTCAGGAGGCTGAGATCTAAGGATCACAGTTCAAAGCCAGCCTGGGCAGTAAAGTCCATAAGACCTTATTGCTACTTCACCAACAAAAGAGACACAAGTAGAGGGGCAGGAAGAAAATCAAAGGGGAATGGGAGGCAGGACCTGGGACAAGACCTAGATGAAGTTCTTGCTCTGATCCCTGATAGCAGAAGGAAGGTGAACTCGTACTCTCTCCCTTCATTTATCTCTTTAGCTCACTGGATTCACACCCCCTGTCTGGTCTCATAGACATTAGAAACTCATTTAAGTTGGTGCAGCTGAAAACCAGATAGTAAAAGTGACTTTTCCTATGATCCCTAAGTCACTCAACCAGCTTGGACCAGGGAAAGGATTAGAACCCAGGCATCCTAACACCATACTCTGACTGATCAGAAAGGAGAGGAGTGTGCCCCAGTGGGGGTAGGGGCCAAGCTGGAGCTGCAGGGGAGGAGAAGGGCCACAGGACTAGGGTTCAAGTGTGAGGTCTGCAGCGTAGTTTCATAAAGGTGTCATGAGAAGACCCCCCAAAATGCTCACCCTCCCAATTCTGGAGAGAGAGAGTGTGTGTAAAGGCTGAGTCTACTGCCTGAAGAGAGCAGAGGAAGCGCTGCCCACCTCTCTCCACCCTCCCTGCAGCCTCTCTGGGCAAGAGGGTAGGAATGGAACTTCTTGTCTGTTATCATCCATTAACACCTGTGCTCTGGAGAGAACATGGTTAATTCCAGAGATCCAAGGTCAGAACATTGGCTGCATAATAGAGACAGGGGTCACTGGGTGACCAGGGGGGGTTCTGGAGGCCCTCAGGGAGGAAGAGGAGTCCTGGAGAGGCAGAAAGGGTCAGAGCTCAGCCTCAGCTCCTGCTGCTATATCCTGTAGACTCGGAGCCAGTCCTTCCCTGGGTAGAGGGGTAGCTCTTTGTTCCCTTATCTCTGGAAGCCAGTGGCAGCCTTGTCCTCTAAGGCTGTGGATAACAAGGAATTGTTATCACCTTGTGCCTTCCATCAGCAAGGCTGCAGGGCTGTTGATTTCTGCTGTACAGTACCGGAGCGCCAACGGGAATCTGTTCTAGGCCTTATCTCCAGCCTGTGTACTCTGCTTGGATTCCATGGTTCTGGTCCCTAAGGGGCCATCACTGAACTCACAAGTCCTTGGGGCACCTAGATAAGGCATTCACTGTCAATGCTGAATAGGTGTGGGGGGGGGGGCTCTAAAGTCAAGGCTGATGAGAGAGGAGTAATGACCAGGTGGCCATCTCGTAGCCAGGCCAGCATCTGTGGGGTTACTGTGCTGCCCTGGACAAATCAGAGACACAGAGCTTCATTTGAGAAATGTTCCCATAGTCCTCACTCCGCGGCGTGGTCTTTCATTTGTGTATCGTTCTCTTCTCCCACTGAACGAAAGAACGAAGTATGTCAGCACCATGGACAGAGCTACAAGGCTTTGCAAAGGCAGGGAGAGGAAAAGGGAGGGAAAGAGGGAAGGAAGGAGAAAGAAAGGGAAGTAGGAAGGAAAGGGGAAGATAGGTAGGAAGGAAAGGGGAGGATATGAAAAAGGAAGTAAGGGTGAGTTCCTCTCCAGGCCAAGGTCTGATGTAATATTTGTGAGGTTCTACTTGTCAGCTTGCCCAGTGATTGAAGAAGACGGACTATTTGGCTAAGACAGGGTGAGTGAGACTAGAGGTCCTCATGATCTTGGATACAGAAGGACTGTGGAAAGGTAAATTAGACATTGCACAGCATCCAAAGAAGGTGAAACTAAATGCAGTGGGTTCACATCTTTGCTTTGCAAAGCTAAAATAATCGCAGACAAGAAAGAAGGGTAGAGATTTATTAGCAGCAGCAGGGAGTTATTTCCAAAGCAATGTCCTGTGTACAGGTAAGAGGATTTTTTGGGGGTGCCTTATGTATTCATATAGGAAATCATATACCTGAGCATTCTCTATTTAAGGCCATAATTCAAGAAAGAAAGACCACAGACTAATTTTGGGGGTGTGCTTAGGGCAAATTCACAGAGCACATGTTCCAAAGGTTAAACCGATGGACAGAAACAGTTTGGGGTTTGCTCAGCTTGGATTACAACGTTTCAGCTGAAAAGAAAGGACATTTTAGTATAAGATTTTGCCCATCTGAAGTGCCTGCCTCACTTTCCAGCTGCTAAGGGACTTGGAGGAGCTGGCAGTAAGAACACAAGCACTTGCTATACCATGCCTGCCACTCACCTGACCCAGCCACTAACCTTGAGGAGCATATCCTTCATAGAACAAGGGAAACACTGGTGGCTCACAACCGTCATCCCAGGTACCCAGGAGGCTGAGATGTGAGCATCGTGATTCAAAGCCATCCTGGGCAGGAAAGTCCATGACACTCTTATCTCTAATTAACCAGCAAGAAGTCAGAAGGGAAGCCAAGGCTCTGAGTGAAAAAGCTAACGGACAGCACTCAGGCTATGAGTTCAAGCCCCAGTATCAGGGTGCCCATGCATGCACATGTATGTATGCACACACACATACATACGCATACACATCATATGCAACTTCATCTGCATTTTCTTGTATTGCTAAGGATCAAACCCAAGGTTTTGCACATATTAAGCAAACACTTCACCACTGAGCTGCATCCCCAGCCTAGGACCAAAGGCATCTTCCTTTTAAAGATCAGGAGATTGAGGTGTAGAGTCCAAGATCTCTCTACAAGCACAGTCCATACCACCCTGTCCCTAACCTTGTGGGCAATGCCAAAGTAGACACATTTTTGTGCCATTCCTGAGCCTTGAACATAGATCCTGGGCACTGTCCCTGAGCTTCTTTTGCTCAAGGCTAGCACTCTATCACTTGATCTACAGTGCTACTTCTGGCTTTTTCTGAGTAGTTTATTGGAGATAAGAGTTTCACTGGCTCTCCTACCCAGGCTGGCTTTGAGCTACAATCCTCAGATCTCAGCCTCCTGAGTAGCTAGGATTACAGGTGTAAGACACCAGTGCCCATCTTGGATATCTTTTTTTAAATGCAGAGATTAAGCTGTATAAGTCTCACACAAAGCATAGGCTGAGCCACCAAATGGCAGTGGTAGTCGGAGATGCCAGGCTCAGATATCACATTGATTAGAAATGACCATAGATGGGACATCTATCCTGGAACTAAGTCCCATCCTGATCATACCAGGTTCCCCTTGCACAACTTCTGGACACTCAAGATTCTCCACGATTCTGGCTCCTCCCATCTCCAGAAGCAAAGTCTGTGCCACTTACCTCCTCAGACAAACCAGTGAGGCAGAAAACACAGATAATAAAGAGAGTTAATGACAGGCTTTTCCCAGCTGCCTGAGCTGGCCCTTGGGGAGAGGGAATCAATGAGCTCTTGTGCCAGATTCTCAATTTCTTCATCTTTTCAGTCCTGCACAGCCTCCTTCCCTGCCTGCTTGCTGCCTGAGAATGGATAGCATAAGCTTGTGGGGGGAAATAAGGCCACACAGACTCTGGGGTTTCTCTGGGTCTGTGATGGGAGCAATTGTTTTGACCCAGGTTGTATAAAATCTGCCCAGCTTTCCTCACAAAGAAACTTCCTTGGGAATCCCATGACAGTGGCATACATACACAGAGGGACCCATTCTGGAACTTGTGGCTAATAAGTGATACCATTCATAGTAACTAGCACTGAAGGAAGTGGTATCATGTATCAAACACTACAGGCATTACCTCATTTAGTCTCTCCAACAGCCTTTCAACCATGAAATGATGAGCATTGCCATTTTACATAGGAAAAGAGTAAACTCAGAAGTGGTTTTCTCTGTCTAAGATCATACAACATCATGCAATAAGTACTTGGTAGATTTAATATTTGAAGCCAACCCACTAATACTCTAAGATATAGATGAATTACACTTTGTCATGTGGGACCATCTGTCTATTTCAATAATATAAAATCTGGCAGAGTCTCTAGGCAAGTATCTACTATTTCCTGTTGGAATGCTAGCCCTTTACAAATGAAGTCTTGGTTACATATTCTATTTTTGGGGGGTGCCAGTGTAAGGAAATATTTCAAGTACTGGGAATATGAATAAAGAAAAGAAAGCAGGGCACCAGTGGCTCACACCTATAATCCTAGCTACTCTGGAGGCTGAGATCTGAGGACCATGGTTTGAAGCCAGTTTAGGCAGAAAAGTCCATGAGACTCTTATCTCCAATTAACTACTCAGAAAAATCCAGAAGTGGCGCTGTGGCTCAAGTGGTAGAGCACTTGCCTTGGACACAAGAGGCTCAGGGACAGTGTCCAGGTTCAGAGTTCAAGATTGGTTTTTTTTTTTTTTTTTTGATCCAGTCGTGGGACCTGAACTCTGGGCCTGGGTGCTGTCCCTCAGCTCTTCAGCTCAAGGCTAGCACTCTACCACTTGAGCCACAGCACCACTTCCAGCTTTTTTTCTGCTTATGTGGTGCTGAGGAATCAAACCCAGGGCCTCATGCATGCAAGGCAAGCGCTCTACCACTGAGCCACCTTCCCAGCCCCCTCAAGATTGTTTTTATTGTTCCTCCACAAAAATTATTTCCAGGCTTTGAAAAGTATTTTTTCTTTTGAGACTTAATAACCATCTATGTTTATGTTTTGGGGGTCTTATTTTCTGTGTTTAAAAATGTTTTATCTAGCGTGTTTAAAAATGTTTTATCTAACCAAACATGGTGGTGCACACCTGTAATCCTAGCACTTGGGAGATAGGGGCAGGATGTCAGCCTGTTTGAAGCCATCTTTAGCTGCACAGTGAGTTTGAGGCCACCCTAGAATATATAGTGAGACCCTGTTTCAAAAAAAGAGAGAAAGGAAGGAAGGAAGGAAGGAAGGAAGGACAACAGCACTATTGTCATAGAAGGTGATGGCTAACTTTTGTGATTGATTGAATGAATAACAAGATAGTACAATAACTGATAGTGTCTGTCATTTGGCTAGAAATAAACCCATGAGAGAGAGTGAACTTTGGACCGAGGGCTAGAGACCAGGCGTTACACCAGGGCTTCGCCAACAGTCAAAAGAGCCTCTGGCCCAGCCGTCAGCACCCTGGACAGTTCAACAGCAATTATCTGAGTCTCCCGAGGAATTCTTGACTAAACAGAGAGGCGTTTTTACATTATCTTTTCTCTACTTCGCTATTTAAACAAGCACCCCCTGTGCACACACAAGCCCTTCTCTTTGCCCTCTCCAACCTCCCCCACAGATGACTTAAGCTGGCCTGCAATTCCCCAGCAAAAGCATCAGAAATGCCAATTTTAATTAAAAGTGGAATTTTCAAATCCACCCCAAAGCTCAGATAGGATATAACACACGTGCTGCCCTGTGATCTCTCTGGCCGCTTTGCTGATTAAAATGGGTGCTGCTCTAAGTGCTTTGTCAAACCTACACATACACACACACACACACACACACACACACACACACACACACACACACACACACACACAGAAATTGACATTTACACCTTTATACCAACAAGAAAGTGATATATTAGATTCACCCCTCGTGCCACAAAAGCTTGATCATGGCTTAAGGGAGGCATTAAACCAACAGGTCCCAAGTGGGTAGCTCTGTTTCAACACTTCAGTGTTTAGGGCTCTTTCTTGGACTGCTGGTGGTGGTGTAGAATTCACCGTGTTCCTACCCCTCCACCCCCACGTTTGCAGTCAGTGCAGAGATTGAGCTTCCAGGGTAATAGTTCTCCAATTTTAGTGATAAAAGGTTAAAAGCAACAACCACCACCTCTTTAGAGACAGATTCCTTGACTTGTACTTCTAGAGATTCTCCCTCAATCATTAGGGGTGTGGACCCAGAATCTGAATCTTAGCAACCATCAGCTGATTCTGATGGAGTCTTTAAACTGTACTCGGAGAAAATGTGTTTCAGTAATTTGCAGAAAATTGACCACAAGGCTCTGTGCTCTGGAGTGAGGTAGGATGGAACTCGGTACAGGTTTTCTAGAAGCAGGATCCTGTGGAGCTCTGACACCTGGATCGTGGTGTCCTTGGGCAACTTATTTTCCCTCTGTGGAACCTCTTCTCTTTGTAAATCAAAGATCGTGCAACAGACTCCCATGGTTAATGCTTTTGATATGCAAAGATCTTCTGCAAACTAAAAATGAAAAGGGAAACTGCTGGATGACCAAGATGGGTAAGAGCTACAAACACGGGCATTCCTTAGAGAAGGAAACAAAAAGAAGAAACAAACATTTGAGAAGATAATCTAGTAGTGACCAGACTAATAATAAGTTCAGTGTTATTTTAATTCTGTTGTTGTCGTTGATGATCTCTCTCTTTCTTTTTTTTGTGTGCCAGTCCTGGGGCTTAAATTTAGGACCTGGGTGCTGTCTCTGAGATTCTTTTTCTCTAAGGCCAGCACTCTACCACTTGAGCAACAATGCTACATCCAGCTTTTTCTGAATAATTTTTAGCAGATAAGAGCTTCACAGTTTTTCTTGCTTGGGTTGGCTTCGAACCACAATCCTCTGATCTCAGCCTCCTGGGTATCTAGGATTACAGGTATGAACCACATTACATGGTTTATTTCCTCCTCCTCCTCCCCCTCCCCCTCCCCCTCCCCCCCTCCTCCTCACCCCCTTATTTATCATCGTGTTGAGGGCAGCGGAGCCCTATGACATAATAGCCAGGGCTTAAAGGGTGTGGAGAAACAAGAATTCTCTATGTCACTGGTGAAACTGTGAATGACTGTAACTGTTTGAGAAGGTAACTTGTCAGGGGATATTAGCATACAAAGTGCATTTTTTACTCAGCAACTGGGCTTTGGGATTCTGTTCTACAGAAAGATAGGTATCAGGGAGTGTAGATGTAAGCAATAGGCATTTACTGAACATGGCTGACTGAGTCAATTCTGCTGCATCCAAATTCAAGACTATTCTGCAGCTATTCTATGAGATCTACTTAATGTGAAGCAGGAAACTTTGCAAGGGCTACACTAACACAGAGGGAAAAGTCTGGAAGGTACAGACAAATGTGATTGTTTGCCCAACAGGACTCCAATTGCTCAAGAAATAAGAGTGAGCATAGACAAATGGGAATGTACCTAGATAAAAAGTTTCTGCACAAACGTTGCTGCACAACCAAAGAAACAATTATGAGAATCAAGAGCTAACCAGTGGAATGATATCTTCACTAGCTACTCAATAGATAAAGAATTAAAGAAATGGGGGCTGTGGCTCACATCTGTAATGCTAGCTACTCAGGAGGCTGAGATCTGAGGATCACGGTTTGTAGCCAGCCTGGGCAGGAAAGCCTGTGAGACTCTTATCTCCAATAAACCACTCAGAGAAAACTGGAAGTGGTACTGTGGCTCAAGCGGTAGAGCACTAGCCTTGAGGACAAAGAAGCTCAGAGACAGCACCAAGGCACTGAGTTCAAGCCCCAGGACCGGCCAAAAAAAGAAAAGAATTAATATTCAGAATACACAAAGAGTATGGTTCAAGTAGTTACATGACAACCTTGAGTAAAAAAGTCAAGGGAGAGTACAAAGACCTAAGGTTAAGCCCCCAAATTGGTATACACACACACACACACACACACACACACACACACAGAGCAAAACGTGCAAATAGTTAAAAAATTAAACATCACAAGAATGAATAATCCAATTAATAGCTTAATATATGGGTAAACAAATTTAACAAATAGTTCTTAGAAGAAATATAAATAGCTAATAAACACATGAAGAAGTTTTCAACATCCTTAGCCATAAAGGAAATACAATTCAAACTATACTAAGATTCCACTTCATCCCAGTGAGACTGGCAATCACCTAGAAAACAAACAATAAATGCTCCTTTGAAGAAAAGGAACCTTTATACCCTGCTAGTGGTAATGTAAACTGGTATAATCTCTATGGAAGTCAACATGTGGTGTTTCAAAAGACTTAAAACAGACCTGCTCTCTGACCTTGCTAAATCACCATTGGACTTATATCTGAAGGAATCTAAATCAACATACAATATACCTGCATAACCATGTTTACTATAGCTCTGTTCAATATAGCCAAGGTGTAGAATTAGCCTAGGTGCCCAAAACTGATTTGTGAATAAGGAAATTTTATATATATATATACTACACCATGAGGAAAAAGGAATTACGTTATTTATAGGAAAACAAATTAGAGATCATCATGTCGAGTGAAATAAGCCAAGCTCGAAGAGCCAACCAGAGTGGGACACCAATACTCCTTTCACACTACATCAATATTTCTTTATGTTCAAGATTCAAGGTCACACAGAACCAGGCTCAATCTTCATGGGAACGGCCATTCTTCTGTATGCACTGCAGACCCTCAAGGGAGAGGCCCAGAACCCTGAAGTTAAATTGTGTTTGTGTAACAAGATTGCTCCCCTAGACTCTAACCCACCACAAGACTTGCAACAAGGGGACAAGGCAATGCACACCCTTCCTCCTTCCCTCCCCTCCCTCCCCCTCCAGGCTCCCTCTGGGCATCATCTCTCTTGTGCTCAGGAGTGCTCAGGTGCACCCAAGAGTCTCCCAGCACTAAGCCATGTTGTATCTAATAAAGATGACTTAAAGGGAGTCCACAAAGATTCCAGGCTCCAGGCAGCCTCTGCCACTGTCTAGCATGTATGGGCACACACATAACCAAGCAGGACGCTGGTTCCACAAAGTTCCCTGAGAGTCACCTCCAGCCCTCCCGTTGTCAGGCCAGACTTCTCATAATCATATCCAAAGTAGAAACTCAGGTAGTGGGGCTAGATTGACATTTTTTTTTCTTTTTTGTTGTTTTTTTTTTTTAAAGAACATATCACAAATCCAGAAAAAAATCTCAAGGACATAAATATACACAGCTTATTTAATAACAAATTATAATTCCACCTTCTATAGCCAACCATTTCCTCCCTTTATTTCATAACTTTATCACAGTTCCACACATCACCTAGCAACATTCTTGTCTGGGCTTGAACTCAGAGCCTGGGCATTTTCCCTGATCTTCTTTTGCTCAACAGTGCCACTTCCAGCTTTTTCTGAGTAGTTTGTCGGAGATAGGAGTCTCACGGCCTTTCCTGCCTGAGCTGGCTTCGATCCATGATCCTCAGATCTCAGCCTCCTGAGTAGCTAAGATTACAGGCGTGAGCTCCCAGCCCCCAACACCAAGCAATATTTTATTATTCTTTCATTTTGCAGTGCTGGGGATCACACCTAGGGCCCTGAGTATGTTAGGCAAGCATTCTCCCACTGAGCTCTACCCCCCAGCCCTCCAAACAGTATTTCACTTTTGCCTGTCTTGAAAGAAATTGACTCATGTATGCATTTGTTAGTGTGATGCACAGATGATTTACCCAGGCTGCTGTGTAGCCTGGTTCATTCATTTTCGTTGTGCTGTTGTACTCTGTGTCCAGTGATTATGTCACAATGCATCATTCTACCCTCCATAGGTTTTTGTGTGTTTCCAGTTATTGGATATTCAACCCAATCCATGTAGCTGTGGTCATATATGTATATATATATATATATATATATATATATATATATATATATCCATTTTCTATATATACAACTGTCTCTAGAAAGATGGAAATTTCTGGGTCAACAGGCTCACATTTCCTCCAGCATTACTAGCTAACAGATTCCAAAAAGGCTTAAGCAATTTACAGCCCCCAGAAAGCAAATGAAGAATTCTTAGCATGCCAGAGTCCCACCAGAATTCAGTGTATGATTTTTTTTTCCTTTCTCACTCTCTTTTCAGAGAGCATTCCCTTTCTCTATTTTCTTATTGATCTTGCCAGCTCAGGACCACCTTACGGCCTCTTCCTCCTGGAAGCCTTCTGTGGCTCTTATGATCAGGGTTATTTGCCACCCTGCCTTGCCCTCTCTCCACTACCCTCTCCATAGCAGGTATCTCACGACACTAATGCTGTCTGTTTGCTGCCATGTCCCCCGTACCACCTTCCACTGCCAGACTGGACAACCCCTGAAGGCAGGGAATGCATCTAGCTTAGTGTCTAGTCCAGGGCAGCTGCTCAATCCATAACCTAAATAAACAGGTGAAATACATTTCTCCCCTCTGTCCATGATTCTCCCTAACCATTGTGAGGCCAGGTGAGTATTGAAGAGTTTTCAGACAATTGTTGCCAAAACAACAAATAATAACTCTAGGGAAATTAATTGTCTGAACTGGCTCTTTCATTAATAGCTCATCAAAGGGCTGTGAGCCCCCAGGGGTCTCTTAAAAATAAGTAAGTGATCAGCATGGAAGGAAGGGCTTCCTGTTCCCAGCACCGCACCACCAACACACAAACAGACACACCTCCTGCCAATTGCTGGGCCCGGCCATTTAACACAGTTATTACCAACTCCCACTTAGTGAATTAGGAGCAAGAGCCTCCGGAGAGCTTTCAAAGATCTTCAAATGGATGTTTAAAAGCCTGCGGCTGCTCAGACAGGCTCAGCTAATGGCATTTATTACTTGGCAGATAGGATATTTACATAAAGCTGGATTTTTATTAGAACAGTCAGGTAGTTCCTGGGGTGGGGGTAGGGTGCAGGTGGAAGGAGAATGAAGGGAGAAGATAGGAACATTTGACTTCAATTCCAACAGGTTCCTACGGTAGGACTGGTTAATTGCCGTGCCTCAGCCAGGAGTTGAGTAGAGTGACCCTGGGGCAGAGAATAGCCTTGGGTTTCCTTAGAATGGAGGACTGGGTACCCACACACTCATGGTCACCTATCCATTGGCTGGCACGTGGAGAACTCTGCGTCTTACGTGAGACTTAGGTGGAGCTCAGCCATCATCTTGAATGAAGGTGGTTGAGGGTGTTCATTCTCTCTGGGCTTTGATGGTTCTGGGGCAGGGGATGGGACTGCACGAACCGGAGACATGGTTTCCACTGGTGAGTGAAACTGCGCATGCTCAGAAGGCATTCTCTACTGGGAATGCCAGATTCATTTTTCCCATAATGTTACCCATCTTCCACTAAAGACATGCACATTCCAACCAAACCAGAGTTTTTATCACTTCAATTAAGCACATTCACTGTTACCTTGCTTTGGGGGCACTATTGCAGGGGGCGGGGGGCTGGGATGCATGTTTTCATAAGGAGGAAAGGGAAATACTTAGTAGATCACACAGTGACTTAAAAATACAACTGCCAAGAGAGCAGAGATCGGCAGAGAGCTAGATCCTGTCACTAAGCTACACAATGCGTGCGTGTGATCGTAAAATGTGCTTTTGAACTGAGTGCTGGTGGATCATGCCTGTAATCCTAGCTACTCAGGAGGCTGAGATCTGAGGAAGCAAGGTTCAAAGCCAGCCCAGATAGGAAAGTCCAAGAGACACTTATTACTAACCACCAAAAATCCTGAAGTGGAGCTGTGGTTCAAGTGATAAGAGTACCAGCCTTGAAAAGGAAAAGCTAGAGGACAGTGCACAGGCCTTCAGTTCAAGCCTCAGTATGTAGGCGTGCACACACACGCTCACACACACATACACACACACACACACACACACACACACACACACACAATGGAATCCAGTTGTTACTGGCTTCAAGGAGTCTGTGTTAGTTGTCTGTTGTTACATAACAAAACATCTATGAAACAGGATGTTTAAAGCCATGATTTTCTTCCTTCCTTCCTTCCTTCCTCCCTCCCTCCCTCCCTCCCCCCCCCTCTTTCTTTTGTAGGTTGTGGAGCTTGAACTCAGGGCCTGGGTATTGTCCCTGAGCCTCTGTGCTCAAGGCTAGCACTCTACCACTTGAGCCACAGCACCACATCTGGTTTTTGACTGGTTAATTAGAGATAAGAGGCTCACTTGGACTTTCCTGCCCAGGCTGGCTTTGAACTTCGATCCTCAGATCTCAGCCTCCTGAGCAGCTAGGATTACACGTGTGAGCCACTGGCATCTTGCTGACTTGTTTCTTATGATTAATAGATGGGCTGGATGATGGCTCTGTTAGCTGCAGTCAGTTGGTGGGTGGGCTGGGGTGGTGGTGGAGGGTCAGGCGGTGAGCATGGATTTCGTGGAGGAGGTGAGGAAAGCGGTGAATCTCCAGAATGGACAGGTATTTTCCAGGTGAGCACTGAGAAGAACATTCTGGAAGAAGCAGCAAAGGCAGGAAACCATGGAAAGGGTTGAGAACCTGGGGGATTGGCAAATGGCTCTGGTGAATGATTTCAGATGACGAGGGAAAGTAAATAGGATGCTGCTTACCAAGTAGGACACTGGGCATTATCCTGTAGGTGCTGAGGAAAATGGATAGGATAAATACTATTTAAATGAGCAATTACTACCTACACCATGCAGTGCTAAGCATTGCAGTGCAGCACTATCTCATTTTGTCCTTACCATTATCTCCATTTTACACAGAAAAACAGGCTATCACAGGGCCTCTAGGTTATGAATGATAGATGTAATTCAGAACCCAGTGGCCTGGCTCAGAAGTAGGCATCTGTTTGTGTGGATTCTGTTTTGTTTTGACATAAGGTTTCCTCACATAGCCCTGGATCACTGGCCGGCCTCAGCTGAGATCTTCCTGCTTCAGCCTCCTGAATGCTGGGATTACAGGCATGTACCATCATTCCTGGCCGTGGTTGTTTTAATTACTATATATAGAAGGGGCTGGCACACATATATCTGACAGTATACAGATGTGCAGAGGTACCCAAACATGTACCCAGAGCCTAAGCTACAGATGCATACTCGGTGCAGGGTCACGCACACACATTCTCTTATGTAGAGTACACACACAGGCAGCGCACAGAGCATACCTGCATAGGTATGCATGGAACCCAAGCATAATCATACCCACTATCGCTTTGCTCTCTGGAGTGCTCACACCGAAGTTCCTCCCTGAAAGGAAGGGGAGAGGGGTAACTGGAGAAGAGAGGAGGAATTGTGCCAAGGCAGGCCGGGCCCATGAAAGCTGGGGACATGCTATTCTATCTAGAAGTCTGTCAGTCTCAGTTGTCCAACTGCATCATGGATTGGGAGGTTTCAGCAACAGGGCTCTGCAGAGGTTCAGGCTCTTTGAACAAAAGAGAAGAGAGGCAGGAGAACTCAAAAGAGGGTCTCTCCAGATGAGTGGTAGCACTTGTGCAAATGCCTTTAATCCCCCTGAAATCGAGTAACACAAAGTTATTGTATCCCTCATTCCTTTCAATCAAGTGTGGTCAGTTCCAGATCCCCCTCCCGGCCTGCCAAGGGACTTCAACGATTCATGATGGAACCTCTTCACCTCTACCTCTACCCCTAGGTCACAGGAAGGTCATGAAGCATCACTCAGAGGTCACATGTTTCTGACTTAATGCCAAGCATGGCCACCTGGGGGAGCTTTGCTTGGGCCTACCCATCCCAAGGAGTCCTCCACCTTGCCAGGGAGAGAGCTGAGGTGGGGACTCAGCCCTCCTCATCCTCTCCAGTCTCCCATCCACCCTGTGCCCTGGGCACAGGGTGATGGGAGCACCTTCCAGGAAGACCACTCCAGCTGTAACTCAAAGACCGGTAGGGTCCTCCCACCTTCCTTCTGTCAGATGCAGGTCCACAGGTGTTAAATCCTGCACCCTGTGCAGCCAGTAGCCATGAACTTGAACCAAGTGTTTCAGAGCCCTTCTATACAAAAGTGAATTCTCTGCCCATCCCAGAGTACCATTCCGCAGAGGTTAGGCAGCAGCCACTTAATCAAAATAACAGCAGAGATTCACGTCTCCCTCCCAGCAGGCTGCCGTGTGTTCGTCTTAGAATCCCAGAGTTCTAGAAGTGGGCTCACAGACTGTCTGTCTGTCTGTCTGTCTCTCTCACTCCATCTCTCTCTCTCTTCCTCTCTCTCTCTCACACACACACCAAACACACACACACACACACACACACACACACACACACACACACACACACACACACACACACACACACACACATGACTCCTATACTAGCATCCCAGAGACCAATCAGTTAAAGGAGAGGGACCAATGAAATATGCCTTCCTTTTATCAGCCTGATTCTCTAACACAAGCTGATCAACAACAGTGAGCTTAATTCAAATGAAATGCACGTTCTCTGTGCTATAAAAAAAATGACTTTATCACAGTAGAGAATGATTAGAAGAAATGAATATGTGGCTGACTGAACACAGGATGCCCACTGACAGGGAAGAGAGGACGTAGATCATTATCTTGGCTCAGCCTTGGCTGGGTTGATGGTGCTCCCAAGAGGCTGCTCCCACATAGGGTCAACAGTGCTCCAGACATACCTGGCAGCCCAGCCTGATCCAGAAACAGCCAGCCTGGGCTGCCTTGACCTCCCCCTCCCTTCCTCCACCCCCCAGAGGCCGAACAAAACAGATGGTGAGATCTAGAGCCTGCCGGCCTGGGCTTGAACACCACAACTCTTCCGTGTGGTGGTTTTGTGGCCTTAGGGAAGGTGGTGCCTCTCACTGTGCCTCCCTTTCTCCATATGGAGAATGGGACTGATGACCTTGCTGCAAAGATAAAATGTTTAACACACATGAAATAGAATGGCATTTTCACTGGAAAGGCCACAGTACTGACATGGTGGTAGGCTCTCTAGTCTCTGATCTCTGCTGTCTTTCTGGGCCTGGTAGGGGTTGTACTGGGCTTCTGACTGATTAGGAAGGAATCACCTTGACCAGGAGGATGTGATGTTGACCTTCTCCAGAAAGCCATAGCCTTCATGGACTGGGCTGTGACTTGGTGATAATGCAATCTGTGGGGCTCTCTTCTTGGGCTCTGATCGTGGCCCTGCTGCTCAGGGGCTGTGTGTGTACTTGGGCCATTACTTTACCTCTCTCAGCCTCATTTTCCAACAATCCGGATCTCCTAGGGTTGATGTGAGGCCTAAATGAGATTTCATTGGCAGCAGATGCCTCGGCTCTGGAAAGAAGGAAGCATTGGACAAATATCACTTATGTGTAACCTAGCACCCTGACGATAACCCTTCTCACATTCTCATTCTAGCTTTTGTCTGCTGGGATTGGAAAGAGCTGTTCACGGGCTGGGAAGGTGGCTCAGTGGTAGAGTGCTTGCCTTGCATGCATGAGGGCCCTGGGTTCGCTTTCTCAGCACCACATAAGTAAAAAGGAAAAAGCCAGACGTGGCGCTGTGGCTCAAGTGGTAGAGAGCTAGCCTTGAGCTGAAGAGCTGAAGGACAGCACCCAGGCCCAGAGTTCAGGCCCCACGACCGGACCTGCCCCCCCCCGCCCCCTCCTAAAAAAGAGCTGTTCATTTATATATGTGTCGAGCAAAGTTTGCTAGCAAGTGCTGAGGCCAGTGCTCTGCTAAACCATCAAAGCCTAGTTCAAGACTGTCTCATTCACTCATTCATTTATCCACTGATTCATATATTCAAGAGCAATTCTTCTCCAGGTCCCCAGGGCACTACAGAGAGCAGAACACAAAGCCCCTGTCCTCAAGGAGCTTACAGTCTAGTGGCCAAGAAACCAACAGATGAGTCCAAAGACAACTATGGGTGATCAGAGCTGTGACAGGGCAGGCAAGTGGGGCAGGGATGGGTGATCTTACAAAAGTTGGTCAGCTAAAGCCTTCAGGAGGAATAGAAGGGGGTCTGCAGGAAACCGTACTCATAATCAACTGGGAACGGAAGAAGCTGCCCCTAGCAAGTGTCTGCCCACCCTAGCAACAACACCCCAGCCTCATGCCTTCCCTGGTTCTCAGGAGGGACCACCATCCACCAGATAATGGAAGCCACGTCCTGAGTCCTCAACGCATCCCCTCTCTCCCCCACCCCTACCTGGAACCAGCCACTGATTCTGTAGGTTTTACTTCCTAAGCAGCTCTTTTGGAGGGAGGAGGCAGTTGTGAGGCTTGACTCCGGGCCTGAGCACTGCCCCTGAGCTCTTTTGCTTAAAGTTAGTGCCCTATCACTTGGATCCACAGCACCACGTCTGATTGTCTGGTGGTTAACTGGAGATAAGAGTCTCATGGACTTTCCTGCCCAGGCTGCCTTTGAACCACGATCCTCAGATCTCAGCCTCCTGAGTAGCTAGGATTACAGGGATGAGCCACTGGTGCCCAGCTCCTACATAGCTCTCAGAAGCCTTCTCTGACCTCATCCCACCTGGCTTGCCATCTTCTCTCATCAGGACCACAGCAGTGGCCTCCTCCTCTTCTGGCCTCTAGTTTAACCCTCATCTACCCCACCGCCCCCAAAACTTCAGAGAGATCTTTCTAGAATACAAATGTAACTAAGTGCCCCTACCCACTCTGCTCTCAGCTAAGGTGCCAGGTGCTCTACCTGGAATTCAAGACCATCCTTGGTTTGTGAATCAGACAAACTCTCCTCCTGCATTCCATAGGTTGGGGTTGGGGGTGTCCTGAGAATCCTTTCCTGAATCTTAAAACAGTGTCCACATTGCAAGGAGCAAAGGCTGGCGCGGGAGAACTCTGGGCTGGAACGTGGTCTAGACACAGTTCAGTTTGGATCTCCCTCCCCATCCTGCCCCAGGGACAGGAAAAGGGTGGAGGGGGTGGAGACCAACTGCACTTGCACCCCTAGCCCGGGCACAACCTAGAACAAAACGCAGGATGCTGGCTTCCTGCACACTGTGCATGGTGCATGTTTGGTGGGACCCTTGGACTCCAGGGTTCTGCCTCCTCATGGTGGGGGGTGTCCCTGCGGGGTGACCCGTGTGTGGGCTGGGTGGGTGGCTGGGGACTCCCTGTGGGGGGCAGCTGGGAGTGTGAGGGGGAGTAACCCGCCCAAGCAGAACCCCCATTCTTCCCTGCCAGCTTTCCATTTGCTGGCCACGTGCAGAATGGAGCAGAAAATTGCTGATTGTGGAGGAAATGAAAGCATTGTGATTAAACAATGCTGGGAATGGAGGATGTCCCTTCCCTTCCCCACTGAGAGGGGGAGATCAGAGAGACAGAGACAGATGAAAATTGAGGGCCTCCCCCACCTGGAGATGGGGGAGAAAGGCCTTGTCCCAGCTAGAGGCTGGGAGGACAGATCCTAGTGCCGGACACTGAGGCTCTAGAGCCCCTGTCAAGGCCAGGGGCAGTTGGATTAACCTTCCCAAACCTCTGTTTCCCCATCTGTAAATGGGACCTGCCTGGGACTCTAACCCCTCCTGGCCTGATTCAGAGTCAAGTGAGAAAGGTCTTTGTCCCTGGTCCATGGGACAGAGACTGGCCTAAGAGCATCTCACTGATGATGATTGCACTTCACAGGCCATGCAAGCCAGCGAAGCACCTGGTAAGTCAATGTCCACCAATGTACAGCTTTTTATCTTAGCCTGGTCTAGCTTCTTCCCATGCATTCATTGCCTGGCAGACACTTGACAAGAACCCCATAGCAACAGCATAGTTATAGCCATAATTATGGCTATAACATAATTTGCAGAGTGGGAAACTAAAGCATCAACAGGTTAAGTTACTGGTCTAAGACCACACTGGAGTGTGTGTGTGTGTGTGTGTGTGTGTGTGTGTGTGTGTGTGTGTGTGTGTAAGAGAAAGAGGAAAAAAAAAACTAGATTTAAATGGAACTAAGTTTCATCTCCTGTCCCCTTAAGCACTAACTCTGACGTGTCTCAAATGTCAGTGTTCACATTTGCAAGAGATAAACTAGATGATCCATTGTCCACAGCCCAGTTGGGAGATTTTCTCTCTTGAAAACCTCATTGCTTTCTAATAAGAAATCTAATAATGATCCGAAACTTGAAAATCACCTTGATGCTGGCTGCTCACCCTATAATCCTAGCTTCTCAGAAAGCTGAGACCTGAAGATCAAAGTTCAAAGCCAGTCCAGGCAGACAAATCCCTGAGACTTTTTATCCCCAAATTAACTGTTAAGAAGCTGGAAATGGAGCTGTGGCACAGCAGCCTTGAGTGAAAAAGCCAAGCAAGAGTATAAGGTCTCGGATGGAAATGTGGCTTAGTGGTAGAGTGCTTGCCTAGCATGCATGAAGCCCTGGGTTCAAGTCCTCAGTACCACATAAACAGAAAAGCCAGAAGTGGTGCTGTGGCTCAAGTGGTAGAGTGCTAGCCTTGAGCAAAAGAAGCTCCGGGACAGTGCCCAGGCCCTGAGTTCAAACCCTAGGGCTGGTGGGGGCAAAAACAAAAACAAAAAAGAGTGCAAGCTCTTGAGTTCAAGCCCCAGTACATACACACACACACACACACACACACACACACACACACACACACACACACACACACACACAAGTTGCAAGTGTTTTGACGGGTCTTGTTTTTGTCTGCTCAGGTAATTGGAAATAATCAAGGGGCTCTCCCTGGGACTCCAGACAAAACCAGGACCATCATAATTGCTGCCATTAGGCAGGAACTGTACAAGACCCATTTTACATGCATCACAATGAGCCTTTGAAGCTTGGATTATCGCCTTCACTTGGCGAAGGGGGAAACTAAGACTCAGAAACATGCAGTTCTTTGTGAGAGGGCAGGCAGGGGCCTGGTCCCAGGCCTGGGGAGGGAGGCCAGAGCGGCTGGCTAGGCCAGGAAAGGGAGGTGGAAGGGGCAGAGGCGGGGCCAGCCTGGTCCCCCTCCACAGCTATGAATAGTTAAAAGGCAATTACGATGCTAATTTGCAACACTAATGGCTACCTCAGCCAACCCGGCTGAAAGGCACTTTCAACCCAGGCTGACAGGGTTGTCTTCTCTTCCCCTGATTCCTGGGCCACGGCTGCACTGTAGCAGAAGTCTGGGTGCCTTGTACCTCAAATGAACCAACCCATGCTCCGCACAAGATTTAACTGTCAGGTCCTTTTCTCTTCCCTTTTTCTCTTGATTTTTCTATCTCTACTCCTTCCCTTTCCCTCCCTCCCTCTCTCCCTCCCTCCCTTCTTTCCTTGCTTTCTTTCTTCCTTCCTTCCTTCCTTCCTTTTCTCTCTCCATCTCTTCTTCCCTTCCCTCTCCTTTTCTCTTTCTCTCCCTCGGTCTTATTTTATAAGCTGATCAGAAGATTTAGGATCAGGCCCCAAAATTTGCTTCTCTAAGTTGTCAGGTGAAGGATGCTAACTGTCTACCCTTGAGACCCTGCTCCTACTGCGTCACACTCATGCCATGCCTTTGTTGAGCTTATCGCTCTGCCTATAGCTCCCTTCCTCATCTGTTGTCTTCCACTGGCTGGGATCCTTTAGCTCTACTCAGAAAGGAATCATGAGTAAGCCAGGAACAGGTCTGCTAGTGGGCTGGACTGATAGGCTCAGAGACTTCGAGATCCAAGTCCTGAGAACTAGAAGCTTATGGCTCCAGGCTTTAGAGGCCAAGTTGCAGGTTTACCATTCTGACTTAAATTGAGGCCAGGCACTCCCCAGCTAGTGTAATCCTCAGTTCTTAGCAGCAACCAATGGCAACAGCCAGTGCCCACACTAGTTAGAGCTCCTACGCCTTGGTATTCAGATCCATGACTTCTAACAGCAGCTAATGAGCGCGCAGACCCAGACCAGTCTCAGAGGCCAGGGCACAGTGGGCTGGGGAAGTACAAGCAGGATAAACTACCTCTATGTCCTTCCTCAGCCTCAGCAGACATCACTAATCAATCACATCCCACTTCACCCAGGAGCTCAGAAGCTTCCATGCACACCCCAAATCCAGCCTAAACAGACATCATTAATCAATCATACCCCCCACTTCACCCAGGAACTCAGACTCTTCCCCCGCCCCCGTGATCCAGGTGACCATTTCTACACATGCTGAGTTGAGACTTGAATTAAAAAACAAAATGAAACTATGTGTCCAGGAACCAAGACTGACAACTCCTAAACCTTTCATGATCTCTTTAATAGCAAATCACTATGTTTAATTGTCTGTCCCTGTGCCATCTCCAAGCACCTCTAGCTCCCCGGAAGTTTGGGCTTCGGCTCTGAGTGGCTGGCTTATTTATTATTTATTCATTCATTTGGTATAGGGCTTCCCTAAGTTGTCCAAGCTGATCTGGAACTTGCTGTGTAGTGCAGGCAAGCCTCAAAACTCCTGATCCTCCTGCCTCAGCTTCCCATGTACTGGGATTACAAATGTGTACCTCCATGCCTGGACTTGAGTGGCATTTTGTCTTGGAGCTTAGTCCAGGGCCTGGCATGCCTCGGGTACTTAAACCATGTCTGTCCGTATTTGAGAACCTATGAATGGAAAAGAATGCTCTCCTGGAGTCTCAGCTTATTTATGATCGCATCACAAGCTACTTCTGAGCCTGACACAAATGGGGAATAATCAGGGCTGAATGCACGGCTCAGAGGTAGAGCATGTATCTTGCAGAGAGGAGTTTGATGTGCTCATGCTTCTGCGAATGGAGAATTTGATCAGGGTTCATAAGCTGATGTGTGTCCTTCATGGGACACCATCTGGTCTCTCTCCCACCAGACTGGCGTCCCTGAAGCCACTCCACATGTTGCATGGCCTCCTCACATCATGGTGGTTGGGGTCCAAGAAGGAACATCTCTCAGGGTTCCATCCTGCAGGCTGAGTTATAGCATCATTACTGCCATAGCATCAGTACTGGCCAGGCAGGATGCAGCACCAGATAAAGAGGAAGGGCAGTAAGCCCCGCCTCTCTGTGGGAGAAATGGCAATGATTTGCAGTCATCTGTAACAAGCCAGATTGGAGAATTTATGGTGATGGCACCCTGCAGGTGCTCTATAACTGTTTCTTATGAATGAATGAATGAATGAATGAATCCATTTAACTGCCAGAACTGAGACTTCCCCCATGGGGCCTTGCCACCCAGATACCAGGCTGCCCTGCCTCTCCTTCAGACACATTCTGCACCAGAAGAGCGATGGGCAGCTTGTTACCCCCAGCCTGGCATGCGGAAGGCAGAGACTTAGACCAGGGCCCTCACTGAGGGGTAGAGTGGGGGCTTTCTGCACCAGAGGTACATTTAGGGACACAGAGCCTGGGCAGCCCCAGGCCCATTTCCATCTCGCGGATGAAGAGTTGGAGAAAATGCTGATTTTTTTTGAGCACTGGAGACAGAGAGCAATCTGGGTTGCTATGCAACCAGCGCCTGTGCCCAGCTGATAACACCAGAGGAATTAACTGTCCTTGTCCTGTAGGCTTCAGAGGAGGGGCTGATGCCTCTTCCCTGCATTCCTGGACCACAGACACCCCCCTCCCTGCCGGCCAGCCTCTGGCCCCATGATGGGGGTGGGGATGGGGGGGCTGGAGCCAAATCATAGCCCTCTCTCTTCATTTCACAAAGAACACCCAAGTGGGGAGAGTGGACTTACTCCCTATCCAAGGGGAAACCTTGCCACTGGGGGAGGAGGGGGCTTCCTGAGGGGCCCTCTGACTCAGGGTGTCTCTGTCCTCTTTGATCTGCAAATGAGCTGTGAATTAAAAACAAACCTGAGCAGGAAGCAGGCTGTGAGGAGGGCCAGGCTGGTGAGGGGCTGGCCTGGGCTGGGGACAAGATGGGCAGAATGAGGCCAGCTCCTGAGGCACCAGAGAAACACACGCACAGCCCTGGCCAGAGCCCAGCTAGGACTGTCCCTGTAGCAGTACCTTCCCCCCTTCCCACCCCCCTGCCCAGGTCTGGGAGAAGCAGGCTAGTCCTGTGGGCAAGGAGCTGTGGCATCCTAAGAAATCCATGAGATCCAGTGTCTGGTTTTTTGTTGTTTTTTTTTAGTCCAGTTGTGGGGCCTGAACTGTGGTCTTGGGCACTGTCCCTCAGCTCTTTAGCTCAAGGCTAGCGCTCTACCACTTGAGCCACAGCGCCTCTTCTGGCTTTTTCCTTTTTGCTTATGTGGTGCTGAGGAATCAAACCCAGGACCTCAGGCATGCAAGGCAAGCGCTCTACCACTGAGCCACCTTCCCAGTCCAAGATCCAGTGTCTGAAAAGCTGAGAAAGCCTAGCCTCTTGGGAAGCTGTGGGGATGGGTAGGTGAGACCTAGGGACATGAATGTATGTTGTAGTGTGATGTATGTATTAGCATGACATATAGTATAGTGTACATTATAGTGTAACACGTGTTATAGTTTGTTATAAGTTCATCCTTCCTACCCAACAGATTCCTTTAACCACAAAGATCTTCTCTTGTATAAGTTACATGGTCAGACTGTAGTAGGGACCTAGGAATGAGGATACTGAAGGAAATAGGGTGCTAGGAATGAACATGGCTGTCACAAGAGCTCTGGTTCCAGGAGAAAGGTCATCATCCAGTTTTGGGGAGGGGGGTCACACCAAAAGCTAAACATGGATAGTTCCTGTAAGTTGATTTATCTTTTCTCTAAGTTTTAATGCTGTTATAGGCAAAGCAGAGGCAGACTAAGAAGCACTCTCTCCCCAGTTTTGGTCACAACTGTAAATAAAATCATTTTTCCAAGACCAGGAGCCAGTGCCTCACACCTGTAATCCTCAGGAGACTGAGATCGGAGGATCACAATTCAAAGCCAACCTAGGCAGGAAAGTCTGTGAAATACTTATCTCCAATTAAGCACCAAGGCTGGAAGTGAAGCTGTGACTCAAGTGGTAGAGCACAAGCCTTGAGCAAAAGAGCTCAGTGTCCAGGTCCAAGCTCTAAGTTCGGCACAATAACAACAACAACAATAATAATAGTAGGATAGACTTGTGATAAAAATGAGAAAAAGCATGCCTTAGGTAAACTGCCTTCTCTGTCATTGAAAACTGGTCCTTTTATTTAGCTTAAGCTAAATAAAAGCCCTGGGCATAGTGTCTCCCACACATGGCTTTTGCCAGTTTCTCCCAGTCCACAATCCTATCTTTCTTCTGCTGTGCTAGGCAAAGAACTAGTGTTCATATCCTGAAAATGGATGCACGGGAGAAGCCAGCAGCAAGGCTGGACAGACAGTGCCTATGTGGGTGGCCATTGCCAGAGGCCAAGCCCTGCCTGCTTGCTGTGGGTCAGCAGGAGCAGCCCCCATCCCCACTGCCCTTAGTGTTGATTTCCCTGTCTATCTCCACTTACTGAGCAAAACTCTTGTTTTCAGGTTACCATGGTTACCATTTCCTCTCCCACTTAACACCGTGCTAGGCTCCATGCTAAGCACTGTGCCAGCATTAACTCATTGACTCCTAACAACAGACTATCTTGAACCTGGCTTTTAACCCTTGAAGTAGCATTTTAAGTTTTCATTTTGGAAGCATAATTTCCAGAGAATACAATATACCTGCTTTCAGCGTACAGTTCTGTGAGTCTTGACAACTGTATTTGTCCATGTAAATGCCACTACAATCAAGCAATGTTACGTTACTCCCCCAACACACAGGTAGCAGCCCCTCAGGCCTGCCCCTCCCTCCAGCCCATGGAACCACAGTGTCAATCTCACAGATTGCTTCTGACTTTTCTAGCACTTCCTCTGAATGAAGTCAGACCGTGTCACCCAATGTTTCCTGTCTCACTTCTCTTGCTCATCATTGGCTTGCTTTACATTGCTCAATAGTGCTAGATGGAGTTGTCACATACACACACACACACACACACACACACACACACACACACACACACACACACACACACACACACACACAGATTGAAGCTCTAACCCCCAAGGTCACTGCGTGTGGAGCCAGAACCTTTAAGAAGGCAATTAAGTCAGGTGCTGGTGGCTCATGCCTGTAATCCTATTCAGGAGGCTGAGATCTGAGGATCATGGTTCAAAGCCAGCCTGGGCAGGAAAGTCCATGAGACTCTTGTATCCAATAAAGTACTCAGAAATAGAAGTAGTTCTGTGGCTCAGGTGGTAGAGCGCTAGCCTTGAGCACAAAGAAGCTCAGAGACAGTGCCCAGGCCCTGAATTCAAGCCCCAGTACCAGCAGATAAAAAAGATGAAAAAAAGATGATAAAAGGTCTTGAGACTCCAGTTTCTGAGGACTGGTGTCTTTGTAGGAAGGAGGACAAGAACACACAGGATTTGGTGAGGGAGTGACACTGATTGGCAGTCCACTTCCAGCTGTTCAGTGGTTAATTGGAGATAAGCGTCTCACACTCTGGCCTGGGCTGGCTTCAAACTGTGATCCTCCAATCTCAGCCTCCTGAGTAGCTAGGATTATAGGCCTGAGACATTGGCACCTGGCACTGCCAGCCTTCTACTTCACTTCCTTTCCCAGATATTATCATCATGGCACACGCATAGAAGCCAATTTCATGGCATTGGTGCTCACAGAAAGAAAAGAGTTTGTCATACAGCTGCCCAACAAGGAGGCCAGGAACTAGGAACTTAATCAGCTCCCTGGTTGTTGATAGTGGAAGAATTGGTAAAGAGAGGGGAGAAGCTGCTTGCTGATTGGATGGCATGGCCCTTCACAGGGTGCATGTTTCTTTAGTGGGGGTGGGGGCATGGGGAAGGGACTATGTTCCGCACAGGGGATTCTCAGTTTGTGACACTTTGGCTGGTACAGCTGGCTTCTGCTGGTTACGGTTGGTCCCAAATCATAATTCTGCATTGGAAGTCTGGGGCTGGGAATGTGGCTAGCATGCCTAGCATGCATGAAGCCCTGGGTTCAAGTCCTCAGTAGCACTTAAAACTAAAAAAGCCGGAAATGGTGCTTTGGCTCAAGTGGTAGAGTGCTAGCCTTGAGCAAAAGCAGCTCAGGGACAGTGCTGAGTCCCTGAGTTCAAGCCCCAGGACTGGCAAAACAAAAACAGAACAAAAAGGAGTCCTGTCCAGTGTGTGTAGGCCTTAGTGGATTGCAACAGCTGTGTGTGCAAAAGGGCCTGGGCGGGGGGGAGGCTGACCAGAAAATGCCTGCTGCCCTCAACCCGAAGCCCACAGGCAACCTGCTCCAGGGGGCTGAACAAGGGCACGGGAGGTGCTGGCCGTGCTCCTGGGCCTTCGCTCTGAGCGCTCAACAAGGGGATAAGACAAGGTCCAAGTCAGTGACCACAGCGTGCAAGGAAGCATTCTGTGAAAGAAGGGAGCAAGAGCTTTGCTTTGTGTCTCCTTCCAATATACAAGAAAAATCTCCCCAAGAAAGGAAAGTGGGGGGGTCTCTGGCTCATCAGGATTTCTATGCAGCCCCCCATCCCCCACCCCATGCTGTGCCCCTCCCCCCACCCAGTGACTCACGCTCCTCAGATCCATCAGCAGCTGATTGTTGTGTGGGACTCTTCAGTCCAGCGCCCTTGATGGATTTGGTAATTGGGGTAATTACGGTAATTTTACCTTAAAGACAGGCAGCTGCAGAGTCCCTATTGGGGAGACCCCCCCCTCCCTGGGCCTCTTGCCAGCCAGTGTGAGGGACAATGACAAATGGTTCCTGCTTTCTACCCACCTCCCCACCCCCCACGATGCAAAGTGGCTGGGTGGAGGGTGAGGAACTGTCAATAGAAGCCCCCTTGCAGGCCCGCCTGGCAGGGGCTGGGACAGCAGGAAGGGTCTGCCAGGAATCGCTTTCTTCTGCCTTTCTACCATCTTGCTCTGGGGATTTGGAAGGTGGCTCAGTGATATTCACCTGACCCCTTCCTCCTTTAGGCCTGAAAATCACTGCCCCAGGTCTGTGGGTGAAGTTCCCCTGACAGATGGCTGAAACCCGCCGTGGCAGGCAGCCTTTGGTCTCCAGGTGTGAGAGGGAGAAAACAAGGATGTGGCCCTGATTCACCTGAGGACCACCAGGTCCAGGCCAGCAGCACCTTCCACCCCCACCTGAGCCAGAGTGTGGGCTTCCCTGCCCCTAGTGGCAGCTTGGGAAACTTCACCCTTATCCCCGGCCAAAGGCTGGGGCAGACTTGGGAAAGGGGCTTTTTTTTCCCTCTGATTTTCTGTTGAGAAGGCTTCTCAGGGGGGAGATGGGCAGGAAGAATGTACGAGAAGGTTTGGGGGTACCTGAGGCAGTAAGGACGCCATCCCCTACCCCCTCACTACACACACAACAGCCTTGGAGAGCAGATCACCAGAGCAATCTTAGGCAGGGACGTTTACTTGTATTTAAAGGCAAATCTGGGGCGGGCTCAAAATTCCAAGTTGGTGGCTTTCAGAGACCTATTTCCTGTCCCTTCCTCTTTCCTACCTGGAGTACCATGAAAACTTCCTGTGGCTCCTAAGCCCATCATTCCCTGTTCAATGTCTCAACTGGGCTTAAATGCTACTTCCCCGGAGGACTTCCCACTGCTTCTACTCCCCTAGAAGGGATCTCTTCCCATGGCTGGCTCTCAGGAGACAGTTTTACTGGTTGCATGTTGACAGTCACTCCACTGGCAGGCCAGATGACTCATCTCCTCCAGCACTGGGGAAGTGAAAGCAGGAATGACTGCAGAAGTTGTCAACTTGTCTTGCTGTTTACCCTCCCTCCACCGGCAGCTCCTGTTCACTCTCTCACCTCCCATAGGGTCCAGACCTCCTGGGATTGGGCCCCAAAGCCCCGCCCCCTATCCTGGCCAGCCAGTTACTGACTTGAAGGTGGGCACAAAGGTGGAGATGGAGGGCCAGGAAAGGATGGACAAGATCTTTAAGAGGTTCAACTTGCCACTGAGCAGTGGAGGAAGTAGGAGGGTGCATTGTGGAGGGGTATGCAGCAGAAACCCCCAAAAGTGATCAGCCTAGAGCAGCACAGTTGGGCTCTTCCGGCCTCGGTGTGCAGATCCCTGAGGCCAGCTCTCCCCCAGGCTTCCCCCCTTCACTTCACATCCCTTCCTTGAGGAGATCACCTCGGCCTCACCCACATGGAGATGCTCAATAAGAAGCCAGTGCTGGGGGCTGGGAAGGTGGCTCAGTGGTAGAGCGCTTGCCTTGCATGCACGAGGCCTTGGTTTGATTCCTCAGCACCACATAAGCAGAAAAAACTGGAAGTGGTGGTGTGGCTCAAGTGGTAGAGCGCTAGCCTTGAGCTGAAGAGCTGAGGGACAGCACCCAGGCCCAGAGTTCAGGCCCTACGATGACGAAGGAGGAGGGAGGGAGGAGGAACAGCAGCAGCAGCAGCAGCAGGTGCTAGGGGATATCCCCACCTGCTCTGCTCCCCGTGGACACAATGGGAGTGGGCTTATGCTGTTGTCCCACAACTCTGACCTCATCAACATTCCCCTTCTTGATTTCTCTCCTCTGCATTTCACCTCCCCTCCTTCAGTTCTTGGCTTGAGCCTGCTTTGGAAGGCCTTTCCCAACTTCCCCAAACCTTCTCCCATGTTCCCCACATACCCTGTCTCCCGTTGACCATTTTATTTTCTCACCTTGTGAGATCTGAGTCTCTCCACCTCCCTGGGCCCTTTACAGCAGGTACTTTATCTACCTGTGGGGCAACTTCAGTCTCTCCCCACTCCCCCCCCCCCACACACACCCCAGTTCATCTCACCATGCTGTTTGTGATTTAAGAACTGCAGAGATGGGCAAGTCCTGCAGTCCCACACAAAGTGGGCTGGAGCCCCAGGTCTTCCATCCAACCCAATGTGGCTCCACTGAAAGCCGCCGCTCCTGGGGAAGTGTGCACCTACGTGCCCAGAAGTCACCTCCTCTGCCTTTTACCCAAGAAAATGCCTCCATCTAAGGCCATCTTCCAATGCCACCTCCTTCCTCTCAGAAGCGGGATGCAACCGGGAGCTCCTAAAGGCTTCTGTGGCAAATAGCACCAATTGGGTGACTTAATTTGAGTTCATTTTCTCATCATTGTGATGTCTAGAAACCCAGCATCAGGGTAGTAGAAAATGTGGTTCTGTGAGGCCTGTCTTTCTAGCAGATGCCAGCTGACTCGCTCCCCTCACCACCATGTTCTGGGTGGCAGGAGAGAGCTGAGGTCTCTTCCTCTTCTTCTAAGTTCGTAGCTCCCACCTTTCTGCCTCTTTTGTTGTTGGTGGTGGTGGTCGTGGTGGGCCTGGGCGCTGTCCCTCAGCTCTTCAGCTCAAGGCTAGTGCTCTACCACTCAAGCCACAGCACCACTTCTGGCTTTTTCTGTGTATGTGGTGCTGAGAAATCGAACCCAGGGCCTCGCGCATGCAAGGCAAGTGCTCTACCACTGAGCCACCTTCCCAGCCCTCTGCCTCCTCTTTTTACCTTCATTATCTCCCTAAAGGAGTTATAGGCACCACAGCCACCTTAAGGGATAGGGCTTTAACATATGGATTTGGGGAGCATATATTTATGCTCCTAATGGGGCTCCTAAAAGAGCCGTGATCCCAGCATGGCCCAGCCCAGACTACAGAAAGCTCAGCGAGGCCGGGCTCCCACTGTGAGCTGTGCTAACCCTGCAGTGGGGCAGCTGTGGAGTCATCCATCACCACAGTGCCACGGGTGGAGAAAGATGAGCCTTCAGATAGCCAGCGAAGATGAATGGGGAAGCTGGCATGTGATTAAACTGCATCCTCCACGGATGGCTGGGGGCCCATGCTGAGTGCAAAGCCGGCACAGCCAGATCTGAGCTCCCAGAACCCTCCGGGGTGCCTGCCTCTCTTCCTTCTGCTAGCCCTGTCACCAAGTGAGGGAGGGAGGAAGGGAGAGGAAGGAAAGGAGGAAGGGAAGGGAGCAATGGGACCAGCCCAGGTGCTGGGAACCATTCAAGAGACAATGCCGTTCATCATCATAGCAGGCAGCCTGGCTCTTGTGAATAATAAATAATAACGAGAGCACTGTTGGACACTTGCTGTATGTAGGTACTTCTGATGTGTTTTTCTCTTTTGCATTGATCAAATGGGGAGATCAGGGATAAATCAGGGGCAAGGGTCAGTGTCTGGAGCAAATAGAAAAGGGACAAGAGGGTATTACATATTCAGTCACTCAGCCAATTTTTATTGAACATCTATTCATCCCCTCAGATCCACAAAGGTGAGAGAGAAGCCCATGTGGTCTCCACCTTTGTGGGGCGATGTCCTAGTCAGAAAGCAGGAAGGCAGATTGTGTGAAATGCTAGGAAGAAAATTCTTTAAAGAAGACAGGTGTTGGCTGCTCACGCCACTGATCCTAAGTACTTAGGAGGCTGAGATATGAGGACTGAAGTTTGAGGACAGCCTGGGCAGACAAATCTTCAACTAACCAGTTAAAAGCTGAAAGTGAAGGTGTGGCTTAAGTGGTAGAGTGCCAGCCTTGAAGTGGAAAAAGCTAAGGAAGAGCATGAAGCCCTGGGTTTAAGTCCCAGTACCAGCACAAAAGGGAAGGAAGGAAGGAAGGAAGGAAGGAAGGAAAAGGACACAGGAGAAGAGAGGAAGCAACTGCAGATGGGGTGGTTGGAAGATGGCTAGGTCATGTTCCTCTGCGTTGGAACCCAGAGGTGAGAAAGGTCTAAGGGTGCAGCTGGGAAGAGTGCCCTAGGCAGAGAGAAGTTCAGGTGCAAAAGTCCCAAAGCAGGGGTGAACTTGGGAAGCCAAGGCTCTGGAAGGAGGCTCATGTGCAAGTGAAGGGGAGGGTAAGGGACACACAACACCAACAGCCTCACGAACAGAGAGAGGACAGAGACCAACACCCTCATCATCACCACCATCACCATTACCATGACAACAAACACTGCCATCAACACCAACCTCATTACCGTCACCACCACCACCACCACCACCACCACCACCGCCACTTGTAATCACTGTCCACACAACCACTACTACTACCACATCACCATCATCATGATCACCATCACTATTATCATCTCCATCACCAGCATTGCCACTCATATCCAGCCTTCCAGCACTTCCCACGTCAGTGTCCAGTTGTCAATTTCTCCTCCTGTCTGTATCTCTCTGTACTCAAGAACTGTCTTCTGGCAACTGGAATCTATGATGGCGCAGGCTGGGTGTGTAAAGAGCGAATGAATGGTCTCCCTCTTCAGAAGCAGCCCTCATCCTGCATGCACATGCCCTGTGGAAGGATAAATTGGGCGCACAGCTTCTGCACTATTTCTCAAAGCTCTGAAGTAGATCCCTACTGACTCACAGTGGCAACTTGCTAGATAACGTAGCCTTTCCTGGGTGGCCATGTTTTCTTTGTTGGTCTTGGAGCTCAAACTCTGGGCCTGGGCACTGTCCCTGTGCTCTTCAGCTCAAGGTGAGTGCTCTACCACGTAAGCCACAGCACCACTTCCGGTTCTCTGGTGGTTTATTGGAGATTAGAATCTCATGGACTTTCCTGCCCAGGCTGGCTTTGAATTATGTTTCTCAGATCTCAGCCTCCTGAGTAGGTAGGATGACAGGCGTGAGCCACTAGTGTGTGGCTGTCTTTTCTTTCTCACACCCCATTCTCTAGTGGACCCTGGGATCACTCACTGTTTACACTTGAATCTTTGTCTTTGGGAGACAATCTTTGCCTTCTGGGGAGAATCTAAATGGATGTCACCACTGTCTTCACCCTGCTGCCTGGGGCTGAGGTGCTCTGTGTACTGCATCAGGACATGGGCCACTCTGGTATTGGGGTCAAAGAGGCTCCTGTAGGGGGTTTTTGCTAGGCCAGTCTGCTCGGATCCTTGACACTTTGGGAGTCTGTGCAGAGAAAGAGCCGTACACATCCATGTACTTATACCAGAACTCACACTAAAAAAAAAAAATCACAAGATGTGTGCACACACAAATCATGTAGATATGCAAACCTGGACATGTGTACACACCACCCAGGTGTGGAAAGGCACACACAGTCCCAGGCCCGGCTTATATGCTGTTCTGAACTTTTCTAAGGGATTGTGTTCAAGGCTTCTCCCCAGAACAGTTCTAGGCCTTCCCCTTGTTTTAGACCTTCCATCTCCCTACAGCTCAAAAAGCAACCTTCTCTGGGGGCACACAAGGGGCTGATTAAAAAATAGGTGGGGCAAACGTTTCCCAGGAGAACCCCCACCAAGAAATTTCTGCAATCACCTTCTTGCTGGCTGAGATGGTGCAGGAGCGCCCCCTGGTGGTCCCCGGCTGTCATTCTGCACAGCCGAGTGACGGGACCTGAAGGATGGGGTGGTATATCACTAGGTGATGTACTGTCTCCATCCACCTTGGTTTGTGGGTGGGGGGTTCTCACAGCCCAAGAAGGTACACTGCCTTATCCTTATTCCCGTATGGCCTTCTCAGTCAGGTCTTGAGGCCCCATATCACAGAGCTGGGGGTGCCAGCTGCTATTGTCATTCAGTTTTCTAAGCTGGGCCACTTGGCCAGGAGAAATCATGTCTTCACAAGGGTGTTGGACTGTTGCTGGGCTGATGGGGGTGAGGGGCAGGGCCCCCTCCAGATCCACCTTGGCCTCGTCTTGTCCTTGAATCCTTTCAAACAGAGCTTGGAAATAGTTATTTGATGAGCATGGGCTACTTTGGTAGGAAGAAGGGGTGCATTTGGCCTCTAAAGAGGGGTTTGGAGTAGGACATTTTGGAGTGGAGCCCACCCTGAGGTTCTGGAGGGTTCCGTGTGACAGGAGGTGCTGTGCGGCAGTTGCTCTTGGTACATTAGGCAGGCAGGGGTGGCCCCAAGGACACACTTAAAGCAGCCTCTGAAAAAACCCAGCCAGGGGCCATAGAGGAGTTCCTCAGAATTCTTGTGCTGTCAGAGCCTGGCAGATAGCGAGAGACTCCAGGCTCTGACTCATGACAAGTGGCTGTTCCTTGGGTCAGACAGACTCAGGGATACAATGATGGCGAGGGGGTGGGGAGCAACCAGGACTTTTCCCATCCCATAGCTACATCTCTGCTGTCTGAAACTTGTTTTTAACTTTGGCTGGTCATGGGGCTTGAACTCAGGGCCCTAGACACTGTCTCTGAGCTCTTTTTGCTCACTGCTAGTGTGCTATCACCTTGAGCCACAGCTCCACTTCTGGTTTTCAGGCAGTTAATTGGAAATAAGTCTTATGGACTTTTCTTCCTAGGATGGCTTCCAATAATGATCCTCAGATCTCTGCCTCCTGAGCAGCTAGGATTACAGTCATGAGCCACTAGAGCCTGGATGAAATTTTATTTCAAGAAGACAGCATTTAGCAATTCCTTGAATTGAAACATTCCTTACAATAAAAGCTAAAATCATCAGGGATGATGTGGGGAAGGAGTTGTGGAAGAGGAGTGGGAGATTTCAACAGAGGACTTGACACCTGAACTGGAAGAACAAAGAACACCTGTCTTTCAAAACAAAGGGAAGGAAATTCTAGGCAGAGTGAAGTGCATGGATGGATACTCAGAGGTTGAGGAGCAGGATGCGTCTGAAGTGCCAGCAGACACAGAAGAGACACCGGTGGAGCGGAGAAGACCTGGGACCACCCAGGGAAGATTTTACCCAGTGGTGTCTGGGATAAGAAATCCTATGGCTCTTATAGATGGAGACAGGTATAGAAGGAAGATGCAATGGTGGTTGGAGGATGGGAGAAGAATGAGAGAAGAATGATGGATGGATGGATGGGTGGATGGATGGATGGATAGTGGTGGGTGGGTGGATGGATGGGTGGATAGATGGATGGATTGGAGAGGGAGGGAAGGGGTGATATTGTCCAAAAAGTACACTGTTTACCTGACTTTTGTCACTGTAACCTCTCTGAACATCACCTTTATAGTAACAATTTAAAAGTCTGTTAAAGAAGAATGAAATGCCGGGCGCCAGTGGCTCACAACTATAATCCTAGCTACTCAGGAGGCTGAGATCTGAGGATCATGGTTTAAAGCCAGCCCGGGCAAGGAATGTCCACGAGACTCTTATCTCCAATAAACCACTAGAAAACTGGAAGTGGTGCTGTGGCTGAAGTGGTAGAGCACTCGCCTTGAGCTGAAGAGCTGAGGGACAGTGCCCAGGCCCAGAGCTCAAGCCCCACGACCGACAAAAAAAATGGATGGATGGATTAGTAAGTGATGACATAGGTGGGTAAATGAGTGGGTAGGTGAGTGGGTGGATGAATGTGTGGTTAGATGACTGGTGGGTAGATAGGTGGGTGGGTTAGTGGGTGGGTAGAAAGGAAAGTAATGAATGGAACAGGGTGCACATTGTTAATGGAGGAAGTTCCCTGCACAGCCTGGGGGGATGGTGTACCCTCCTATGGAGTGTTGAGAGCTGGAGTGGGGTGTGTGGTGTGTGTGTGTGTGTGTGTGTGTGTGTGTGTGTGTGTGTGTGCGCGCGCACGCGCACGCGCATGCACATGCATGTGCCCAGGTATGCACACACTCAGGACTCTTCCTGACACAGAACCTGCCTCAAAACCCGACACATCTACAGCCTCCAGCCTTCCCAGAGCACCCTGATAGACCACACCAGGGGCTGGAGGGTTTGGGAAGAGTCTGGACTCCAGCTTTGCTGCCAGCCTGTGACCTCTCTGTGCCTCAGCCTCCTGCTCTGCAAATGTGCCCCAAACTCCCTCCTTTCCATTCTTCAGATGTATACGCATGCGAGTGAGACTTTGAAAACTTCCAGGTTGCCTGGCACCAGTGGCTCCTGCCTGTAATCCTAGCTACTCAGGAGGCTGAGATTTGAGGATCATGGTTTGAAGCCAGCCCAGACAAGGAAGTCTGTGACTCTTATCTCCAATAAACTACCCAAATGCTGGAAATGGAGCTGTGATTCACGTGCTAGAATGCTAGCCTTGAGAGAGAGAAAAAAAATGCTTAGGGATAGCACCTGGGCTCTGAGATCAAGCCCCAGGACCAGCACCAAAAACGAACAAAAACAACAACAACAAAAAACCAACTTTCCAGGTAGAAAAGAGCCACGGGTCTAGAAAGTGGATCTTTTCCTGGGTAAACCCTAGAAAAGCTCCTTTCTGGCATCTGGACCTACATAAAACACAAAGAAAGGAGGAGGGAAGTGGAGTTCCTGAGAAGGGGAGAGAACGATGGCAGCTACCAGTATCCAGGGTGTCTGGTTCAGGCCCTGCAGTTCTACCTTGAGTACAGACACCAGCTCACAGGCCTCACAGTACCTCTGTAAGGCAGGGTCTACCACCACATCCATTTTGCAGGGACACAAACTGACTTGGAGATTGTGCCAAGGGGGGCTGGGAAGGTGGCTCAGTGGTAGAGCGCTTGCCTTGCATGCCTGAGGCCCTGGGTTTGATTCCTTAGCACCACATAAGCAAAAAGAAAAAAGCCAGAAGTGGTGCTGTGGTTCAAGTGGTAATAGTGCTAGCCTTGAGCTGAAGAGCTGAGGGACAGCGCCCAGGCCCAGAGTTCAGGTCCCACAACCAGACCCCCCCCCCCAAAAAAAAAAAAAGAGATTGTGTCAAGGGCCACATAGCCAGTAAGGATGAAGAGAGGGAGAGAGGGATGGAAGGATAGATAGATAAATGGTGGAAGGATGGGTAGACAAATAAAAGGAGGAAGATGAAGGAAGAAGGAAGGCAAGGCAGCCATATAATGAGCACCCGCTAAAATCCACATTTCCTGTTTTATGATTTTTTTTTTGCTAATCCTGGGGCTTGAACTCAGGGCCTGGACGCTGTTCCCAAACTTTTGCTCAAGGCTAGCACTGTACAACTTGAACCACAGCACCACTTACAGCCTTTTCTGTTTATGTGGTACTGAGGACTTGAATCCAGGGCTTCATGCATGCTAGGCCAGCACTCTACCACTAAGCTACAATCCCAGCCCTGTCCTATGATTTCTTACTTGTTAGCTCTTACAGTTTCCAAAACAGACAGGGTGTTTCCTTAGCCTCACTTGTTGAAAAGGAAGCCAGGGAGAGCTGTGTGCAGAGATCATGCCTGCAATCTCAGTTACTCAAGAAGTGGAGTTCGGTAGGAGGGTCAGGGCTAAGACCAGCCTGGCAACATTAGTGAGATCCTCTTTCAAAAAAAAAAAAAAAGCAAACAAAAACAACAAACAGGGCTGGGACATGGCTCACGTGCACAGTGCTTAGCTACTTAATCCTCAGTACTATTAAAAAAAAAAAAAAAAGGAAGGGCTGGGAAGGTGGCTCAGTGGTAGAGCGCTTGCCTTGCACACATGAGGCCCTGGATTCGATTTCTCAGCACCACATAAGCCAAAAGAAAAAAGCCGGAAGTGGCACTGTGGCTCAAGTGGTAGAGTGCTAGCCTTGAGCTGATGAGCTGAGGGACAGCGCCCAGGCCCAGAGTTCAGGCTCCACGACAGGACTCCCCCCAAAAAAACAAAAAGGAAGGGAGAAGGGAGGGAAGGGGGAAAGGGAAGGGAGAGGAGGAGGAAAGGAAGAAAGGAGGTGAAAGGAGGGGAGGGAGGCAGGAAGGGATGGAAAAGGGGGAGGGACAGAAGACAGAAGTGGGGCAATCAAGCCTCCTCCCAGGGTCCCCCTGCAGGCACATCTTGAGCCAGGGGTGCAGGGCAGAAGGAGCCCAGGGCAACCACCAGAGGGCATGACACAGCAGAAAGCTCCTTAGGGAACCGTTTCCCATAGAACCCCATGTGCCATGCAGCTCCCTCCCAAGAGGCCCCTGATCACCTGCACTTGGGAAGTGCTGTCCTCAGTCCCCTCAGCACCCTCCCCTGCCCCCCCCCCCAGGCCTCCAGGCAGCCATCGGAAGTCTGCAGAAGGGAATCCTCCTCTGCGGTGCTTCCTGGCTTATTTACCCCAAGACCTTTTTCCCCTGGACACTCACTGGGACTTCACCCTGCTGCTCTTTAGCGCCCTCTTGTGAGGCTCCGGTCTGGCAGAGCTCCTTTGCTTTCCTTAGGGTGAAGGCTCAGGAGAGACCTAGGCTGATGGTCAGTGAGCGCCCCATGCACACATGGCACGGTTGTCGAATGAATGAATGATTCCCCCAAGCACCTTTGGAGCCATCGCCATGGTGGTAGACTGAGGGTGTGGGCAGTTTTTACTTTCAAGGTGTTTTGGTTGGGTTCTGGCAGGAGGAGGAGCAGGTGGAGAGCCTGCAGGCACTGCCTTGGGTCCAGGATATCTGTGGGAGCCAGGGGATGGCTCCTTATTCCAGCTTCTTCTAGGGGAAATTGGGAAATCCAGGGCTGCAAAGCCTAGCAGGCCCTCTCCTAGGGCCTGGAAGTATTCCCTGGCTAGTGGCAGTTCAGGGGGCAGAACCCTGATTCACGCTGGCCCAGAGACATGAAGAGAAAACATGCCCACATGTGTATGCACATGCAATCACAAGTGCACACATAATCACATGCATGCCTACACACACGCTTGGATATGCAGCCTGAGGCCTCAGCCCGAGGCCAGCAGTGCCTCAGGCTCTCAAGTCACCCCTGGGAGGGCAGGTGCAAGCTCCTTGATCCTGGATGGACAGACGTGTGGCAGGTTGCAAGGAAAATCTGTCCCATACCTTGTTGGAAGGGAAAATCTGTCCCATACCTGGAGTCTCCAGGAAGAACAGGGATGGTGGTCACAGAACTCCACGAGCTCACCGAGAACAGGCCAGACTCCGGCTGAGACAAGGCTGGCACAGGCAACGAGAGGCATTCATCGATTCATTCATTCACTTCCTAGAAAATACTGATTGAGTCGTAAGTGCCCCCTCCATGCTCTGGTCCAGGACTCGAGGACACTGTCATGAAGAAAGCAACGAAGTCATAGATATGTGTGGAGACAGACAGAGACAGACAGACAAACAGAAACAGATAGAGAGAAAAAGAGATCTGAGCTTCCCTCAAATGTGCAGGTGTGTTGCTTCATTCTGCATTTGCATGCTCTGAATACGTGCATACCATTACACATCCATCCATACATCCTCACACACATATTCAGAGTCTAGCACACACACAGAGGGCCATGCACACAGACAGACAGACCACACACACACACACACACACACACACACACACACACACACACACACACTCCCTGATAAGCTCAACCCCATGGAGGTCAAAAAGTGAAGGAAGTGGGTTCAGGGTCCCTGAGAACCCTGGAAGGAGCTATGGTTGATACCTCAGCCTCTTCTCCCTTGCACTCCACACATGTGCACACATGGAAGCATGCACAAACAGGAACACTGAAACACACCACACACATGCACACACATGCACACGCGCATGCACATACATACACACACACACACACACACACACACACACACACACACACACACACACACACACACACACACACACACACACACACACACACCTCCTGCTCAAGATTCCAGGATTCAGACACAGCTGGGAACAGGTTCTCCTGTCTTCCCGTGACTGCCCTTCTCCACCCATGGCCAGGGGCTCACACGCTCTTCTCTAGGTATACAGGGCACTGGTGAAGGCCAGGAAGTACTGAGCTGTGATCAGAGACTATCGCAGCTTCCTGAGGAACCTTTTGGGCAAATCCAATGCATCACTGGGGTGAACCTCACTCATCCCAGCTAAACAGGCTAGCGTAGACATCTCTCTCCAGTTTTCTTTCAGCCCCTGAAGGCAGGAGGGGCCTTAGTGACAGGTGGTCCAGGACTCTCTGCCCCTCTGGGGTTCACATTCTTATCTGTAAAGGCATGATGCAGGCAACCTGCCCCAGCATGGCTGCCCTGGGGATTAGATGGCCTCCATATGTGCTAGCAGTGACCATAGGCTCTACATTTTTTTTCTTTTCTCTCTCTCTGTCTCTCAAGATTAATGCTCTACCACTTTGAACCACAGCTCCACTACTGGCTTTTTTTTAAAAATTGGAGATATGCGTCTCATGGATTTTCCTGCCCAGGCTGGCTTCAAACCATGATCCTCAAATCTCAGCCTCCGGAGTAGCTACAATTATAGGTGTGCAGTGCCCAGCAGAGCATAGGTTTTTTGTTTGTGTGGGGCCTGAACTCTGGGCCTGGGTGCTGTCCCTCAGCTCTTCAGCTCAAGGCTAGCACTCTATCACTTGAGCCACAGCACCACTTCCAACTTTTTCTGCTTATGTGGTGCTGAGGAATCAAACCCAGGGACTCATGCATGTAAGGCAAGCACTCTACCGCTGAGCCACCTTCCCAGCCCCAGGGCATAGGTTTTTAACAGCCATGCTGTATTGGGTCACCCCTGCTTTTTCCAGTCTCCTAGAGCCCCTTGATCCATACAGAGATGGAGACCAAAACCCAACAGCCAGCATGAAGTTTCTCTCAGGATTTACACACATGCCAGGGTGCAGGACAATACAAGATGTACAGGGCTGGGTCATGTCTCCTTCAGTGAGAGGTTCCCCAGGCTCTGAGATCGCTCCCTGCCTTTTCCTATATAATCCCACTCAACCACAAGTCCCTCCATTTTTTTTCTCTTCTCTCCTTCCTGCAGGCTTCCATCTTGTGGGGGCCAGGTGTCATGCCCTCCCCCCCCCCAGATAAGCTCTTTCTGCTTGAACCAGGTGGCAAGTCTCCTTTCAGCAATCCTTACAATGGGGTCGCAGCTGTGCAGCATGTGGGCAGGCATGCACTGTCCCCTGGAAGCCCCCTCTAGTCAAGACCTTATTCATATGAAAACTGCCCAGATCCTCAGGCAAAACCATGGTGTATTGACTGAGTCTGTGGTTTCTGGTTCTCCCCAGACCTCCCCCCTACTGAGCTCTGGAGCTCAGGTCCTGGGCTTGGGATTCTGTACTCAGACCATCTTCCTAAATTACTCTAACCAGTATAGTCTTCAGATCACACTGGAGGGATACTGGCTTCACTATGGGGAAAACGGACATAGCTTACAAGAAAGCTGAACATGTGTGTGAGGGGCTTGACAGGTGCATTTAATTTTACCCAGTGCTGACAAGTTAGTCAACACGTTTTGGGGTTTTGTTTTTTTTTTTGGCCATGGGGCTAGAACATTGTCCCTGAGCTTTTTCACTCAAGGCTAGTGCTCTACCACTTTGAGACACAATGCTACTTCCAGTTTTCTGGTGGTTAATTGGAGACAAGAGGCTCACAGACTTTCCTGCCTGGGCTGGCTTTAACCAATGATCCTCAGATCTCAGCCTCCTGAGTAGCTAGGATTATAAGCATGAGTCACCAGCACCTGGCCAAGGCTTTTTATTTTTAATTTTTTATTATTATAAAGGTGATATACAAAAGGATTACAGTTATATAAGCCAGGTAAAGAGTACATTTCTTTTTGAACAATGTCACCCCTTTCCTTCACTCTCCCAGTTCAACAAGGTTCTATGGAAGCCTGGCTTGCTCCAACATTTCCCCTGCACTTCCAAGATAGAATAACGCCTCCCCTCATCCCCCTCTCCCCTCTCCCGCAACCACCATACCTCTCCACCATTCCTAACTTACACAGCTGGCAGAAACTCTAATTCAGGACTCCTTTTCAACTGACACTGACCTAGACTTCAATCCTCCTATTTATGTAGCTGGGATCATAGGCTCACATCACCAGGCCCAGCCTTTTCTGTTGGTATGGGGTAGTCTCATGAGCATTTTGCTCATGCTGGCCTCCTGATCTCCACCTCCTGAGTAGCCAGGAGGTGAACTACCATATTTGACTGACCAAAGCTGGTCAGAAGCAGCAACCCTGGCCTTTTCTGGGTCTCTTATTCTTGAAACTCAGCTGCCATGCTGTGAGGAAGCCCACACCACATGCAGAGGCCATGTGGGGACTCCTGATCCCAAGGAAGAGCTGCCCGGCTGAGATCAGTCAACCTCTGGACCGCTGAGATACATCACTAATAATCACCTCCTGCTGCTTTACAATGAAGTTGAAGGTGGCTTTTGATGTAGCTACAGGAACACATAACTGTCAGTTACTCTGAGAGAGAGGAAGAGACCTTTGAGAGTTTTATGCGAAGTTCTTAGAATCCACTAGAATGTTAGCTCCACAGAAAGGAAACTTCTTCCTGTTTCTTGCTAAATCTTCAATGCTTAAACAGTATCTGGCAAATAAGATGCACCAGATACATGATAAGTTTTATAGGATTCTAGGCATTTACACACCGTGAGACCAGAGGAAGATATTGTACAATGTCTATGTGCAAATGACCATATAAAATAACATTTAGGGCTGGGAAGGTGGCTCAGTGGTAGAGCGCTTACCTTACATGCCTGAGGCCCTGAGTTCGACTCCTCAGCACCACATAAGCAAAAAGAAAAAAGCCGGAAGTGGCGCTGTGACTCAAGTGGTAGAGTGCTAGCCTTGAGCTGAAGGGCTGAAGGACACGCCCAGGCCCCACGACCGGACCCAAAAGAAAAAAAATAACATTTATCAAAACGAACTCTAGGAAGTAGAAACTAGAGGTTCTTTTTCTTTGTTGCTATTTTTGTTTTCTTTTCTTTTTGTCTTGTTTGTTCATTTATCTGTCTTTGGGAGGGTAACAAGGAGCACAGAAATGGAGGGAGAAAGGGTGAACAAATGCAGCAGTGGTACTCACTAGACACTACGTTGAAAATGAACTATACAACTGGTGGGTGGTGATGGGAGACAACAAGGGAGGGGTTGACATTGTACAAAAAAATGTACTCTTTACCTGACTTATGTAACTATAACCCTTTGTATATCACCTTTATAATAATAATAAAAAAGAGATGCTAACTTTCGATATGCCAACAATCTACAAGCAGAAAGGGAAATCATGAAAACAACTCCATGTGCAGTAGCCTCAAAAAAAAAAAAAAAAACTAGGAATTAATCTAACCAAAGATGTAAAAGATCTTTATAGTGAAAACTATAAAAATCAGAGAAAAAAAATAAAAGAGGAGATATAATCAATATTGTGAAAATGGCCAAACTGCCAAAAATGATATACAAATTAAATGCAATCCCCATCAAAATCCCAATGATGTTCTTTACTGAGATAGAGAAAACAATCCAAAAATTCATATGGAACAACAAAAGACTTAGAATAGCCAAAGCAATTCTAGGCAAAAAAAAGCAATGTGGGTGGTATCACAATACTAGACTTCAAACTCTACTACAGAAACAGCTTGGTACTGGCCCAAAAATAGACCCAAAAATCAATGGAATAGATTAGAAGGCCCAAAAATAAAACCATGCACTAATAGTTATCTGATATTTGATAAAGGAGCCAAAGACATACAGTAGAAAAAAAATATATAGCCTCTTTGGTAATTGCTGTTGGGAAAACCGGGCATCCACATGCAGAAAACTAAAAGTGGATCCCTGTTTGTCACCATGCATCAATATCAACTCAAAGTGGATCAAAGACTGCAATGTCAGACACAAAACTTTGAAACTACTGTGAGAGAGTAGGAGAAACATTAGAACTTACAGGTATAGGTAGAAACTTCTTGAAAAGAGTCCTAGTAATACAGCAGATAGGAGAGAGACTTGACAAGTGGAACTACATCAAAATTAAAAGTTTTTACAGTTAGGGATGTAGTTATTGAACTAGAAAGATAGCAAACCACCATGGTTTCCCTCATTTGTAATAATTAGAATATACCTAGGATAGTACTAGCAGAGAATCACAATAGCTCAAGAACTATGTACATATGACCACATAAAATGATGCTAGCTGAAATGAACTCCATGATATGGAAACAGGAGGGTTGTTTTTGCTTTTGTTTATGTTTTTTTTTTTTTTTTTTTTAGTCGTCAGGCTTGAACTCTGGGCCTGGGCACTGTCCCTCAGCTCTTTAGCTCAATCCTAGTACTCTCCCACTAGAGCCACAGTGCCACTTCTGGTTTTCTGGTAGTTAATTGGAGATTAGTCTCACAAACTTTCCTGCTTGAGCTGGCTTTGAACCACAATCCTCAGATCTCAGCCTCCTGAGTAGCTAGGATTACAGGCGTGAGCCACTAATGCCCGGCACAAGAGGGTTTGTTGTTGCTGTTTTCTTTTCTTTTTCTTAGTGTACTGTTTGCAGTTATTTCTTTTGTCTTTCATTTTTATCTCTTCTGGGTTTATTCCCTGTGATCACTGTTTCAGATTTCAGTAATCTTTGTCTTATATATGTTTGTCAGATCTGAAGAATGGAAGGGGAATAACAGAAATGGTGGGACAAGGGATGAACTGATACAACAGCAATACTCACTAGATACTATGTTAGAAATGAACATTACAACTTAGGGGTAGGGGAGTGGGGGAGAGGGTAAAGAGGGAGAAAAACAAGGGAGAGGGTAACACTGTTCAAAAAGAAATGTACTCAGCCGGGCGCTGGTGGCTCACGCCTGTAATCCTAGCTACTCAGGAGGCTGAGATCTGAGGATCGCGGTTCAAAGCCAGCCCGGGCAGGAGAGACTGTGAGACTCCTATCTCCAATAAACCACCAGAAAACCGGAAGTGGCGCTGTAGCTCAAGTGGTAGAGCGCTTGCCTTGAGCTGAAGAGCTGAGGGACAGTGCCCAGTCTCAGAGTTCAAGCCCCACAGCCGACAAAAAAAAAAAAAAAAAAGAAATGTACTCATTCCTTCACTTATGTAACTGTAACCCCTCTGTACCTCACCTTTACAATAGAATAAAAAGATAGCCAACGAACTGGGAAAAGATCTTTACCAGCAATATGTCAAAGGCCTAATATCCAATATATACAAGGAGCTCAAGAAAGTAACCTCTCCCAAACCAGTCACTAAATGGGCAAGGGAGCTAAGGAGTGTCTTCTCAGAAGAGGTAGGAGGGACTGGGAATGTGGCTTAGTGGTAGAGAGCTTGCCTAGGGAAGCCCTGGGTTCGAGGCCTCAGTGTCACATAAACAGAAAAAACTGGAAGTGGTGCTGTGGCTCAAGTTGTACAGTGCTAACCTTAACTAAAAAAGAAGTTCAGGGACAGTGCCCAGACCCTGAGTTCATGGCCCTGGAGGGGAAGAAGGAAGGAAGGAGGAGGAGGAGGAAGAAGAAGGGGAGGGGGTGAGGAGGAGGAGGAAGTAAGAATGGCATAGATACACATGAGGGAATGCTTATTATCCTTGGCCATAAGGAAATGCAAATCAAAACAACTCTGAGATTGTACCTCACCCTAGTAAGATTGGTCAACATTGTGAATTTGAGGAACAACGAATGTTGGGGGGGATGTGGGGGGAAGGAACCCTACCTGCACTGTTGGTGAGAATGTAAACTAGTACAACCACTCTGGAAATCAGTCTGGAGGTTCCTCAAAAAACTAAACATAGATGTTCCCTACAACCTAGCCATACCACTCCTGGGCATCTACCCTGAACATCATGAGCCAGGATATGATAAAGACACCTGCACATCCATGTTCATTGCCACACTATTCACAATAGCCAAGATATGGCAACAGCCCAGATGATCTATACCCAATGGAATTTTGCAGTCATTAGAAAGAACAAAATAATGTCATTTGCAGGGAAATGGATGGAACTAGAACAATTCATGTTAAATGGGATAAGCCAGGATCAGAGAGACAAGCTGGGCACTGAGGTGGCTCACACCTGTAATCCTAGCTATTCAGGAGGCTGAGATCTGAGGATCCCGGTTCAAAGCCAGCCCAGGCAGGAATGTCCATGAGACTCTTATCTCCAATATACCATAAGTAAAACCAGAGGTGGCACTGTGACTCAAGTGGTAGAGCACTAGCCTTGAGCTGAAGAGCTCAGGGACAGTGCCCAGGCCCAGAGTTCAAGTCCCATGACTGACAAAAAAAAAATCAGAGAGACAAGTGGCACATGTTTTCCCTGATATGTGGAAGTTAGATCTAAAAGGCACTTGGGATGTGATAAATTATACAGGATTCTAGATACTCACACACGATGAGCCCAAAAGAGGATACTCTTAGGAGAGAAACACAAAGGTGCAATGCTTAAGTGTCTCTTCATATTTATATAATATATATACTGAAATGAACTCTAAGATATGGAAACAAGAGACTTCCTTCCTTTTTTAGATTTTAGTTTTTGATGACTGTCTTCTATGTATGGTGTACTCAAGTGTACATCTTCAGAAGGGCTCGGGAAAGGGTATGGAACTCAAGGGAAAAAATGGGTGAAAAAGTGCAGCAGTGGAGCTTGCTGGACACTGATGAAAATGAACTCACGAGTGCAGACAGGAGGGAGGGACTGGGAGAAAATGAGGGCACTGAAGACACTGCACAAAAGGAAATGTACTCATTACCTGACTTGTGTAATTGTAATCCCTCTGTACATCAACTCTATAATAACAATAAATTATTTTTTAAAAAGAGGTGCTAAATGTTTCCTAAATAAATGGCTTCATCTAAGCGTGATTCATCATTGAATGATTCATCATTGTTCTGAGGGTGGTATACTGTTGGTTACAGATGGTATGGGCAAGGGAGAAGCAAAAAGATCAATGAGGGACACATGGCAACAGTGCAGGCCACAGAGAAGACCCACTTGGTGCTCTGATTCGTGCTGTTACCTGTTACATTTATTTCTCCCGCTGGAAAAAGGCTATCCCTGCCATCCTCACCCACAGGGAGCGGGACCTTCATGCCCACCGCCATCCTCTTTCCACTCATTCCACTGTTGGATCTGCTCCATCTCCATCCAGAAGCTGTGTGTGGGCAAGCTCTCCTTCCAGGACACCAAAGAGACGTGACCGTGAGCAGGGCGTGGATGCAGAGCATTCTGCTTCCCCTTCCCAGGGCCTGTGGAAGGGCCAGAGTTGTGGCAAGCTGGAGAGAGGAGGGAAGTCAGGATGGACTGTGTTCTCGCTGGGGTCTCTCCTGAAGTCAGCTTGGATGCTCTGGGGGCTGGCATGCTTCTCTGCAGCCACAGACACACAGAGCTATGGCAGCCCATGCCCTGCTTGAGAATCCTTGGCAACTGAGATTGAAATGCTACTGCTACTGCTGCTGTTTAGAACCAAGGAAGGCCCAGCATGCTTTGCTCCCTCTGCCTCCTGCAAGGCCAGCAGATGGGTGGGAACAGGAAGCTCCAGGACAGATGAGGAAATTCCAGTGTAGCACCTCTCTGACCTGGACATACCCCAGAAGTCTACCATCTCCTCCCACCCCACCCACCCCCTTCTCTGGGAATCTCAGTGTCCCAACCCTGAGTTCCCTGTCCCTCCCCTCCCAGCCTGAGCTGCACTGAGCAAAGTAAGAGCCCTGAGGAATAGCTGTCAAAGTAAGCTGATCCCATCCTCTTCCAGAGCTAGGCCAGCACCTGCATCCATTCACGTATCCTCCAATCCTCCGCACTTTTCAACACGCATGGATGATTCCCACTGCAAGCAAACAAATGATTCCAGGACCAGACGGAGCAGCACTCCTGGTCCAAAGTTTCAGAGGAGCTTGCAGGTAACACGCTCACACTGCCAGCCAGAACCAGAATCCTTGAGAAAAGTTGGAGTTGATAACAGCAGCAAACACTCCAGACTAGAATGCACTTTAACACACACACACACTTGTGCACACATGCATGCACCATCAAGCTATTGCCCCTGCCAGGCGAGACGAACATAAAAAAATAACCCTAGGTTTTGAAAGTGCGGAAAGAAGAGTGTATTCTGTAAATTCTACAGATAGTTCAGCTCCATATTGATCCAGGATCAATATGGGCTGGATCCTCTTCTTTTTCTACCCAGAAACAGATAAACAATAAACATATAGGCAGTTTGAACTGCCTTTTTAAAAAGTTGATTTAGACTAAACAATAAAGTCATCCAAATGTTGCTTTTAAAAAGGCACATAAGGGGCTGGGAAGGTAGCTTAGCTGGGCCTTTGATAGCTCACACTATAATCTTAGCTACTCAGGAGGCTGAGATCTAAGGATCAAAGATTGAAGCCATCCCACACAGAAAACGTTAACATTTTTTCAGTGGTGGAGATCAAGCCCACATGCTAGGCAAGTGCTCTACCACTAAGCTATTCCCCACCCCCCCCCCACCCCTCCGCCCTTTCCTGTTTTATTTTAAGACAGGGTCTCACTGTGTAGTCCAGGCTGATCTAGAACCTGAACTTTCTCTCTCTCTTTTCTTTCTTCCTTTCTTTCTTGCTTTTCTTCTTTCTCTCTCTTTCCTTTCTCTCTTTTCTTTTCTTTTTTTTTTTTTTTGGTACGGTCGTGGGGCCTGAACTCTGGGCCTGGGTGCTGTCCCTCAGCTCTTCAGCTCAAGGCTAGCGCTCTACCACTTGAGCCACAGCACCACTTCCAGCTTTTTTTTTCTGCTTATGTGGTGCTGAGGACTCAAACCCAGGGCCTCATTCATACAAGGCAAGCACTGTACCACTGGGTCACCTTCCCAGCCCCTCCTTTCTCTCTTTTCTTTCCTTCCTTTCTTTCCTTTCCTTCTTTCTTTCTTCCTTTCTTTCTTTTCTTTCTCTCTTCCTTCCTTTCTTTCTTTTCTTTCTCCCTTCCTTCCTTCCTTCCTTCCTTCCTTCCTTCCTTCCTTCCTTCCTTTCTTTCTTTCTTTGCTTGCTTACTCTCTTTTTGGTGCTGGTTCTGGGGCTTGAACTCAGGGCCCAGGGGACTGTCCTTAAGCATTTGTGCTCAGGGCTAGTGTTCTACCACTTGAGCCACAGTTCCACTCTCAGATTTTTAGTAGTCAACCACAGATAAGAGTCTCGTGGACTTTCCTGCCCAGTCTCCTGAGTAGCTAGGATTACAACAGGCATGAACCACCAGCACCTGGCCAACCTAGAACTATGTATCCCAGGCTGGTCTCGATCCTGCTGCCTCCACTTTCACAGTAGTTGGATTACAGAGATTGGGCTTTACATCTAGCAACAACTTTAGATATTTATTTTTGGTGATGCTGGGGTTTGAACTCAGTATTTCCTATTTGCCAGGTCGGTACTCTACCACTTGAACCATGCCCCTAGCCCAAAAGAAAATGCTTCCATGGGTATTTTTGGTGGTTGTTTTGTTTGCTTTTGTACACAGCTAATCCTGACAGTGCCTTGCCCCAGGATGCTGGCTAGGCTCTCCTAGTATCCACCCAGCTATGTGCCATGCTCCACTGCAAGCTATGAACCATTCTATCCCCAAACATGCTCGAATGTACTAAAGTCACAGAATCTTCAATCTGCTAGGCCTGCAGGAACAGACAAGGCACACAGCTTCTTTCCTGGCAACAGCTTGGCCATTTCCCTCAGAGCAGAAGCTTAACTGAAGACCAATTCCCAGTTAATTATAAAATTGGCTGCTCTACTCTATTTATGCTTTTCGAGAAAACTGCCAGTCAGCACCTCCTGTGAGTCTGTTTGCGCCCCCATGCTGGGGCACAGCTCCATTTCTTTAGCTACTTTATGATGCACGTGGAAATTACCAGCATCTGTGTATTTTCGTGACATTTTGAAAACTGTGGCAACTAAACGAAAACAAAAGTCATCAGCGGTGTCACCATTTGATAGCTAAGCGCTGAAGGGGAGCCATCATTTCTTTTGGTAAGTGTTCTGGGGAGATCAGAAAGAGGCAGGGAACATACAGGAAGAAATCAAACACTTGCAACTCAAGATTACATTTTCAGCTTGGCCAAGAATAGCATAGCCTTGAGTCCTCATTAGGAAGAGAACAACAGGATGTGTGTTTAGCACACTACAACATCCATTCAGAGCCTCACAAATACACCATCTTCTAGACTGTTCTGTTGTCAGGATTGTGCTGATACATAGCATATGTACAAAAGCACATAAATTCTAAATGCATTGCATGGCTGTCTCTTGTCCTAACTTAATTTTGGTTTTGTTGTTGATTTGGTGCCAGTACTAGGGCTTGAACTCAGGGCCTGGAGGTTGTCTCTTAGCTTTTACACTTAAGGTTGGTGCTGTACCACTTGAGTCATAACTCCACTTCCCACTTTTTGGTGTTTCATTGGAGTTAAGAGTCTCACAAACTTTCCTGCCCAGGTTGGCTTTGAATGATGATCTTCAGATCTCAGCCTCCTGAGTAACTAGGATTTCAGACATGAGTTTCAGGCCCCCAGCATAACTTGGGCTGTAAACACTGACTGAGCACATGACTACATACCAAGCAGCAGATATATCTGAATTGTGGTTTAATACAACAGTCCACATAGAGTGCGCTGTGGAGAGAGTCCCAGGAAGATGAAGAATCCATCCAGATTATCTAGTAAGTGGGACAGCCAAGATTTGAACCCAGGTTGTAAGCTCCAGTGAGTGCCAAGCTCCTAAGAGCCATGACTGAAGGTTTCAGAAGGCCCCATGCTGTTAAAAAAGAAAAGGAAGAAAGGAAGAAAGGAAGAAAGGAAGGAAGGAAGGAAGACAATTTGCTTCAGGAGGCAGCATCAGGAGCTAAGGCTGTGCTGTATCCCCAGAAAGGCCAGGGTTTGGTGCCCTTCCACCATAGTCTGAAGCACACACACATCCCTCCCATTGCCAGCCAAGTGTGGGCTAAGGGCTGGAATTTCAGAGCTCTGGCCCAATGTACACTGTGGAAGAGAAATTCTTGCCTTATGGGACTACTGTGGAGACCCAAGAGACACCTGCTGTTGGCACCCAGCAGGTCCACACCTCCCTCCCCTGCCTGTGGCGCTGGTACCTGCAGCCCAGGTGGGCGCAGAGCTGGGCATAGCACCCTTGCTGTGTGGTGATGCAGGGCCATGGGATCTGGGGACAAGGGGAAGCCAGGGGCATAGGGCAGGGCCTTTATGCAGGCAGCAGGGAGTAGGGTAGATTTTACCATGTGCTGGCACCTGGGGCTCCCAGGTCTGCTACCACATAGCCACCTCTTGGGCTGACAGAAGTACAAGGTGAACAGGAAGAAGGAAAGAGGCAAGGACAGGAACACACCCATTCCCAGACATCCTTATACCTGGGCAAACGCCTGCTCCTAGGGTGCAGACTGGTTCCACCAGGGCCACACTAAAAGGCAGACACATGCATTCCAATGGATATGCATGTGTGTGTGTGTGTATGTGTGCATGTGTATACACGTGCGTGCATGCACACACACAGAGTCTGGCCCACCTATACCTGATCTGTGAAGCAGAACAGTACCTTAAAAAAAAAAAAAGACAGCTAGGTGTCGGTGGCTCACGCCTGTAATCCTAGCTCCTCAGGAGGCTGAGATCTGAGGATCCCACTTCAAAACCAGCCCAGGCAGGAAAGTCAGTGAGACTTTTATTTGGCCAGTCCTGGGGCTTGAACTTAGGGCCTGCACACTGTCCCTGAGCCTCTTTTGTGCTCAAGGCTAGCACTCTACCACTTGAGCCACAGTACCCACTTCCCTGTGAGACATCTCCACTTAACCACAAGAAAATTGGAAGTGGCACTGTGGCTCAAAGTGGTAGAGCACTAGCCTTGAACAAAATGAGCTCAGGGACAGCATCCAGCTGAGTTCAAGCCCCATGGCTGAAAAAAAAAATCAGTCTAGCTTGGTGGTACATACCTATAATTCTAGCACTCAAGAGGCTGAGGCAGGAGGATCAGGAATTAAGGTTAGCCAGTCTACATAGTTGAGACTCTGTCTCAAAGAAAACAAAACCAAGTGAAAATCAAATACCCAGATAAGTGAGTGGGACCAGCATTGGTGACCCAATGCTTCACCTTGGCTGTCTCCTCCCTCTGAGCCTTCTTGGTACCTCAGTTTCCTCTGTGGCATGGGGATGGGTGACATTTGCCAGGTAATAGGGAAACGGCATGTAAGCTGGAACCCAGGGTATACAAATAGAAAGCTTTGGTAATGGGCAGAGGACCCCAGAGAGCAGCATCAGGGGTGGGGGAGAGTTGGGACCTGCAGGGGTCTTCTGGGAACTAGAATATGATAGAGCAGAAGCTGGCTGGGTAAGGGACACTGGATCTTAACTCCTTGGTCTGTGAAAGGAAACTCATCTGTCTTTAACAAGAATTGATAGGAGTCTTGCTGGGGACAACACAAGAAGGCTTCCTGGTAGAGGGGGGGCCTCTAGGCCCAAATAGAAGTTGAAGGCTGAAGGCCAGGAAAGAAAGGTCTGAAGGGGCCTTGGGGACACAGAGGGACTATTCCTCCCAGCATGTGTCCTATTCCTGCACCTGCTGTGGACCACAATCCTTCCTCCAGGCCAGAATAAATACCATGGCCTCCCCAGGTTGTCCTGGCCTTCTTTGCTGTCCTCCCAGGCTCCTCCTGATGGCAGTGACCTCCCTGGCAGTGTACTCACCTTCAAGATGAGAAATGTTATCAGATGCCAGTGGCTCATGCCTGGAATCCTAGCTACTCAGGAGGCTAAGATTTGAGGATTGCAGTTGAAAGCCAGCCTGGGTAGGAAAGTCAATATGACTCTCATCTCCAATACATGACTCAGTGAAAGCTGGAAGTGGCGCTGTGGCTCAAGTGGTAGAGCACTATCCTTGAGCAAAAGCAGCTCAGGGACAGTGGTCAGGCCCTGAGTTCAAGCCCTAGGACCAGAAAAAGAGAGGAGAGAGGAAGAGAGGAAGAGAAAGGAAGAGAGAGGAAGAGAGAGGAAGAGAACAAGAGGGAGAGGGAGAGGGAGAGGGAGAGGGAGGAGAGAGAGAGAGAGAAAGAGAGAGAGAAAGAGGCACCCAAGTGCGCATTAAACAGCAGCAACTCCATGGTTCCATCATAACAAGACACTTGGTAGATTCACCATAGGCTTTATCAAATAAACACTAGTAATTAACATCCACCTGAAGCCTACTAAAGGACGCTCATAGCAAGCCCACTCTGAACCGTCTGGGCCTGGGTCCCCCAGCTGATGAACAGACTTGACTGGGCCCAGAATCAAACGTGTTCTTCTGGGTATAAGAACACCCTCATAGCTGGGCACCAGTGGCCCACGCTTGTAATCCTAGCTACGCAGGAGGCTGAGATCTGAGGATCTCAGTTCAAAGCCAGCCCGGGCAGGAAAGTCCGTGACACTCATCTCCAATAAACCACTAGAAAACCAGAAGTGGCGCTGTGGCTCAAGCGGTAGAGTGCTCGCCTTGAGCTGAAGAGTATAGGGACAGCGCCCAAGCCAGGAGTTCAAGCCCCACGACTGACAAAAAAAAAAAAAAAAAGAACACCCTCATTTCTTGAACATGAACCCCCAGCTTCTGGCACAGCCCTGACCCAGCACTGCTGAATTCAGCAGTCCTTGCAGGACTGGTGCTCCAGTATGATGGTAGAGAATAGTGGATCCAACATAGAGGACATGGGTTGTGTTTGTGTGTGTGTGGGGGGGGGGTGTCCCAGAAAGGATCATCAGTCAGCAGTATCTTCTTCCCTCCCTGGCAAGTCTCTCCCATTCTACGGTAGCCATAGCCCAGTTGAGCAAGCCAGTGCTGGTTGGGTCTAGAGATGACAGTGATTAAAGGAGGAAGAGACATAGATCAATGGTGGTCTAGGAAAGACTATACAGATGGACAAAGTAGAGTGTCATATCTACCCCTGGCAGTGCTCTGTGTGTGTGTGTGTGTGTGTGTGTGTGTGTGTGTGTGTGTGTGTGTGTGTGTGTGTGTGTGTGTGTGTGTGTGTGTGTGTGTGTGTGTGTGTGTGTGTGTGTGTGTGTGTGTGTATGCGCTAATACTGGGGCTTAAGCTCAGGGCCATGTCTCACTTGGCTATTTTACTCAAGGCTGGTGCACTACCCTTTGAACCACACCTTTACTTCTGACTTTTTGCTGGTGAATTGAAGAGTCTCATAGACTTTTTTTTGCCCTGAATTGGCTTTGAACTGCAATCCTCAAATCTCAGTCTGCCGAGTAAACTAGGATTACAAGAGTGAGCCATCATGGGCATGGTTCTTTTGTAGAATCTGAGCATCTCATTTCCTTGACTGGACACAGCCCGGATAGGCTGCATAAGGCATTCAGGGGAGCATTAACAAGTAAACATGTATGTTCAAACATTAGAATTTAGAATTGGGGTGTAGTTTAGTGGTAGAGTGCTTTCCTAGCATGGACAAGGTCCTAGATTCAGTCCTGTACACTCCTTAACCCAGTGTAATCTTTCACACTTCTGTGCAACAATTTCCTCATCTGTATCATAAAGACAAACTATTATTTCCCATGAAGGTATTTCATGAATTGCATCTGTGTCTTCCATTTTTAACTAACTACTTGCCTTATATACTTCAGGAAGATTGCTTATTTATCTCTGAGTTGCACCAACTTCCCATAGGATTCTCCACACACACACACACACACACACACACACACACACACACACACACACACACCACCTTTTTTTAGGATTAAGTCTCCCTGGAGATTCAGTCTCTTTGAAATAATTTGGTGCAGATATGGTATTCTGTAAACCTAGCTACTCAAGAGGCTGAGATCTGAAGATCATCATTCAAAGCCAGCTGGGGCAGGAAAGTCCTTGAGACTCTTATTTTCAATTAATCACAAAAAGCTGGAAGTGGAGCTATATGGCTCAAGTAGCACAGTGCTAACCTTGAGCAAAAAAGCTCAGGGAGAGTGTCTAGGTACTGAGTTCAAGTCCCAGGACCAGCGTGTGCACACGCACGCACACACACACGCACACACACTCGCGCGCGCATGCACACACACACACACACACACAAAATCAGGATATAATAGCAGAGCACTGACCAAGCTTAAGACTCCTAAGCATGGGATCTTGTGGGACTTCACAGTCACAAAGATGGCCCCATAAGCATACATGAGTTCATAAGGGGCCCAGGCCCTCCATTGTCAAGGTTGTGATGGGAAAGGTTGGATAAGATTCTGCAACTGAGATTCAGTGAGAGTCCTTGCTTCTCAGTCTGTCTCCTCCCTCTACTCAGGGTAGAGAACATGGAGGAGGCCAGGCTCTGGTGGCTGTGGGGATAGACAGAGGTGCACATGGAGAGATAGTAGTAAGAGTGAAAAATCATTAGGACTCACTGTTGGTGGGTGGGCCATGGGTGGGAAGGACAGGCTGGAGGCTTCCCCTCCAGGAGTGGTGAGCAGCTGGATCCATGGAGACATGGGGGTTGTGGGTGGAGGAGAGAAGTGAGCAGGTGATCCAGCTGTTGTCTTTGGAACAAGAGGCAGAGACAGAACATGGCAGAGACAGTAAGCTCTGTACCACAGTAGAGACAGAGCCAGGTTCCAGTGTGGCAGGAGGGCAAAGCTTCAACATGGCAGCTTCCCAGGCTTTGGGCAGGCCCAGGGAACCCCTCTGAGTCCCCCACCCGGTTCCTTCCCCAGAAAGGCCTTACCTGGTAGAACAGGCTCACTGGCAGAGTCTCTCCTCCTCTTGGTCATAGAGTAGCCCTTCTTGGTAAATCTCAGCCAAGCCTTTGCTCCAAGATTCCCATGTGAAGAGTACATCTGAGCTGTTTTCCTCTGAATCTGTGAAGACTCAAGATACAGCTTCTGGAGTGCTGACATCCGATCTTACACCCCAGCCCATAAAGTTACCTGCTGCAGTCTTATGTGAGACCAGAAGACACAAAGAAGAGCTATGACTTAGAGACCAGCCCCAAGACCTCAAGAAGAATTTAGGGCCTTGGTGTTCTAGAAAGGTTATCTTATGGCTCAGAAAGTGGTCAGATCCATCTATTAGGCAGGGAAGGGCCTTAGAGATGACCTACAATTGGGGTATATCCAAGGGGGGGAGGAGACACTGAAGAGACACAAAACCAGGCATTGACCTGCCCATCCATTCATCTATCTAGCAAGCATGTGGCCTTGAGTTTAAACCCCAGTACTACCAAAAAGGGTAATGGCTTGAAGTAACTACTCTTCACTTGAGATCAGGATTCTTTTCTGAAAATATGCTAAGTGTTGAGTGATTACCATGCTGTTTCCTCAATTAGTCCTCTTGCCAACTTTTTGAAGCCCATTGTAGGTTAAATATCTCTTACTTGAAAGAAAGACTGGGAACTAGAAATGTTTTAGATTTGGGAATCTTTGCATCGATTTTTTACTGGAAACCTAAAACTTTCTGAATGTCATTCTGGATTTCAGAGTTTAGGAAGGAGGGATGCTCAATCTGTGAAGGATCTTCCATATTTTGCAGGCGGGGAAGGCTATGATGGCTCGTAGCCAGTTAGTAGTAGGACTGGATTCAAACTCATCCTATCAGCTCTGCCATTGTGGGGTTCCACTGAGTGCACTCATCTTGAAGTCAAGATATTCAGAGGCATTGTTGGATACCTTGCTCCAAGGACCACCATGCAGGTGAGCAGCTGTTCCCTAAGCACAATGCTGTACCCCTCCAGTCTCAGCCCGAATCCATCTCTGGACACTTCCATTTTCTTTCTGCAAGTTCCTTCCCCCTTCTCCTGGTCATGGCCAGAGGTTACTAGTGTCCAATGGGTAACTTTCCCAGTGTCCTATGGATAACTTTCCCAAGAGTTGAGCTAACGGTTTTGACTTTTCTTGGGTCCATACGATCTGACTGGGCAGCTCCCCTTCCCTTTCTCCCTTGGCTTGGGAAAAAAGCAACCTCCTGCTTTTTCTGGCATTTTCTGCACTGGTGGGTCCTGAAACATCTTTTTTGGCCCTGCTGAGCCAGACAGGACTTGAGGATGGTGCAGCTGGGAGGAGTCAGAGCAGCTCTTGTCAGTGGCCTGGAATCTAGCTGATTTCAAGAAAGGGACACACAGCAGAAGAGAAAACCCCAAGCCTGGGTCAAGCACAGTGGCTAATATTTGTTACCCCAGTTACTCAGGAGACAGAGATTGGGATTGGGAAGATTGTAGTTTAACTAATGAGACTCCATCTCAAACAATAAGCTGAGCATGGTGGTTCTCATTCATGGTTTCATCTATGTAGGAGGAATGAGGAGAAGGAACATGGACTGAAGGTGGTCCTTGGCAAAAACATGAGAACCTGTTTGAAAAAATGATAAAAGCAAAAAAGACTGGGTGCACAGTTTAAGGAGAACATTTACCTAGCAAGAAAACCAAAAACCTGTGTGTCTCGAAACTCTAACCCTCTAAACTCTGGCAGAGCTTTGGCCAATGACCAACACAACAAGAAAATACTCTCAATAATACTTAGAGCAAGAGGTCTCAGGGGACCCTGGGAGTGGATCCCCCACTTTAGGGAGGGCATATCTTTATGGCAGAATTAACAAAAGACTTCTAAACCCAGAGAGATAGCTTTCATAAAAGCCAGTTCACTAGCTGGGCATCCGTAGTTCATACCTGCAATCCTGGCTACTCAGACGGCTTAGATCTGAAGACTGTTGTTCAAAGCCAGTCCAGGCAGGAGAGTCTGTAAGACTCTTATCTACAATTATCATCCAAAAGCCAGATGTGGAGTTGTGGCTCAAGTGGTAAAGTACCAGCCTTGAGCAAAAAAGCTATGGGACAATGCTTAGGCCCTGAGTTGAGGCTCTAGTAATACACACACACACACACACACACACACACACACACACACACACACACAGGGACACTGCTTAGGCCCTGAGTTGAGGCTCTAGTAACACACACACACACACACACACACACACACACACACACACACACACACACTGGGACACTGCTTAGGCCCTGAGTTGAAGCTCTAGTAACATACACACACACACACACACACACACTGGGACACTGCTTAGGCCCTGAGTTGAGGCTCTAGTAACATACACACACACACACACACACACACACACACACACACACACACGATCCTGATTCCCCACCAGCTGCTGGGCCCAATGTCTGAGTAACACACACACACACACACACACACACACACACACACACACACACACGCACACACGCACACACACGCACACACGCACACATGCGCGCGCATGTGATCCTGATTCCCCACCAGCTGCTGGGCCCAATGTCTGAGCTTTGCTTTTCAAAGAGGGCTTTGGTCTACCTTGGAAATTTGAGAATATGTTTTAATTAAGCCTTTCCCAGAAGCAACAGGACTTCAGGCTCTTGCCAGGAAATACACTAATTACATAATCACTCTCCCCCCCCCCCCCCCCCAGATAAGGCCACGGGACAGTGGAAGTGAGGTAAACTGTTCACTTGGTCTCAAAAACATGTGACCAGAGTTGGCAGGAGGCTTAGAACTCCTCGCCTAGCTGGCCAAAGGTCATGGAACTAAGGAGCAGGAGGTAAAAGGCTGAGTGGTCCCCCAAAAGGCCTCTGGGTAGAGGACCTCCTGAGGATCAGGATGTCCAAAGAGAAGTATCAGTCCTAGCCAGGTACTTGTAGCTTACACCTGTAAACCTAGCTACTCAGGAGGCTGAGATCTGAAGATCACAGATCAAAGCCAGCCCAGCAGGAAAGTCTGAGACTCTTCAATTCACTAGCCAAAAGCCAAAAGTGGAGGTGTGTGGCTCAAGTGATAAGTGCCAGCCTTTGAGCAAAAAAAAAAAAAAAAAAAAAGCTAAAGGACAGTACCTAGGCCCTGAGTTCAAGCCACAGTACTAGAACACACACACACACACACACACACACACACACACAGTACTAGAACACACACACACACACACACACACACACACACACACACACACACAGAATCAGTCCTGCTACATGCCTAATCCACTTGCTCTCAGCTTCCCTTGAGGCCAACTTGGCCCTGCCTTTGCTCCTCTGTGCAGTAGTAGTCAGCTTCCACAATCCTGTGTCCCAGAGAAGCTCAGAGATACGGGATGGGCCAAAAACAATGTGAATGTCTGTGGGCATCTGAAAAATACCACAGGCTGCCATATCTTGTTCAAGTTGCTCATAAAAAAAAAAAGCACCCATTGCCAGGCCAGCCAGTGGGCTCACACCTGTAATCCTAGCTACTCAGGAGGCTGAGATCTGAGGATTGTGGTTCAAAGCCAGCCCAGGCAGCAAAGTCCGTGAGACTCTTATCTCCAATAAACCACTAGAAAACAGGAAGTAGCTCCGTGGCTCAAGTGGTAGAGCACTTGCCTTGAGCTGAAGAGCTGAGAGACAGTGCCCAGGCCCAGAGTTCAAGCCCCATGACTGACCAAAAAAAAAAAAAAAAAGCACCCATACAGCTGGGAAGGCAAGTGGGGCTTAATAGCAGCCCCCCAGAGCTTCTGCTCAGGGAGAGTATCTTTCTCTAATCCACTGACCCAGCAGGATCACCTCTTTCTAATTCACACCAAAGATCCTATGCACTGGTAGTATCCCTGAGAAGTGCAAAACTAATTTCACAAAGTCAGGAATTTACTCTTGGATTCTAGGTTCCTTTCACAGTCAGCCACTTGTATCTGAGCCACACTTCAAATCCCCAAGCAAGGTCCCCTTCTCTGTGATTTGTTTCAGGATACCTTATCCAATTGGGTCCCTGCCCAGCTCCAAGATTAGAGCCCAGTCTGGGCCCAGCAGCTCACCTTGGCTAAGTAAGATGTGTAACCAGACGATCACCAAGAACAGCAGCAAAACCATGGGCAGGCAGAGCCAGAGAACCAGGAATGGAAATGTGAGGTCGTTCACCAGCGGTACCAGTGGGAACTTCATGGTGTATGTGTGGCAGAGCAGGGCCGGTGCTTTGGCATGGGCATGCAAGGTGCCCCTGGGGCCTGGCAGGCTGGGCCAGGCTCTGGTCTTAGTCCAATTGTGACTAAGCAGTGACCGTGACAGTGATGGTGACATAAGGAGGTATGTCCTCAGACAGAACTGCAGGGGAAGCTGGGAAGGCTGGCAAGGGTGCTGGCATGGATGGGAGCAGGCATGGCTGGGAGTAGGGGCCGTGAGACCATCTGGCTGAGAATGAAAGCCCTGGTTACTCAATGTCCAGCCTGGATTTCATTCCCAGCTCAGCCACTTCATGGATACCTCTCTGATCTTCTTTCTTGTAAGACTAGAATAATACTAAAACTTGACAAATAGATGGGACAGAAATTACTTCAGGAGGGGGGTGGCATTTCTGTGTGTGTGTGTGTGTGTGTGTGTGTGTGTGTGTACTTCAGGAGGGGGGTGGCATTTCTGTGTGTGTGTGTGTGTGTGTGTACTTCAGGAGAGGGGTGGCGTGTGTGTGTGTGTGTGTGTGTGGCGTGTGTGCGTGTGTGTGTGTGTGTGTGTGGTTAGACACCACCACCCACAGCCAGTCAGGTCCCCAGGCCCTTTCTTCCAACTACACATGTGCACATCCTTCTCAAACTGCTCTAAGAGAGTTAAAAGTCTAGATTTTCTAAGTGAAATCTCCCAAGTTAAAAACATTAGATCAAGGCTGGTTCAAGTGATAGGCCAGCCAAGCAAGTAAACTTGAGCAAGTCCCAGCTCTAAGTTCAAATCCTAGTACCAGGGGGGAAAAAAAGCTGCATCAAACTTCACGAGAACATTGTTGGCTAAATCCATCTGCCAAGCTGTATTAGGTCACTGGGCTGATACAACATACAGTAGACCATTTAAGTGTTTAATCTGGAAGCTATATTTGTCCTGATTTTCATTCAGTGGAAAGGACACCCCCAAATGCTATTCTTGTCCACCTCCTCTGTCAATCATCCACTTACCAGGCATTTAGAACCTCCTGTGGCAGGATCCTGTCTTTCCCCAATCTGGAGGACTGTGGCCAGGTTGGAATCCTTGGGGTGAGGGGAAGTACATGCAGGACCACAACTGGTACATTTCATGAAGTCCTTGATCCACTGCCTCCATCACTGCGAGCAGGTAGGTGAGGGTGGGAGGTGCTTTAGTTAACATGCTGATTCCAGGCTTACCTTCATCAGCTGAGTCTGATCTCTGGGAGGTAAAGGGCAGACTCCACATGCCAGGGCAGACTTGGTGTGGAGACATGGTTGAAGAGCATAGGTTATAGTCGGGCACTCATTCTAAGCCAAGGAGCAGCTGTAGAAAGTGTGGCAGGCCTAGGAGATGACATGGGTGGATCTTGGAAGACACCAGTCAAGGCAGAAGGGAACCAGGTCAGCCATAGGGAACAGTAGGGAAGGAAAGAACTGGTGTCCAGAGGTCCAGTGGTTGATAGGAGCCCCAGCCCTGCTTTGGGATAGTGAGTTCTCAGGAGAGCTCTGTGCAAAAAGGATTCAGATGTGCACCCAAGAACAGTGCCCAGGGAGGCTGTGCTGGGGCAGGGCAGCTGGAGCTGGGCTGATTCCCAGGTGTTGGGCCTTGGAAGGCTTGGTTGGAAAGAGCAGAGCAGCAGAGGTCAGAAAAACTTGAACACATGTCTTCTGGCTATAAAACTTTCCCAGTCACCAAAATGAGGCATCTGTGTGGTCAGCTTCCTCAGCCACTAGATCAGGCCAGAGACCTTGTGACTGGCTGGCAGCTGCAGCCCCAGGCAGTTCCGGGGTGCTAGGCTGGTGCTTGGGAGGGGGAGGAGGCAGCTCTTGGCAGAGACAGGTACAAGGGCTCCCATCAGTTTCAAGTGGCCCACCCAGCACATGTGATCTAGGCATTGTAGTACTAACCTGGCCTCAGGGAATCCTTGTTAGCCAAGTTTGGGCAAAGCAGCAGTGGGAACAGGAGTGTCTTTGTCTCCCCACTTCCAGGCTGCCCAGCCCTGCTAGAACTCATGTTCTCTGTAGGCAGAAAAACTCCAGGGTCAGAGCCTTCCCTCCATCCCATTCTCCTCTCCCCAGCTATTCCCAGGCTCCTCCAGCAGAGACCATGTGCTTGTCTTTAAAAAATAATGTTTATAGCAGTACATCATGAAATGCTCCTTCATCTCTGGGTAAAAATCCACAGATCTAACCCTGAAGGGTAGTCAGCTGAGCAAAGCCCCTGGAAAGTATGATTTAAGAGGACCATGCAGGAGCCAATGTAACCAAAAGCACACAAGGTTATTAGATAAGAATCTCCTTAAAATTTAATTGACTAAATGTATTACATTCAGTTTTCCATAAGTTTTTCTGGACAAAGGATCTGCATAAATACAAACTTGTGGAGTTTCTTCCCTAGTGACAGAGATCAAACACAGGAGGCGAGGGGCACAGGCACACCTTCCTATTTACATCTCGCCTGTACTTTACACTTCAGTGCCAGAAATATTTACAGAAATACAGTAAGAAAAACATCATGTCTTGGCAACATACTGAAATTCATACAAATTGTAAATATGGTTTCAAGCAAATTATGATACTGCTTATTTTTCAGCCACAACTGCCAAGCCCTTCAGAGGAGAAAGAAGTCTTGGTCACTGCGGGAGATGAGAACTTGGGAAACTTCATTTGCTTCAACAAATAGTTATTGGGCGCCTACTAGATGCAAGGCACTGCGGAATCCCAAATATAGCTTTTCCCTCACTACTAAAACAACAAAGGCCGGGGGTTGTAGCTCAGTTGAAGAGCACGTGCTTAACAGGTATGAGGCCCTAGATTCAACCTCCAGCCCTGAAAAAAACAACAAACAACAAAAAAAAACCCCAACAAATCATAAAACTGTGAACAAGGGTTAATACTTTTGAGAAAACCTTACCCATTGTGTAGATTTGTCTGGCTCCATATTGTTCAGGTGGATCCTCCATTTACTTCAGGTAGAGGTTCTGGGGGCAGTGCTCACTCCCAGAACTGTTTCAGGTAAACATGAGTCTCCACATTTCCAGGGAGATCCCACCTGCTGGACCTTGAGTGCTTATGGAACACTGGCCAGCAGGAGCCCCAAATGTGCTCCACATGTCTCCACTACCTACCGCTTAACACTGTGTAAGGTAAAGCTGCACTTCCCAGAGAAATCTGTCTGGCAGAGCCGGACACTTTCCCAGCACATGCAGGAAGGAACCATTCATGAAGGCCCATGTAACCTATGGGCTACTGATGTTACAACCAAAGGTTGTATTTTGTATTTGTAACTGAGTCTGGAAAATGGGCTGTACTGAGATACAGCACCCAGAATAGGAGGAAAATGCTCACTGCATCTGTGTGGAAGGCTGTCCCACCACATAATTATTCCCTTCAAAGGACAGTGTTAGCAGGAAGCCCTGGCTAATGATGGGGTAAGGGCTGAGATTGAGAGGGGCAGGATGGAGAGAAGAGGGGTGGGGGGAAAAGAGAGGAGAGAGAGAAAAAGGGAGAGAGGAAAGAAAGGGAGAGAGGAGGGGGTAGTTTAACTCCAGAAGGAAGCAGGAGGAGTGACCTGCTTGCCTCCTGGGTAATGCTTTTCTCTTTCTAGAAGGCCATACTCAACTCACCCATCCCAGGTACCTGGCACATGGAGCAACTGTGCAGCCTAATCCAGGCCCAGAAGGTTCCAAACATATGCTGGTAAATTTACCAAGTGGACCAGTAAACATTACTGTTAGGTACTAAATAAGTTCCACTGACATTGCTGTACTCAGGGAGTACTTCATGACCACCAACTCCGGCCTGTACCAGTGTATGTGCTGATGGAATTCTGAAAGGAACCAGCACCTGATGAGGTCCACATACACCATATTCTGCCAGCTCTGTACACACTAGGGGCTTCATGCCTTGCAGGTTGTACATCCTTCCTCCCCTGGGCAATTGTCAAGTCTCTCCGATCCCAAACTGCATCAGCATAGTGTCCACCTACCAAAGTTTTTGGAAGTAAAGAATTGACAGAAACTGAAGCCAACAGAAAGACCAATAGGCCCATCCCCAACACACAGACACAGAAACAGACACATAGATACCTGGTATTCAATCTATGCCCCAACTAAAAGACTTGTCCAAAGAAAAACATCTATATCAGCTTTGTTGTTATTGTTATTGGTTGTGGGGCTTGAACTCAGGGCCTGGGCACTGTCCCTAAGCTTTTTTGCTCAAGACAAATGCTGTACCACTTTCAGCCAAAGCTCCATTTCCAGTCTTCTGGTAGCTAACTGGAGGTAAGAATCTCCGACTTTCCTGCCTGGCTGGCTTCAAACAGCTATCCTCAGATTTAAGCCTCCTAGGATTACAGGTATGAACTACCAGCGCCAGGCATATATCAGTTTTGTTTTTTTTTTTAACATGTGGAATGTTATAACATTGCACATTCGATTTATAGCCTTCACATCAACTAGAATAAGCGCTCCTTCCCTTAAAGTGTCAACCTGGAATTTTTCTTGAAAGCTGTTAAACTTCAACTATTCTTGCTGAATTCTTAAAACACTTTTAGGGTAAAACTCACATTCACACTCCCCTGATGCCATCTGAAGACACACTTATTGCTCAGCTCAAAAAGCAATCAGTGGTTGAATACTATCATGCCTTATATGGAGACTAGGTCACAGAAAGAAGAGGAAAAAGAGGTATCTGTACCTGAGCTGAAAACAAACATGAAGAAGAGGATGGCAGACTTAAGACTAAGAGCTGGTATACCCAGGTTACTTGCTGAAAGATTCCTGAGCAGGGAAGGAAGCCCTACACTGCCCTCAACCCTCTAAGGAAACTACTGGAACAACAAAATAGTAAGAGCAGCGTGACACTGCTCTACAGACATGCTGACACCTGAGAGCTATGGGAAATACCTGCATCCTCAGATCACCCCTTTGTGGACTTGAAATATCACTTTTTTTTTTTTTTAAGAAGAAAGCAATCTCAGCAAGAAACACACACAAATGAGAGAAGTGGAGGACACAGAGCATTGTCACAGAAACCCTCATAAGGAAGGTCTGAGTCTAGCCAACTCCCAAGTTTGTCCCTAGCAGAAATTTAGCAGCAAAGTTACACAAGTATTCCCAAAGACCTGGTAGGGATTTGTCATGCCTTCAGCTGACTAAGGACACAAAGCACGACAATAGCCCCCTTCTCAAGTGGCGTGACGCCTGTCAAATGATACACTCCAAGAGCTCTCTGGAAGAAATTAGATTAGCAGCATTAAGAGTCTACTTCCTGAACCACAAATTCAAATCCCTTATCAACTATGGCAGTTTGCTGCTTGGTCCTGAAATAAGAGAATGGATGAAATCAAGTAATTTTCAACCTCTCTGTTGTGACTTTCCATTTCATGCTATTTAATCAAGGGATGACAAATGATGAACTTGCCTTGACATCACCACACTGGACAATAATGAGGAGTGGAGGCATCACTGTTGACTCAAGAGCTTTTAACCCTACAAATTCTATCAGTGCTCCACTAGAGGACAAGGATGTGCCTCCGCTTCATGTCTGTTCCCCTAGAAGCTGAGGCCACCAGGCTTATCTGTGCAGTGACAAGAATGATGACTTTTTTGATTGTGGAGAAAAAATACAAAATATTTTAATGTCAGATTTTTTATCTAAGGAAGAAAAAAAACCCTAAGCAAACGTATATTGTACTCTTTTTTGTCATTTTGACAGTTGGATGACAAACAGACCTACAAGTAAACAGAACGTTGCAACTTCTTTCCTTCTCCTCCATGCTGCCAACTGGAACCTTTAAATGTCCTGGGAGATTCTGACACAGACTTTAAGTTTGAAGACAATCTCCTAAAAAGTGAGTATAAAACTATCTTCAACTTCTAATATGCAAATCTGTTGATACTACCAATGCATGTGTTTACAATTGAGGTGCATAAAAGCCTTTTTCCTCAAAAGGCTTACATTGAACTAAAATTGTCATTTTTAAAAGGAAGTTTATGGCTAAAATGTTTATCATCATTACCAACTGGAATATGATTGTGTCTGCGAGCCCATTGCATTAGGAAGTCCAAAGTCTTCTATCCAATGGGTTTACAATGTGTTTCGTCTATCCTGTGATTAAACAGTAAGCTCTTGGGAGTGATTTGCTTTTATTTTTACAGTGATCACTATCAAACTGTCTTGCTTTGATAGTACAGCCCCCAAACTGGAGTTCAATGTCCCACACAGACAGTGGTTTAAGCACTGCAGCTCTTGAGTCCAACCTCTTGGAAAAGTGACGTATAAAATTCTGGTTCCAACTGCTTGTTCCGGTACTTGTTGACAATGTCGGTGATTTTCTGTTTCCGGCGGACATGTGGCGGACTGTAGGAGTCACTTTCTAGTCTCTTTCTTCTACAAATGTTGATTACAGTCTGCCTCACCAGAAAACCTTGAAAACAGGTTAAAACAACTGTCAATAAATAGTAAGATGCACTCTCATTATTCAGATGATGTACTCTCATTCAGATGAATCATTTTCTGAATACTTAATCTATTTCACCCCAGTTGGATAACATCTTGTCCTCAAAGAGATAATAATCCTTAAGCATTAAGAAAAACTGTTAGAAGATACAATGACAAAGGAAAAACAAAACCAAAATGGGTCTGATAACCCATGTTCTCTCCTGGATTACCAATAGCCACCTTTCTTTTCTAATTCTGCAAACTTGTAAAGTCTCACTTGTGTTTACTAGATTAAAGGCTAGGGGGACTTATCCAATGAAGACAGCATGAATAAGGCCCTGTGCCATCCCTAGCACAGGGGGAAAAAGTTTAAAACAGATCAAAACATGCTCCCCCTTTCACAACAGCACTTTGTAGACATGGGACATCAAAAATCAGCATCTTTTCTTACTTTGATTTCTTTTTGAGTTACAGTGTTAAGGAAGGAAAGAAGAACTTACCCAGTGCTCTCCTGCTAACTATCATTCCATCCACAAGAGGAATGACCATGTTAAATTTTCCTGTGGCTCCTTGGATTTTTATCCGGAACAATCCAGTGTTTAAAGGGTGAATGAATATGACAGGAACTTCTTTTTCAAGAGTTGTAGATCTTAAGAAAAGAAAGGTCTTTTTTTAGCCCAGACACACTTTAGTTGAAGTCCTTCATACACTGCATAACAATACCATAGCAACCTCTCTCTGCCAGTAGTGGTTTAAAAAGGGCCAAATGGGTCTGTAACTCTTGGCTTTCAGTGCTCATTACTGTAATCAGGATATTTAAGTTAATAAAAGGAGTCTGGGAAAAAAAAAAAAAAAACGCTAAGCAAACCCCTGAGGAGACAAGAGAAAGGCCACGTAAATCTACTGTGGGCCTTAGCGTCCAGCAGCCAACTATGGAACATTCATTTTAGTCTCCCCCCTTTTTTTTCTGGCCAAGGGGCTTGAACTCAGGGCCTGGGCACTGCCCTGAGTTATTTTTGCTCAAGGCTAGCACTTTGAGCCACAGCTCCATTTCAGGTAGTCTGGTAGGTAATTAGAGAAAGAGTCTCTCCTGCCTGGGCTAACTGTGAACCAGCACATAGCTATCCTCTCCTTATCCTTTGATATAGGGACAGCGTGGCTGGCAGAGTGCAGCTGAAGCTGTATTCGGAGCAGTAGCAGAAACTATATTAAGTCCAGTGTGGGAATCCCGTGTGTGTGTGTGTGTGTGTGTGTGTGTGTGTGTTGTGTGTGTGTGTGTGTGTGTGTGTGTGTTTTGGATTTTTTTGGCAGTCAAGGGCAACACTGAGTTGTTGTTGTTGTGGGGCTCGAACTCTGGGCCTAGGTGCCATTCCTCAGCTCTTCAGCTAAAGTGAACGCTCTTCCACTAGAGCCACAGCGCCACTTCTGGTTTTCTGGTGGTTAGCTGCAGGTAAGTCTCACTGATTTTCCTGCCCAGGCTGGCTTTGAAACATGATCTTCAAATCTCAGCTTCCTGAGTAGTTAGGATTTTAGGCATGAGCCACTGGTACCTGGCTTTTTTTTTTTTTTTTTTTGGTCAATCGTGAGGCTTGAACTCTGGGCTAGGGGCTGTCCCTGAGCTCTTCAGATCAAGGCGAGCACTCTACCCCTTGAGCCACAGCGCCATTTCCCTGAGTTACCTATTTAAGAAAATAAAAAATAAGGGCTGGAGATGTGGCTCAACTGAGCAAGCATGAGGCCTCAAGTTCAAACCCCAATACTGATAAAAAAAATTATTTGATCATTAAGATACTACTTTCAGGAAGGTGGGTACTTGTGGGTCATATCTGTATTTATAGCTACTCATGCTAAGATCTGAGGATTACAGTTTTAAGCCAGTCTAGGCAGGAATGTCTGTGAGATTCTTATCTCTAATAAACAAGCAAAAAAGTCAGAAGTGGAGCAGGGGCTCAAATGGTAGAACACTAGCTTTGAGCAAAACAAGTTCAGAAACAGCACCCAAGGCCTGAGTTCAAGTCCCAGGACCTGCCCCCCACCAAAAAAAATCTCAAAAAGACATCGATAACTCATGTTGAATGCAGCACTATTCACAGTAATAAAGACATGGAAGCACCTACAGGCCCACAACAGATGACCAGATAAGCTATGATATATACACATACAGTAGAGTATTTATTCAGTCTCAAAAAGGAAGACAATCCTGACACTTATGAGAACATGGATAGTTCTGAGGGTCTTGCTGGGTAGCTGAGGCAGGCTTTGAACTTACAATCCTAACTCCACACCCAGCAACAAAGTTTTGTTTTTAAAATCATGGTAAATTTGATAATTTTGTGCATAATTTTTGTAAATGTACATTTGTACATTTATGTACAAATATATGATTCTTTTATTTTTGTGCCTTCAACTTTTTTGTTTCATTGCAATTCTTTATTAAGCTTCAATGTATAAAAAAAGATATGCTTCAAAAAAATGAAAGAATGTACCTCAGAGAAGTGCTACTATTTGCAGTAGTTTCCACACCAGTACTGATTTCTGTCATCAGATCTGAGAGGGGAAAGTTTTCTGAAGGAAAAAAAAAATAGCATCATACAGTTAATATCTCCCTAATTTTTCCAAAGTAAATAAGAGGAAATTGAATTTCATAATCTCTTTACACACAGATTATAGTAAAACATGTAATCCTAATCATTCCCCAAATAAAATTCTCCATGAAGACATTTTAGCTAAGTTCATCTAAAGCAGAGTTTTGGAGAAGCATGATCTGTGGTGAGTGAGAGCTTAGTGAAAGCAACTCCTATGCTTTTCCACAAACTGAGCTGGATGAGATTCTAGGCTAAGCATGAATTTGTGGGTGTGGGTGTGTGTTGGTATTAGTTCTTTCCACTCAAGGCTAGAACTCTCTACCACCTGAGCCACACCTCCATTTCCTGCATTTTACTGGTTAATTGGAGATAAGTGTCTTTTTTGGATTTGTGCGTCAGGCTGGCTTCAAACTTCAATCCTCAGATCTCAGAATCCTGAGTAGCTGGGAATACAGGCGTTAAGTTAGCCGGTACCTTTCTAATAGTCTTATGCAGCTTACAACAAGAGCTAGGCTTACGCCTGTAATCCTAGCTATTCAGAAAGCTGAGAATGAGAATCCTGGTTTGAAGCCAGCCGTGGCAGACAAACTCAAGAGATTATCTCCACTGAACCACCAAAAAAGTCCAAAATAGAGGTGTAGCACAAGTGGTAGAGCCATGAGTAAAAAAGCTGAGAGAGCTTGAGGCTCTGAGTGTAAGCCCTAGTTCTGGCACTAAATAAATACATAAATACAAAAAAAAATCATAAGAAACTTCCCTAGGGGGTGATATTGATTGTAAAACATGTATGCAAGTGTAACAAGGAATCCTACCTTCTGTGTAACTAATGTAAACTAATATAAAAACAGAAAAGAAAAACTTCTCTGAGGCATAACTCTTTTTTCTTTCTTTCTTTTTTTTTTTTTTGGTGTCAGTCATGGGGCTTGAACTCTGGGCCTGAATGCTGTCCCTTAGCTCTTCGGCTCAAGGCTAGCGCTGTATGACTTGAGCCTCTGTGCTGCTTTGTTTTCTGAGTGGTTTTTTGGAGATGAGTCTCACAGACTTTCCTTCCCAGGCTGGCTTTGAACCATGATCCTCAGATCTCAGCCTCCTGCATAGCTAGGATTACAGGTGTGAGCCACCCGTGCCCAGCTTAGGCGTAACTCTTAATGACAAATTCACCTTTAGACTAGAAGTACACAAGTTTTATAGCAAAGGAGTGTATTAAGGGCTTCCTTTCACTTTCTCCAGAATAGCCTTTTGTGGTTCCTGGTCTCATCGAATAGTCACCACTATAGCCCCAGCTATATCAGGCTCCATTCATACCACCGAGTAGGGGAGCTGGGATATAAACTGAAGCTTGCTGCACTTCAGTTCTCATTTGTGGTCACCTCCCCTTACTCTGCACTAACTCCTTTCAGACCCTCGGCAGTTGCTGCAATGCTACTATCATTTATGGACAATATCTGTATATGTACCTATGTCATCATAGCGTTCCACCCAGACCACAGACACTCTTGTCTCAGGTCCAAGGGGAGGCACAAGTCGACCCTGAGGCAGCTTCTTCATTCTGGAACTGGGACTGAGCTATTTGAAGAGAGGAGAAAGTGCAAATGTTGATAAAACTGCTCAGCTACGCATTTATCAAGATGCTTAGTGATATAAGTATCAAGTCATGAAAATCACCTCAGGAAAAAAGTGTGAAATACATTTACCAAAAAACTCATCTTTGGTTTCTCTGCTTATCAGTCTTAATCTAGAAAGAAGAAATAAAGGCCTAAAACTGTCAAAAGAAAAGAGGTAAGAAATATTGAACAATAAAATTGGTTAATTTTTTCTATTTTTGTTGGTTGTGGGGCTTGAACTTGGTGCGTAGGTGCTGTCCTTGAGCTTTCCTGCTCAAGGCTAGCACCATTTCTGGTTTTCTGATGGTTAATTGGAGATAACAGTACCATAGATTTTCCTGGCTGGGCTGGCTTTGAACCACCATCCTCATATTACAGGTGTGAGCCACCAGCCTCTGGCTTGTCTATGTTTTGTTTTGTTTGTTTCTTGCCAGGCCTAGGGCTTAAAATCAAGGCCTGGGCACTGTCCCTGAGCTTCTTTTACTCAAAGCTAGTACACTACTACTTGTGCCACAGTGCCACTTCTGACTTATTCTGTTTATGTGGTACTGAAGAATTCTACCCCAGACTTCATGCATGCTAGGCAAGCACTCTACCACTAAGCCACATTCCTAGCCCCTTGTCTGTAATGCTTTAAAGGGATCTGAGTCTATCTCTATTATGAACAGAACGCAGTATGTTTTCTCAATCAAAGCAGTATCACTAGGGGATCCTAATCTCTTAAAATGTCCTGTCAATAAGCTATCCTTTTCACAGACCAAATGTTTCCTATTGCAGTCTAAGTCCAAGTCTCTCTTCTTGTTAGCAGAAAGGACTCTTAAGAGCCTTCACTAATAAGCTGATAGTATTTCTGGCTTCCCTGCCACCCCATTAGTGTAA